>NC_041707.1:20170469-20537969 GCF_900700375.1 Denticeps clupeoides
AAAATACTGATGCAGGCCTTCAAAGCCAAGCACCATACTACTTTTTATACCTTGGACTACACCTCACACTCTCCAACCCTCCAGTACTGTTCGCCTGGTCCCTCCACCACTGAATGTATGAGGAAGACACTCTTCTAGACTCTTCTGAATATTTTCAAACAACAGCTTAAGATTTTTCTCCTTAGAACAAGAAAAAACTACAACAGAGTGAATAAAATGATTGTATTCTTTGTTTGAGTCATTGTGAACCAGAACTTATTACTTCAACATGAAAGCACGTCCATCTGGATAAGGGCATCTGGCAAATGCCATAAATGTAAATTATCAAAGTGAATCACTCACAGTGCATTTCTTGGTGTCTGTCCTAAGCCCGGTTAAATGGGGAGGGTTGCATCAGGAAGGGCGTCCAGCCTAAACATTTTCCAAACCAGACTGGTTGATCTTCTGCTGCAATACCTCTCGGGAGCATAAATATAAAGCATAAAGAACATCAAAATGAATTACTGAAGAGCAATACCTTAGAAACTAGAATGAAAAAATTTCAAACTAGATACAGCATTGTCTTTTTCATCAGTCAGATTTTGCTAAGGACTCTCAGTAGCTTTCTGTTTTGCATTTTTAATTCATGCCAGTTACTTTAATTCTCTTTGTTTAAATGTTATTTTCTCGTATTCTGCTGCAAGCATATAATTTGAAGCTGTGTAGCAATATTATATTTGTACCCTAAATGCAGTGTCTGTAAACAGAGAAGCCATGTGACCCTTTTTGGTTTCTTTCATATGATTTTTTTTTTTTTTTTTTTTTTAAAGTCATGTTTATTCATGCAGCAACTCTCATGCCTACATTTAAAGGGACTCATGCAGACAAACTTGGCCAAGTAGCATGGATGGCTATGAAAGACCTGCTCAGGCAGCTGACATCTTTAACCCTCTTTAAATAGTCCAGTCAACATGAACACATTATTCCCTGTGAATAATTTGTACATAATACATCAAAGCAATTAGTTTACTTCCTATGTGGGGTCTTACCTATGACACAGATGGATTACATCTGTTCTAGCCAGATGTAATCCCTACATGAGGTTGGTGACAAAGTTTTAGGGCCAATTCAGACGTTATATCTTTTGCGTGGGTATTTGCAATTTTTCTTTTATGTAGCCACACAGGTCCAACAGAAATTAAAATAGAAATGCTTATTACATAAAGAATTATGTGCCAGGATGTTGTGCCCTCTTATCTGTGCTCATGCCTGTTTTTTGTTTTGTTTCACTTCCCATTCAGGGTTTTTTTTTGTGGAAAGGGTTGGGGTCTGGCCTGCCACATGGTGCCACCACAAGCCTTTTCTTTGTGTCCAGCTATTTTCCTGAGGCCCACTTTGTACATGTCCATGTTTTCGTACTGCTATTCCCATCATGCTGCACATTTTCTGCCAGCAAACACTCAGAGCTGCACGAGACCGGATGCCATGCACAGACACGTGCAGTGGTCCAGTAACCCATTTAAAAAAAAAAAAAAAAAAAAGGCCACGCGACTTTTAATCAGTAGCATCCATACCCATCTCGGACACATGAAGTGCTGACAAGAGCCCTACAGTGTACTGCTGGTATAATTAGGAAAGATTTTCTGAGGTTACAAACGAAAACGGAGCTGGCAAGAGTTGGACTGTAAAATGTCTTGAATTTTACAGATGTTCGGCTGCAGCACGTGAGTGTCCTTGTGAGTTATTTTCCTCTGCCTTTTGAGTCCTTTTTTTATTTTGTTTTTCCTGGTTTCTTTTTCGCCATTGATGCACTGCATAAAAACACAGAGCACCACACACGCACGTCTGCCGGCTGGTTTTGTAGCCACTTCTCTTTCCAATGTCCAGAGAGGCCAGCATTTGTCGCTCGTGTTTGAAGAAGCAGCAGTCAGGTTGTGGATGGGGCCGACTCCCAAGTCTGGCGTAATTCTGGGTCCTTTCATGTCGGAGAGATGGGCTGCAGTGATTCCATGAAAGAGGTTTTTTTTTTTTTTTTTTTTTGGTCTACTACCTTTAGCTTTTCTCTCAGTGAATGTTGGCTGTGGTAAGAACATGGAGTGTAGCATGGTCTGCTCGAAGATAAACATTTATTAGGAGCTCATTTAGGAGCCTCTCTGTGGGACCATGAGTATGAAGAAAAGAAACAGGAAAACCAGATCTTCCTCTCTTCACACATCACAGCCAAACACTCTTTTCCTCTTTTCTCCAAGCTGTGCCAAGCACAAGGGGATAAGTCCTACACTGAGGGAAACTTGTGTGTGAATGTGGGAAGGGTGTGTTTTTTTGTAAGCCAATTTTCACCAAAATGTTATTTGGAATAGTGTTTTTTTTTTTTTTTTTTGTTTTTGTTTTTGAGCTACCCCAATGTGCAATTGGAAGCGTGTTGAATCTCCACCCAGGTTCCTGCTGGACCAGGTTCCAAAACGTCTTTACACCATCCATTTTTGCATGAAGTTTTATGGCCATAGCACCACCTCTATAACATTTTGCGTCGAACCACCACGTTTGTGACTGGGATAGTGTGATGCCGTGGTACAGGTTTTGCACCAAACGTAGCACTTAACCAATCATATGACTATAGGACTTTCTGACGTTTGGGCTCATGCGTGGACGCTGGTTTACACTCGCCAAGATTAGTTTCGTTTTTTTCTCCTCTGTTCCCTTTAATGACTTTGTTTTTCCAACAAAGCCTAAATTTGTGAAGTATGTGGGGAATTTTCTTTTTGCCAAAATTAAAAGGACTGAAAACCCTGTGCCATTAGTGCATGTGACATGGTCAGTACTGATACACTGTCAGTTCTCTTTTTTTTTTTTTTTTTTTTTAACACTTGTTTCTCCACCTGAACCAAATTTAAGCTACAAATGCATGTCTACTGCTGCTTGAACTCCGCCCGAATTCAGCATTTCTCCATGGGACATCATGTCCTGTTGCCATAAACATAAGGAAATACAAGTCCACCCTGTGGACCTGCACTCATCTGTGGTTTACGTGATTGTGGAATGAGCTGCCAGCCATTATCACAACACTCTTCAAGCATCTCTTCAAATCCCATCTATTACGAGTGAGCCATTTTCCCCCAAGTGGCTACAGCCTAATTTGCACATGCCCTTAATATGAATGTCCTACTTCACCTCTGAGTGCTCTCCAATTCAAATGATCTGTGCTCCTAGGGCTCCCAGTGTTCTGCATATTGAGTGCTGCTCCTCACTTGCAAGTTGTTTTATATAAAAGCGCAGCTAAATAAATTTTCTCATGTCCAATAGGAATGTTTGTCAGTCAATGTCTTGTTGGACTTGTATTATTAAAATAATTTGTTTTCTTTCAGACCAGGTGGAAGTGAAGTACAAAACTAAGGTGGTTAAATACATTTGGCCAATGTCACACCAGGCAGCTGAATCCATCCCATGGGTTCAGGTGACCCTGGCCAATGGACAGACACTGCAGACAAAACTGCTTGTGAGTGAATCTCCTCTCTCTGCCTTGTCTCTTTAAACCTATTGCAGTCATATATAATTAAAAACACTTCATTTGTAAGTTTTAACCTATGATTTTCAGATAGGAGCTGATGGACCCAATTCCATGGTTCGTCAGGAAGCTGGGATTCCCACGGTGAAGTGGAACTATGAGCAGTCGGCTGTAGTAGCTGTGCTTTATCTGTCTGAAGTAAGATGTGTGTGACTACTTGCTCTGTAACTGATGAGGTTTATATCTGATAAACAGCACAGCACATTTTGTAATAATTCATTATGATGTCAGTTTATTTTTCTTTATTTGCTCTGAAATCTTTAGCCTTACTTTTTTGGGGGATAACCTGCTTTTCAACTTCAAGCTTCATTAAGTTACATGTTCATTAATTTTCATGAATTAACCTTTACAATTGTTGAAAATATTAGCAAAATAAAAAAAAGTTTGCTTCATGTCAAAAGATTAAACACAAATAAACATATTATTTGAATGTCCTTACACTTCTCCAACAGTTTTCTGTTTTTAATGATAGCCCACAGAGAACAATGTTGCCTGGCAAAGGTTTCTTCCAACTGGACCTATAGCGATGCTGCCGGTGAGTTTCAGACATCTGCTCTGATACATTTGACTTCCATATTTCATCTCCACTACGTGTGTGTAACCATGTTTGTGTTGCGGCAATGCTGAATTTTGCTTTAAACTATTTGTTGAATTTTGAATGTCTGCCTCTCTCTTTTGTGAGGAAGCTGTCAGACACACAGAGCTCACTCGTGTGGTCCACTAGCCATCGGCATGCAGAGGAACTCCTGAACCTGGATGAGGAGAGCTTTGTGGACTCAATCAATTCCGCTTTTGTGAGATCACAAAATTTATCACACTCACATTTTAAGCTTTTTTGCATGTGTTTATAGTGGAAATTAAATTACAAGTGCGTAATGAAGATTTTACCATCAAGCAAGGATGCAAAATGTCCTTGCAGATCTCCATGACCAATCTTGGCCAGCGTGGATGAAGTGGTTAGAATATTGGCTGTTACAGAAATACTGCAGCGCAATGTTATCAACATTTGTGTTGATGCAAGTGAGCTTTTCTCCTATAAACCTTCCCCGATGTGAACAATTTAGGCCTCGGTGGCCTGAACCTGCTCCACTGACACCTCTCCACATTTCCTTAAAGAAACTCTGGGTTTCCCAAGCCCTCTATTTTTACAGGGCACCGCTGGTCACAGGGTTGTGAATGTGAGTCATGCAGAGCTTTTGCCTGGTTTGCTAATTAAAACCAATGGTCTGCCAGTGATGGTCATTACTGGATGGAATTTTTTTTTTTTTTTAAACCAAACCGATTCAAATTCACAGCCTGGTCAGATTCGTATTTTAATTACCCATGGCTTTGTGTTTTGATGTTTGTGTTTACTGAGGTAAAAGGGAGCAGGAACTTTTTAGCGGAACAGGGAAAGTGCATTTCTTCTAGGAAGAAAAGTTTGTTTATACCTATATTTCTCTTATCTTTATTCATAAGGAAGTTGATTAGACATACTGATAATCCCATCTCCGTCATACTCACATCACCGCTGTTTGCTGACTTGTTGTGTCCCAGTAATGTTCTCTCTCTTTACCAACAGTGGTGTAATGAGAACCACTCTGAGCTGGTGGAGACCGCCGGATCTCTGTTCAGAACCGCCCTCTCCGTCTTGATGCCATCCGGCACTTCCACACGTCAACTGCCCCCCAGTGTGGCTGGTATTGGTCCTAAGAGCCGCGTCATGTTCCCACTAGGCCTGGGGCATGCTGCAGAATACATCCGACACCGAGTCGCCTTGGTGGGGTGGGTACAGTACCAGTCAACTTGCCTGTCTGGACATTTATAAACCCCTGCCAGTCACAGACACTGAAGAGAGATTTTTTTTTATGTATGTATGTAAACTGTTATTTGTCCCACATAACATTTTACCAACGCAGTAAGGTGGTTTGATGCTGGACACAAACATGACACTTTGATGCATGAGATTATGCACAATGGGATGTGTGGGAAAAGAAAGACTGGCTGGTTTTGTGGAGTCTTGCCATGCAAAACTAGGCACTGGAAGTTCAAACATAGCAACTACTGGTCGTGATGGGCTTTTGTGGTATTGGAGGCTGTGGTGATTATGAAGGTCATCGTCAGGATTGTGCATGCTTGGGTTTGAAGGTTTCCTAACTGACCTTGCCACTGATGTTTTTGGACGTGCCTCGGCTTCCTTTGTTTACAGTTCTGGTCTTGCACTTGCGTGAACATCGTTTCTTTTATAATAGCTATTGTCCATTAAACAGCAGAATTTAATGTTTGTTTTTGGACTGTCTCTGTCCTCAGGGATGCTGCACATCGTGTTCATCCTTTGGCTGGCCAAGGTGCCAATCTAGGATTTGGGGACGTGGCCTGCCTTACAAAAATCCTCAGCCAGGCAGCTTTTAATGGGAAAGACTTGGGTAAGTGACATTTGTTTCATAATGTTCTGTTGTAGACATCAACCACAGAATATACTAATGACTCCATAACTGTTTCAGAGAACATACAGAAGTGATCCCTTTAGAATTTTCTGATGATTATCTTGTAGCAGTTGAAGAGAAACCAATTAAACTATTTCTATGAGGTGCCAAACGTGTGATTTAGTATTAGTATTTAATCAGTGGAATTATTGTTGTGTGTGTGTGTGGGCATACTGTATTATTAATGAAACCGAGATTTGTCAGTGATGCTCATCTGGCTGGAAAAGTTTAATCCAGCAATTCAGTCCGACCGAATGGTCAGAAAAGGAGAAAATTCAAAACCACTGTTACACTCCTCTGGAGTGACCAACCAACAATGACAACTCCAAGAGCAAAGCATGTCACAGAGGAACCCAAGATATCTTCTAAGCAACTAAAGACTGCTCACAAGTTAATGTTTTGCAAGTTCAGAACACAGAACAGCAACTGTGTGCACGGCAGGGTTGCTGCTCTCCAAAAAGAACATTGCTGGCAGAAGTCTGTCAGATTTATTTATTTCTTTAAATGAAATATGTCAAACATAGGGGGGAATTAAGAGGGGTCCTGCATTTTTTTTTTTTTTTTTGAGCCTTTGAGCCTTTGAGCAAATTCTTGAAGTTCTATATGCAATGCACATGCAGGGCCTCATGCCAAATGAGCTACATTTCAACATCCTTCTGTGTCATTTGATTTGCTCTTTTAGCATTTGTGGGGATTTAGAAATGAACAGAATCCTAAAAGAGTTAGCCCTTCCTGTTGTGTGAATTCATTCTACAGCGACACAGCAGCGCCGCAGATCGGTTCAGTTCACTTAAGGTCAAATGCCTCTCTAAATTTACAGCTTACTGGTTTTCAGAATGGCTTCAGCCATTGCTGGTTAAGGCTTTCAATAATTCCATACCTGAAGCTTTGGGTTTGTGCTACTTCCCTTCCCAACAAAGTTCCCTGTGGTTTTTCATGAGCTTTTTTCCATGACTGACACCAGGACTCTGTTGAACCTTAATATAAAAAATACCACCGTTTCGTCCAGGCATCCTTGAGAGATTTGTTTTCCCCCAATTTACCAAGAACTGTGTGTACAATTCCTTCACCCACAAATGGAAATGCTGCGATTAGCTTTTTTTTTTTTTTTTTTTTTTTCTTCCCCCCCTGTTTTGCCAGTCAGATCAGACTGAAGATGACTATGAGCCATTGATTCAATTCATTGGTTGCTAAGTAATATTCTGCACAAACTAATATTAGTGTATTCATTATGCTTATTCAATAACATGATGTGGAGCTATTTATTGTTATGCTTAGTCACATGCTCATACAACTGTATTGCTCTTCAGGAGCCATGCAGCACCTGTTAGAATATGAGACTGAGAGGCAGAGACACAACCTGCCCATGATGGCTGCAATCGACCTCATGAAACGCCTCTACTCCACAAACTCAGCCCCCATGGTGCTGCTGAGGACGTTCGGACTGCAAGCCACCAACGCACTGCCTCCTCTGAAAGTATGGTATTTCATGTACTGAGGTTTACTGTTTCTGCTCCCAAGTTGGATTCAATGTTACCTTTTGGTCTCTTCCCCTCTCTGCTTCCCAAGACCTCTTAGAACTCTTCTATTTTTTAAGTGTTTTTTCGAAATTAGCTTTAGGTCATTTGTCAACTCACTCAAATAATTTTTAAATAGGACTGATCGGCTATTCATGTATTTGTTTTTGATTTCCTGATGATTTTCGATTATTGACTTGGTGGAGTTAAGCAAATGCCTGGGTGGGCAGGCAAAACCACCAGATGAGTTTTGAAGCCACATTTGATGCACTGTGTATTTTTCCTGCTTTCTTCTGTTTGGCCTTTGCCTTCATCTGTCTCCTTGTTCCACCCCACCCTTTGTTTTCTCCACTTTCTCCAACTCACGGTCTCCATCTACTTTGATTCCATCCCATCCCCCTCCCTGCCATCCTGTTCTGTCCTCCATGATTACATCCCTCTACTCTTCATCCATGCCTGTAATTTCCATGGACCAAGGACTACTACTAGGCCCGACTAAGTTTAGCCCCCAAATTTACTGTTACCCAAAGTGTGTGGGTGGGGTTGTTGGCCTGGCCCAGGCAGAGCTCTCTGCATAGCGGTGTTGGCTTGTGTTTTCACACTGCTCTTTATTACACACCACTCATGCACTATGGCTTCATTCCCCTACTAAGTGATTTCGACCCACGTAACCGTAACTGCTTTGTAAAAAGGCTTTTCTTTTTCTCACTGGGAGCCCCAAAGTTCTACTAGTCATAAGTTCTTTGACGTAGGTTTAAAACATCATTGTGGAGGCAGTTTTGGAATATTACTCATGTTCATTGGAGTTGAACCTAGTTTGTTCTTGTAGGGCATGTGCAGTGAATGCAGCTTTTAATGCATGCCCTGTTGCTTGCGGAAAATGACCGTTGTATGATTCTTTACAGGAATAAAGTGCAACTGGGCCTTCAGATTTTTGAGTAGTCTTGAAAGTGAAATTCTAGCCTCCAGATTTTAGAAGTTAATACATAGTTTCATGCCTTAAGTACAGCTGACAGTTGTTTAATGATATTGTTCCTTGTGTCCTCCACAGGAGCAGATTATAGCCTATGCAAGCAAATGAGAGACTAGACCTGTGCTGGCTGTTTGATGGGTCTGTGGAGCCAAGATGGAATGATGACACAGTCCACGAAATGTAATCATGTAAAAGAATGTAAATTAATAAATTATATTTAATGTAGTCTCTGCATTCTCTTTTGTGGTGATTTGCATATATGTTTAAAAATGGGTTCACTGGAGCTAAGCGGTAACCACTAATCCTGTGGTAACCCAGAGGGGATGCCATGCAGCACAAGGAAGCCACATGAGTTACATGGTGTTGTACACGAGAACATGATCTCCATCATGCCCTGATGGTAAGAACTTTGAAAGTGTATTAATGTCTTGATTTCTTTTTTCCATTTAAGAAATATATTTGGTACTAAATATAATTTATTTTTAAATTAGCAGGTTTGTCCTTGCTTAGGGTGAAAATGTGACATGCCAAGTTGAGAGTTTTTAAATTGGGTTCTGTAGCCTTCTATAACGCTGATACTTAAATGCTGAATGCAGTGAATAACTTGAAATGAATTTTACCACAATCCATCAGCCTATAGAAAATATCAAATGAATATTCCCACTTTTAACCTGCATAGCTTTTAGTTTTGTTTTATTTTTAACATGTTATACACATACAGCATAGTCATACAGATCTTTTACTGTCTTTACATATTTGCATTTACATTGCACTGACCAGTCAACATAAAAAAGCCAGCAGAAGTTTTGCCTTACCATGACACAAGCAGTATAGAATGATTTATATATTTCAGGTCTCAGATATCAGCATGGGACAGAGTGTTTATGGATTACATATATAGTTTAAAGCAAAAATCAGCATCGCCGCTACACAAATATATATATATATATATATATATACATTGAAGTGTAATTTACATAATTCAGAGTAAAAGTTAAAACTTTCAAGATACAAACAGTATAAGAAGGTTAAAAGAAACTAATTATGCTGGTTTGCACAAAATGCATGTAATACATATAAAATACATCAGGAAATAATACTTTTACAAAAAGTCATATTTCACAAAGATCAACAGTGCTCGCACAAATAGCCATGAACTTGTCTCGTTTTTTTTTTTTTTTTGTTTGCATATGAAATTTAAAATGCCGTTATTACCTGAGTAAGTGAAGCGATGGGGAAACTGCTCAACTGCACCTGAATATCCTCATCGATTGAACATGATAGCCATACCCTGTTCCAGTTAACCATACTCCAGCAATTATATTAAACTGAAGCACAACATAACAGTATGCGAGAAAACTGCCATACATGTGACACTTTTTTTTTTTTTTTTTTTTCAGGTTAGACATACAGTAGAAACAGCCATGTGGCTTTGCTGACGTTACAAAAATATAGTGATTTCTCTCTGTCAAAAAGGTCAACAAGTGATGGAGGAAGATGTGCTGGAACAGAGGGGTCGGTGGTGATGGAACAGCAGGTCTGGACTCAGCAGAGCGGGCCGACGGTCTCGCTTGTGCCTTAGTGAATATTCAGGTTGTGCAAGTGATCAAAGGTGGCGCCCAGGGCCCAGCTCGTCTCTACATTGTTCACCTTCTTTGTGAGCTACAGTAGAGAAGAACAACAAATATGACCTCAGTTAGGCTCTCCAGCTACTCAACCACTTTTTAATTGTGCGCTCAGGTAACTCACCTGTAGTACTGTACTGTCTTTGAACCCAAAGCCCTCTTTCAGTAGGCAGGTGATGTATGTCATGTCCATGCACAAGAAGGGGTTGATTGCTCTGTATTTGGTCATTTTGTTGCACACTGTTGGAAAAAAAAAAAAAACCCAAGTGCATTTAGCAGCGGAGCCAAAAAGGTGTCACATCCCCTAAAGTTTTGCTTTTGCTCTAACTGACTGGACAATGGGGGTGTGTGAAGAGCTACGTAGAGTCATAGGGTCTGCACATGCCTGCCAAGCCACAGGGGGGGCTGATGCCAAGCAAACAGTCACAGGGTGCTCCCTGTGTCTTGCCCCGCTGGCTGGCTGGCTGTGTGTGTGTGCGCACGTGCACAAGCTCAAGCTCCAGGTCTACCTCTCGTGCCAAACATGGGCCTGTGCAACAGTGTTCTCACTGAGCAAACAGAGCTTACATAAGGCACCGGTGCACCTGATACAGCGATTAAATGTGGTGCAGCCAGGACCTCAGCTCTTCCACGCACTCCAGTAAATCAGCCAAAACGTCATAACTGCCACGTTACTTTGCTCTCAAACATAAATGTCAAATACTGTCTGGGCAAACATGGTCTGTGTGTCTGTGCACGCTGAGTGACACTTGAGCACGTGTACCACTTTTCGCATGTTCGTGTTGCCTGGCCGCATGAAAACTGCACAGAAAGTGCCTGGTGAGGTCAGGGGGGGGCACAGACTGGCCGGAGTGTTCGTGTTTGTGAAGGATCGGGGTGTGCTTTTGCAGGAAGGACCTGTGGCGATAGGGTTGTCGTTTTGGGAAGCTTGTGTGATTGTTAGTGGTCTCGCAAATGCAAATAAGCACAGGGAGTTTATGTTTGCACATAGCGGACTGTACAAATCGAACAGAGAGAAGAAAATCTGGAGTCCAGAGGTGGCAGGTCTCACCTTCCTTGGCCCTCTTCTTGAAATCCCTGACTTCGACAACACCACCCCGAGTGCCATCTGGAAATGGGATAAAGACAACATGGAATTTAATTATACAGTTTCCTAACTCTGAGATGTAGGCTTTTGGGATAACCCATGGATCAGATGTGCAAACCCCAAGAACAAATTGAGAAAATTGAGTTATCTAATGAGGGAGTAGCATTTAAAACCCTAGTACACATGTTAGAGAAGAAACAGACATAACGTCCACTTACCAATCAGACCTGACTCCACAGCTCTGTCATAATAGTAGGAGAACGCAAAGAAGACGCTGTTGCCTTTCACCTCAAAAGGTTGGTGGATAATGCCCTTCACTACTCGCATCACTTCATGGTAGCAAAGCTTGTAGCCGGCATAGCCTGCAAACAATCGAATCCCTGATAAGCTATAGCCAATGGGAGCACAGCACACAGGACAACAGAAAGGGGCGGGGGCACACCATATATCCTGCTTGGCCAAAAAAATCATTTCTGTACATATATGCATTTTTTTGTTTGTTTGTAGTGCTGAATCTTTTAGTTATTCCATAAAATGTTTTATTTAGTAATGGTATGGCTATCATTTAAATATTTAAAAAGTCAGACTAGCAATATTTAGTTCAAATATTTCTGTATAACATTATGTTAGTGTGGGAAAAGTGATGTTCTCCTGGGAAACCTTTGTATGGAGTCGCCCACTCAACATTATCTTGGCCAATCCCAAAACTTAAGCACAGGGTGACAGTAATTAAGAAATTTTAAAGCAGTTCAGAGAGTTCAGCCTCCCAAAACCAACACACAGTGGAATTCAAAGGTAATTATAATCACAAGGCCAAGCTGGAAAGGCAGCCATTTCAAAGGCATGTTGAAGGCCACTGTTTATAGCACTGTGACAAACAAAAAAGCACGGGGATGAAGAACACAGAATGTGCCGTGTAATATTACTGATGCTTAAATCGTTTTTGTTCACATGATAGGTCTACGGTGAGACACCCCTTCTGGAGTCACCATATAGTAGAGAGCCAAGAGAAGTCTTAATGAATTCAAGGACCCTGAGGTTAAAAATAAAAAAACAAAAAAAAACCTGTTCTGACATGAGCAGCTCTTAGCTGTGCATGACCACATAATTGTGAGCGCTCCGTATCAAGCCCCTTGTTAGATTTTGTAAAAGAAGGCAGAACAGGGTGAAGGGAAAATTCCATGCGTGTGACCTAACCAGTATCTTTTGGCTACATGATTGTGGTAAGAGAGGGCTGCATTATCTGGGGAGTGAACCAACAATTTTCATTTCTCTTAAATACAGCATTTGCTGCTGTATTATTGCTCAAGCATCTGCCAGGAGGCGGAGGATTACACCAGACGAGTGGTGTAAGCCTCCCCGGAGCTTGCCAATTACCTTTGAGTCAAGATGACAGCCGAATGAAGTCAGTTCCACTCAAATACCGCATGCAGTGTTAACTTAATTGATAGCTATTGTTCCACCTACTGTCCCACTAACATAAACTACAAAGCCCGTTTCTTCCCATTAATGTCACAGCTGAAATACTGCCAGAAGATTGTGGGGGACTTTTTGGGCCGTGTGGGTTCTTACCATCTGGAATCCCGCTGACTTTGTATGTGAGGTCCCCAAAGGTGCAGTCTTCTCTGAACTTCTTTGGCAGGCACGAACTTGTGAAAACCTTCCAGTCGAGACCTGAGCACAGTTTACCAAGTCATTACCGAATGCACATTCACGGCATGGATTCATGGAAATTATGAGGGAATTCCACTCATTACCATCAGCACCGAGGGCACCAAGAGTGGCCAGTCGTGCTGCAACAATCCCATTGCCTAAGTAGCTGCAGAAACAGGTTCAACACATGCCACAGATCAGTACACATGAGTCCAATCTTGAGTCCAATCATGAGTAAATATTCCTGAGCTAGCCATTTACCTGTGGGTGTACAGCTCGTATGTGTCGTTGAACATGTCGAATCTGGCTATGTAGCTGGGCGGGGCCGTCATCACAGTTTTCTTGGTGAGGAGAGAGGTCACAAGTCAGCAGTTGCAAGTGTCTATTATAAATCTGCTGATCTCTCTCACTTCTGCAGAGTTGCATTCATTCTCCGAGCATGTGATTGTGGCGGAAGGTACTATAGCATGAGTTCTTAGGATGGAAATGTTGACATTTATCAACGCATTACTGGTACGAGTGTACAACTAATTTCATCTAGAGTAAGGATTCACAGCATTTTTCTTTATTTTTTTTTAACCAACCTTAGACTTTGGCAGAAAAGTGATCTGGGTGGAGCCTCCACCCAAGTCCAAGATGCCCACTGTCTTCTTCGTCTTGGCATACAGGTGGCCTGAAAATACGCACCCAGTCAAGTAAGCCAGCATACTTTGTGCAACCAGAGGAGAAAAAAAAGGTGCAAGACAATACTGAACGCTACCCGGTCTATCTATATCCTGGGTTACCGGCAGATGCAACAGGGCGTCATTCTCACAGGTTTTAACAGTGCAGGCATGTGGAGCCTCATGGCCAACATGAGCAGAGTGGGCCCTTTGTTTGGGGCTGCTAATGGGGGAATAAACTGCGTTCCTGCGTCTTCCACACCAGTACAACGTGGGAAATGTGCGGCAGGGAGACTGCAGATGGTAAGAGGTGAGTCATGTTGGGAGACTGGCATGGCTTTACTCTGTTTGTGTGTGTGTGTGTGTGTGTGTGTGTGTGTGTGTGTGTGTGTGTGTTTGCATGTTCCCACCCAGCCCGACCCAGAGCAGTTTGCACCAACGTAGCAAAACACGAGTGGCGTCTCCTCACCTGTCAAGAAGTTTACAGTCACCCACGCCAAGATGCCTGCAGACGAAAGGCAAGAGGGAGAACGAAAGAACACAGACCTGTGAGATTTCCCTGCTTACTGTTTGCCTTCCAGTAGGATTTTACAGAGGTAATTTATAAGGTCATTCATATAAACAGGAGAGCGAGGATACATAGCAAGCAGCCTAAACATGATGAGCCAAGCTGAAACGCTACAACTCTAAGCTTTGAATCATTTAGTCCGAGATCTGGGGCGTGAACAATTTGTGTCTTGAAGCAACAAAGGACTCATACGTGATTGTGCATCTGGCAAAATAATAAATGTACAAGGTCATTCAATGCCTGGGCGTGGGAGGCCCTTTCAGACATGGTCAGTTCATTTAGCCACACTTTTAAATCACAGACTTTTATGCCCCGTTCACCGCAATCCACAGACACCTTCAACACCTGCTGCCAACGCAGGGCAATTTAAAATGAATTACTGTCTGTCGGCAAAATTGCAATGAATTCCTACCTTCATTTGTGCCATTCATGATGGACACACTGTCGCTTGGCACAAAGAACGGGGATTCATCAAAGACCTCTTTAACCTGTGGACAGAATAATATATTCATTCAGGTTGGGGCTTAGCCACTCTTGTCTTTAAATGAAACCCCAGCTGTGGACAAAATGTTTTATTGGTTTCTGGTGTCTTTTCTGATTTCTTGACCTATCTGACCAGAAACGTGCTGGATGAGGTACCGAGTGGATGCTGAATCTGTCTCAAGGCAATATTGTCTCAGGCTGGCGCAGGAGGGGGAGCATAAAACCACAAGGGTGGCTTGTGTGGCCACACGAAATACAATAATTCAAAACACAGCCTTCCCCTACCCAGCCACTTCAGACAGCCTCAGAACAGCTGCTCCTGCTGCCTCTCCAGATCCACCGTCTGGATTTTCTCACCCAGTCCAACACTTTGTGGTCATCAGTTCCCCTCCGCCCTGCCATTTTTGCTAGATTGGTGGGCTTGTCAGACACAATACAAAAAAATGAAAAATGGTCTCACCTCATCCAAGAGGGCTTTCGCTTTCTCAGGGGGCAGCAGCCGAAGGCCAGCGGTGGCTTTCAGAACTACAGGGGTATGTGGCCACTCTGGTTTGGGGATAGTCTTCTTAGCCACCCTCAGCAGTAGCCGGATGGTCTCCCCACCCTTGGGAAGATCAAACAAAACATGAATTCTGGTGGATAATGTCTTCACCTTCATAGATCTTTAAATGCACTGCCTTCAATACCAGCAGAGTTCCATAAGGCTATATTTTTGTCAGCTTGCCACTTGGTGGTTGCATAGTTGAGGAACTAACCCAGCAGCAGTGCAGCAGTCGGAAAAATCAACTGTCATTACACGGCCATCACCAGACTGGAAAAGTATATAGAGTTCCATGAAAATGACTGAGGCAGCAAAGTTAAAATGATGTTTTGTGGATGGTCTGGCATGCCGGCCTCATACTTGTGTCTGAATGAAAGTTCAAAGCTCTGTGAGCTAACTCGGATCCGCTATTATCACACGATTCCACATGGAAAATGACTACAGTTTCACTTCTGCGACCTGTCAGGAAAAAGGCGCAGTAGTGGTTCATAATTTCCCTGGAAAATTGAACTTACCTCTTCTGGCTTATCTGCATATGCAGAGAGTCCCGGCTTGACAGCGTGGTACATCTCATTGTCCAGCACTGGAAGTCCAACTGAAAGAGAAAGGGAGAATTCTGTAATATCTGTTGCCACAAATGAGACATTATAATGTGGTCTCCATCAGAAATGATTATTTATGCAAATGGCAATTCACTCTATTTAGCAATAAAAAAAGTAACTGTGCTTTTAACTCCAGATGAAAACCGCTGGTGTTCTCCAGACGGACAAATGATCAGTTTTGGTGTCTCCTGGCTTGAAGTTTCTATCATTAACGGGAATGACCTGTCTGAGACACAGTACAGTAGTTTTTTCCGGCAGAGACAAGACGAATGGCAGACGGCTGTTTATATATTAGATGACTGTCTGTTTAAAGCGTTTAAAGTGGAATTGGAGGCTGAATTGACACTGACTCCACTGCACATGCCTCTCAGTTTCTTCCACCCACTCGTTCAGCTCCTGTGTGCTTTTTGCACCACACAGCGAATGACCCCACTGCAAACTCAGAGGCTGCGGAGACTCGCACGTGTTCCAGGAGGCAGAAGCTGTGAGCTTTAGGCTTTTAGAGAAGAAGAAGTGGCGAGAAGGCAGGCGAGTCCGCATTTGACAGGGGACCCTGAGAAAGGAGAAGACAGAAAACATACCTGGATCCTTCTGGATGAATTTGTAGATGTGAATGCGGGTGCCGGTGCTGCCTGCGTCAAACATAACCCCATAGAAAACTCGGCTGGCGTTGATGGGCCGGTGTCCTTCAAGGGCCCCGGAAACCTCAGGCACCCCGGATATCTCAGGTCCCCCCGACACCTCCGGTGCATGAGTTTCTGGTGGCAGCTGGTTGTCCATGTTGGTGTGCCGCCTGGGAGCTCGATGGCTGGGAACGTGGGTGTTGGCGTGCGGGCTGTACATGTGGCGGCCGTAGTACGTCGCCTCCACCATGACGAGCCCCGCCAGAGCCCACATGGATGCCAGGAGCAGGAACATCTGCTGAGCCATGCTTTCTGTTTCAGACGCCGGCACAGTGGAGGAAGAGGACAGGGAGTTCACGCAGCCGCCTGCTGCCTTTCGAAAAGCAGAGGAGAAGACAAGTGGCGTGCCTGGTGTTTTTCAGAGAGGGAAGACGCTCGCTTCTTGTGTGGTGAGGTACCGGCACAGAGGAACCACAGAGATGCAGAGATGGGAGCCTGCAAAGGAGGTTACAGAGAGAGAGAGAGAGAGAGAGAGAGCGAGTGGATACACAAGCACACTCAGATCTGACTGGTCATCTCTTTACAGTATATAAAGACATAAGGGCTTGGCATGGGGCCACATCAAGCAAAGCCATCCTCCAATCCAGTAAGGTTCCATCACTAGTCCCACAGAAGTCCCCCCTCCTTTGGGGAGAGAGAGAGGAAAAAAAAAAAACTGCATTTCAAATACCTGCTAAGCAGCATTTTTTTCCTCTGGGAGGGCATGGCTTAGCTACAACTTCAAAAAAAGAAGAAGAAGAAAGGCAGAGAGGATATATTGAGACTTCAAAACAGGTTGGCTTTGCAGAAAACTTGAGCAGCGGCCTTAAAATACGTTTTATGAGAGTACTTAATTAAAACGTACAGGCTCGCTTGCTGCGCCTCTCGGATTCTTTTGCTCTCACAAGCATCACAGACTTTCTCTCACGTTCCTCAATTTTGGCTTGCTTTCCGAAATGCAAGTGAAGTAGTAAAAAACATTTTTAGGCATCGATCTATGTACATCAATACAGAGCCACAGCCAATTAGACAATGGCCAAACATACACATCCACATAAACACACTTATTTATTTTTGATTCTCAATATATGCCCCCACACATGTATATATGTAATGTAGATATAACAGGTCACAAACATGTTAATTCATAATTTGTGTCTTTTGTTTCATGCCAGTCTTTAAAAGAGACGTATAAAGAGGTCTGATTTATTGCAAGACTTAGTGGTAAAGTTATAAAGCAACGTTATAATCATTAAAACAAAATGCTTAAGCAGAGTGTCAGGCAGAGGCTGAAAATATGAGTCACGGTGAGCCTGCGTGCCGCCTGCTGCATTTATCCACCTGACCCCACAGCTCCAGGCTGGGGCTGTAAAAAGCCAGTGCCCCAGTGACAATAACGTATGTAGCCTGCCCTACTGAATTTGATCAAACTCTCTGCCTGGTGTGAATTTAAGAATAATGCTGAGCCACACAAGCATGTATCTGCAAACTCATGTTATTCTCCAACTGGCATAAATAGTTGTGTGCAAAAGAAAAAATAATAATCTCACACCCACTCATCCTCGCAACAGCCACAAGCTTCCCTATCTTAGGGGGTAGGTTTGAGCTAAAGGAATGAAAAATATGAGTGGTTTTCTGTTAGGTGGGTGGTTGCCCTGGCTGAGCTTCATCAGCTTTCCCCGTTTCTCTCACTGAGGAACAGAACCAAGTCTGATCTGCGCATCTGCCGGGCGTCTCCACCCTTTTTCACTGACATTCCCATACCCCCACCATGTGGCAATGATCCACCGAGCAGATCCGATGAGTTTCGTGAACTTCTGAAGCATGCCAGCTCACCCGGGTCGTGTCACCATAACCTGTGTTTTTCTTTTTCTCTCTCACTCTCTCTTTCTCTTGCTACAAATCAAAGCGGTTTACCGCACATGCAGGATAAGAATGGCTTATGCTGACGTCGCCTGTGCTTCCCGACCGGACGGAGGCTGGAGTGGGACTGGTGGGGGCGTAGGTCCAGAAGCGGGGCCTTTTAGAGGTGCACAGGGAGGAGAGGAGGGCCACAGAGAGGGCACAGGGGAGTGGACTAGGGTGGAGTTTTGGCATCCCTATCCTGGGACACTCACCCGAGCGGCACAACTGTTCCAACGTTGTAATTTTAGACTAAAAATATTGCACTTTCTTTCCTCCTTCACCCCCCCCCCCCCCCCCTCACCCCCACCCCATTTTGAAATGCTGTGGCTTTCTCTTTTTTTCTACCCTGTGGTTCTCTCTGCTTCCATGCCATCAGACAGTTTAGAGGGATGCCCCTGGTCTGCCATGGCTATTGCATTATATCCTGTGTGTAAAAAGACGCCGGCCCAGGGACCATAAAATGTTACTCATTCTGCAAAACACCCCAATATCCTGCCTGCTGCCTCCGTCCAAGTCATCCCAATCATTTCACATAGCGTCCCAATAGTGTTTGTTGTCAGCAGTTATGACGCACACTTGGACAGAAAAATGTTGCTGCAGCTGCAGTCAGCGCCATTGTTTTGTTTTCATTTTTAAACCTGACAGACGTGCTTGGAGAGGCGCGCTTAGTAATTATGTTCACACATAACTGCAGACAGTCACTGACAGAGTAGTCAGCAGGTCCATGGGAAAGGACAACAGCAAATAAACGGTGTTTACGAAGTGAGACAAGGCAATTATAGCGCTGTACCTTCCTGATGCAAGGTCTGAAGTGTGAGGTCTGACAAATTCCGAGACATCCAAGATGGAAACCCATGCAAAACATGCACAATGTCTGGATTCTGTTCGTCTGGATTCTATCATACTGATTTGCACATTTTTATTTATTTTTTTATTCTTGAAACCTTTTGCTTCTTTGATCCACGTGCACATGCAATTTTATGTGATGCCATTGGTTTGAAATTTGTGGCATGTGATTAAAACCAAGTAAATCCATGCTTCCAGGAGAACTGCCCAGATGTGCTATGGAGAAAGCATGAACCTTTTCATTATAATAAATGACTAATTTAAAAAATTGTAAAGCTATTCATTTTTTAATCTCTCAGTCATCCAATCCAACCAGGTTTAAATGTAGACCCCCAACCTGCATTAATTCTGCCAGTGAACAGAGATATAAGCTTAGTTAGTTACACCCCAACATTTTATAATAAACTATTTTTGAGGGGTATTTTGTAGAATTCCTCTGGACCTGGAAAAAAAGCTTGGGAACTGCTTGACTAGAGGCATGCACTACAAGGGTGGTTTGTCCCCTTTTTATGTTATCCTTGATTGTACCTGATTTGGCCTTGAAAGCCATACAGTTTTTTAGTTGCCTGCTCTGTTGAGGACGACAAAAGGCCAAATTAACCAATCAGCAAGGATGTCTTGAATAGTAAAACACAAGGAATGATAAAGGTGTTGCACTGAAATGCTCTTTGTGTTCACTACACTGTATGTGTATTCCTGTATACCTGCCAGGTACGAGTGGAAGCACCAGACCAGAAATTCCCTTGGTTGGGGTTATGGAAACACTAAATGTGTGTAACTGAGCTTGTTCTTGGACAAACTTTGCTGCCCACTTCTGGTCCTAAAATGCCACAGTTTTTCCAGCACATCCTGGCTTAGTGGTAAAGGGACTGTTTAATCTATTAATGCAATACTATTCACATCAGTTTTATATAGTTAGACTAACATTCCAAACTCTTTCCACCAGTGAAGTTTCCACTTGTAGTATTTTAAGTTTCATGTGTTGGTTTTATGTCCTTTATGTCATTAAAGAGAGAGAAAGAGGAAGAGAGCAAAGAAGAGAAGTCAACAAATTGCAATTAGGTTGTTTTAACATTTGCGTCATTTAAGGTTTCTGTTTGGTTTAATGCTAATCAATGCTAAACTTTTACAAAGTAACAATAAAGTTTGAGATATTTAATCAGTTGGTGGGCAGGTGCCACGCCCTGGGTGGGTAAAAGAAAAAGCTGTAATAGAAAAGGTTTAAGTGGTAGAAAACCGTTTCTCATTATTTCAACTTCCAGTTAAAGTACCCAGATATGTCAGCACAGGTGCATGTAAGAATAGTTCGCTAACCATCAACCACTTGGTCCTGTTACTCAGGGTCAGAGATGCCGAAGCCTATCCCAGGTACACACACACACACAAACACACACACACCTACAGCTGTTTTAGAGTTGCCGATCCACCTAGTCTACATGCTTTTGGGCAGTCAAAAGAAACCAGAGAACCCAGAGGAAACTTGCGGCAACACAAGGCGAGCATGCAAACTCTACACAAGGTCCAAGTCTGGGCTCAGACTCACAACGTGAGGCCACTGTTTCATCCCATTTCACCTCGAGTACGACTGTTGCTTAATCAATTGTTGTTTAAGATGCAACTCAACTACTGCTGCGAGAGAAGGAGGAGATCAAAGTGTTCCCTTTACATTTACATTTACATTTACGGCATTTATCAGACGCTCTTATCCAGAGCGACTTACAATCAGTAGTTACAGGGACAGTCCCCCTGGAGCAACTTAGGGTTAAGTGTCTTGCTCAGGGACACAATGGTAGTAGGTGGGATTTGAACCTGTGACTCTGTAGTCTTCTGGTTCATAGGCAAGTGTGTTACCCACTAGGCTACTACCATCCCTGGGAACTTTACTTTACTTTACTTTACTTTTCTTTACTTTACTTAGCAGATGCTTTTATCCAAAGCGACTAACAAGAGGAAGACACCAGCAATTCTCGTTCGACTTCTATAGATTTTGAGTTTACAAAACTAAGAGCCCTGATAAGGCCTAACTTGTCAGAAAAAGAACATGCTCGGAAGTTCCCCATTCCTCATTCATTCAAGACATTGTCTTGAGGAGACAGCCTTCCATTGCAGCGGTCCTCCAAATACTGGCATAGTGAGTGCCAGAAATGATCTCCAGTTACAAGGGAGAGACGCTCATGTTTCAAGGTGTCCAGTGCGGTTTGAATGTGGAACTTGCCGCCACTTCAGCTCTGCCTCAAACAGCTAGATTACATTTTTTTATCGCCACAAACCCAGCTAGTCCTCTTTATCGGAGTCACTGGGGCCAAACATACAATTACACAACTTCATGAATCCCACAAAATATTTATCTGGAGGAGGTTTTGGATACAGAGCCGCTCTGCTGGTGACGCTCTGTTGCTGTGGTTACAGAGGAAAACAAAGAGGGTCGCATCGCCACCAGCGCCATGCCGGCAAAGAAAAGCAAAAAGGCGAAGAAGGGGAGAGGGTAGGTGTTAAAAAAAAAAAAAACGAAGAAGGGGAGAGGGTAGGTGTGTAAAAATGAAGAAGGGGAGAGGTTAGGTGTGTAAAAATGAAGAAGGGGAGAGGGTTGTTGTTTTAAAGGTGAAGAAGGGGAGAGGGTTGTTGTTTTAAAGGTGAAGAAGGGGAGAGGATAGGTGTTTTAAAGGTGAAGAAGGGGAGAGGGTTGTTGTTTTAAAGGTGAAGAAGGGGAGAGGGTTGGTGTTAAATAAAAAATGAAGAAGGGAAGAGGGTAGGTGTTTAAAATGAAGAAGGGGAGAGGGTAGGTGTTTTAAAGGTGAAGAAGGGGAGAGGGTAGGTGTGTAAAAATGAAGAGGAGAGGGTCGGTGTTGTAAAAATGAAGAAGGGGAGAGGGTAGGTGTTTAAAAGGTGAAGAAGGGGAGAGGGTTGGTGTGTAAAAATGAAGAGGAGAGGGTCGGTGTGTAAAAATGAAGAAGGGGAGAGGGTTGGTATTTTAAAGGTGAAGAAGGGGAGAGGGCAGGTGTTTAAAAATGAAGAAGAGGAGAGGATAGGTGTTTTAAAGGGGAAGAAGGGGAGAGGGTTGGTGTGTAAAAATGAAGAAGGGGAGAGGGTTGGGGTTTTAAAGGTGAAGAAGGGGAGAGGGTAGGTGTTTTAAAGGTGAAGAAGGGGAGAGGGTAGGTGTGTAAAAATGAAGAAGGGGAGAGGGTAGGTGTTTTAAAGGTGAAGAAGGGGAGAGGGTAGGTGTGTAAAAATGAAGAAGGGAAGAGGGTAGGTGTTTTAAAGGTGAAGAAGGGGAGAGGGTAGGTGTTTAAAATGAAGAAGGGAAGAGGGTAGGTGTTTTAAAGGTGAAGAAGGGAAGAGGGTAGGTGTTTTAAAGGTGAAGAAGGGGAGAGGGTAGGTGTTTAAAATGAAGAAGGGAAGAGGGTAGGTGTTTTAAAGGTGAAGAAGGGGAGAGGGTTGGTATTTTAAAGGTGAAGAAGGGGAGAGGGCAGGTGTTTAAAAATGAAGAAGGGGAGAGGGTTGGTATTTTAAAGGTGAAGAAGGGGAGAGGGCAGGTGTTTTAAAAATGAAGAAGGGGAGAGGGTAGGTGTTAATGTTGTTAAATGAGTGATGGTGAATAGTGATGTGGTTAAAAAGGCGGGGAAATGTCCCCCTCGGTCATGTAGCTGACTGTCTCCGCGCTGTGCCGACAGGAGGGCGACTAAGGAGAAGAAACATGACGCCAGGCCGGACCGGGAGGGCGACGCGGAGCGGGCGAAGGCGAACGCCGCGCTGTGGGAGGCTCGCCTGGACGCGGCGGAGAGATCCCGGCTGGAGTACCGGGAGGCCACGCACCGGCTGGCGCGGGCGAATGAGGAGATGACGAAGCAGCAGTACAAAACTGAGAAGGACATCATGGATGTCATCGGGTTCCTTAACAAGAAAGACAACGAGAAAGATGAGAAGGTGTTGTGGCGCTGAAAATGCTCCAAATAAATCATGATGTAATACACATTATCTGCCCTATTAATCTTAATGAATAATGTATAAAACAGTTATGGATCCACTGGCCAGGCATGATGTCATCAGTGTGATCGTACTGATAATGCACACACATCACTATTCACCATCACTCATTTAACAACATCAACAACGCTATTTCAGAGCACAAAGTTATTGTGCTCACTGCTTGTTCAACGGAAACTACATGTACAGGCCAAAGGTTTGGACACACCTTCTCATTGAATGTGTTTTCTTTATTTTCATGACCATTTACATTGGTAGATTCTCACTGAAGGCATCAAAACTATGAATGAACATGTGGAGTTACGTACTTAACAAAAAGGAGAGACCTGACCTCCACAGTCACCGGACCTGAACCCAATCCAGATGGTTTGGGATGAGCTGGACCGCAGAGTGAAGGCAAAGGGGCCAACAAGTGCTGAACACCTCTGGGAACTCCTTCAAGACTGTTGGAAAACTACTTCAGGTGACGACCTCTTGAAGCTCATCGAGAGAATGCCAAGAGTGAGCAAAGCAGTAATCAGAGCAAAGGGCGGCTATTTTGAAGAAACTAAAATATAAAACATGTTTTCAGTTATTTCACCTTACATAATTCCACATGTGTTAATTCATAGTTTTGATGCCTTCAGTGAGAATCTACCAATGTAAATGGACATGAAAATAAAGAAAACACATTGAATGAGAAGGTGTGTCCAAACTTTTGGCCTGTACTGTATATACACAAGTCATTTGGACTGGTGTTCTTAGTGTGTGGAGGAACTGCAACACCAAAAACGTGGCTGAGACACACCATCCATACAAGCACAAGCCTGGAGGAAAGTGTCCAACTGGGAAAGACCTTTTAGTAAATTAAATATAATTTGGGAGGCCATGGGTACCAGTGGAGGCATATGAGCAGAAGTCATTACCAGTGTAGCTCCGTCACTGATGTTTCCTCTATAAGGCCATCAACCAATACCAATGTCCACACATCGAAGTGGGTGGTGAAACCAGAAATACCTAAAATGGTTGTCTACTTTTTCATTTCTCTCCATGCCAGATTGGACAGCTGGAACAACAGCTAAGAGATCAAAAAAGCAAAGCAACTGAAGAAAAGAAAGACATTGTAAGTGATCTCCGAACGGTTGAAGGTTGAACTTGCATGCCAGAAAAGTCTGATATCAGCGTAATGCTTTAGGTTTACAAACGAAGATGCAAGCAAGGAGCATTTTTACATTTGACCAAAAGTGCCAGCTCAGTACCACGCCTTGCCAAGCATAATATCTAGTAAATCATATAAATTGTGTTCCTTGTCTCCAGGGTTTATCTTGTTTGTTATAAAGCTGTTTAAACACACAGCATCTCAAAAATGCATTCAGCTGTGTCTGCAACACAGCTCCTTTGTAATTAAATTCATGCTTTCTCATTCATGGAGCATGAAGCAAACATTTCAAGTTGTGTCAGCATTTTCGGTGGCAAAACAAGATGGAAATAATATATGACTGGTCTCAAACATGCTTTTTCATTCTGATTAGTCCTTGTTTCCATGTGGATTGTTACCAGTGGGCTCTATGAGTATGGAGAGCACACGGAACCAGCACACGGAACCATAATAACCGATGAAGGAAAGATCATCTGTTGTCGAGCTGCAATGGCTCCGGGCAGTGGGTGGGATGCAACTGAGCAAAGGAACATTTTGACTTAGAAGTTAATGTGTTGCAGGCAGAATGGATTGGTGTTGGATAAGTGGCAGGATCATAGCATTTACAAAACTAATCCCAGTCTGCAGTGGACGGGACCTACCAAAAGTCCTCCAAGGAACAGCCAAGACTCACTGATGCACATGAGAAGTGAGGGCTGGTTCAATCCAGTGGAAGTGTTTCTGTAGCTCAAAGGAACACAAGAAGACATCTAAAGTGTTGATTTGGTCATGGAGGCACCACCTCACGCCTTACAAGACGCAAAAATGACATGGTCATGGTCAATGACACGGTGACATGACAAAATGTGTCCTCTGCTTTTAACCATCACCCTTGGTGAGCAGTGGGCAGCCATGACAGGCGCCATCATGACAGGGAGCAGTGTTTAGGGACGGTGCTTTGCTCAGTGGCATCTCAGTGGCAACTTGGCGGTTCAGGTTTTGAACCAGCAACCTTCTGATTACGGGTCCAGTTTCGTACTTGCTAGTCCACCACTGCCCCCCCAAAAATGGATTTGGTGTGGTGCCAAAGACCACAGTTTACCTTCAGAGGTCTAGTGGAGTCCATGCCTCGATGGTTCAGGGTTATTAAGAAGGTGGAACTACTTATATTTAATTATAATGTTTCAGACATTGGTGTACAGCTAATGTTTTATGCTTTCTATTCTGTAGCTTAATAATTACATTTTAATTCATTTATAATTAAAGAAATCTTTATAATATATTTCCTTCTTCATTCTGGTATAAAAATAGGGGTCATGATAAGTTAATTGGGTTGAGAAAATAAAGGACAATGGGGGAAAATGATGTGGATCAGCTTACAAAAACTTTTCCATTTTAGTATAGCATGAATGTGTCACTTTTGCCCATTTAATTTGCTTCTGGAAAATATATTGTTGTGGTCAGTCTTTAACATGTGAATTGAAGGCTGTCCACACACACACACACACACACATTTACCCATAGAGCCACACCTCTAGTTCTCTAAGAAGTGATAAAACGGTTCTTATTACGGCTTAGCTAATGGAAACCTCCAGAAAGGGCCTGGAGAAAATACAAGGTGCCGCTTTAGTGTTTGTTAGATGCGGTTTACTGAATAATCTATTATAGTTAATTGCTTTAACATTTTGTCTGACGTGATGGGGTGGTAGTGGCGTAGTTGGTAACACACTTGCCTATGAACCAGAAGACCCAGGTCAAATCCAATTCATTACCATAGTGTCCCTGAGCAAGACACTTAACCCTGAGAGTCTCCGGGGGGGCCTGTCCCTCTCACTACTGATTGTAAGCTGCTCTGGAGAAGGGTGTCTGATAATGCTGTAAATATAAATATACGTGATTCGTAGACTGGAGAAAGTAACATAATTATTTTATT
Source organism: Denticeps clupeoides (assembly GCF_900700375.1). NCBI lineage: Eukaryota > Metazoa > Chordata > Actinopteri > Clupeiformes > Denticipitidae > Denticeps > Denticeps clupeoides. The sequence goes on from NC_041707.1 coordinate 20,196,637, forward strand.
CATTATTATATCTTATTTTCTCAAATTATTGAAAGTAAAGGTACACAAATGAACAGACAAAAAAATAAATTGTGACAACCATAATTTGTACGGTTGAAATAATTACAAATTACTTTATAAATGAAAAATGTTAGCTGCCATTAAAAAATGGGAAATCTAGTGGCAAAAAGAACTTACATAACAGTTGGCATGAAGTGTAGTCATAATGCATGGATACAGTAATTCCTGAATAGCAACCACAGCCACTGGTATTTTCCACTGGACGGTTGTGGTATGCTCTATGCAACTATGGTTGAATGCATAGGCCATTGGCCATTTGAACTTTTTGATTTGCCTCCCAGCCTAAGGTGGTGGCTCTGTTTGTTTCCCGGAAAAAGATGCCAAACTAAGTTCACAGAAATACTGCCATCGGTTTTCTATTCCTGTATGCATACGTGCCCATTTTACACCAAAATGGCTGAAACTGATATTCTCATTATCTACCTGTGATATCTTCACCACACACACTCACCACATGACTGACACTGTTTGATTTCTCTGTTTTAGGTGGCTGAATACGACCATAGAATCAGCAAACTGGGTGAGCAGTTAAAGAAGAGAGCTGATGATTTCCACACGATCCAGGGAGAAATAGAGATCATGAATGAATTTCAGAAAAAGAAGGCGCATCTGGAAGAGGAACTGATCAATGTGCGGATGGAGACCAGGCTCTTTCACCAACTTTTCAGTTGTGGTTTTAAACAAGGTCATCTCTTTTTTTATAGATGAAAGAAAGCCTGGATACTGCTGACAAAGAGCACAAGGAAAACTTGATACAAACTGAGCACAAGTTCTTCAGAGAGAAGGTAAAGAACTTGAAATCGCTATTGTGAATTTGCACAGAGCCAAACATACAATTAGATGACTTCACGCATTCCACCAAATACTTAGTTTAGACAATATTTTGAAAGTTGACACTTTAAACATGGCTGGTTGAAAAGATGGTCTGATTACAGTTGGTTTGGCGCTTGCTGCTTTGTTCAATGACATTATGCTCATTAACCACTATTATAAATAGAGCCCTGTAAATGAACAATATGTTTGACATGCAAGTCAAGCAGTTATTAGAAAGAAGCTGAAACTGGACTGGAGATGTGGAGCTATCACCTTGTAAAATATCTGGGGACAGCACAGCTATTTTACAACGCTTGATGGAAAAAAGTTCCGTTAATGAAGCTCAGTGAATTCCGAATGTCTTCCCCCACAACAGGCGCGCCTAGAGAAGGAAGCAGAGCAGAAGGTCACTCAGCTGGCAGAGAGAGCCCACAATGAAGCTATTGTGTGAGTGTCTCCTATTCTCCTTCCATCCACTCGCCCAATTACAGGCTAATTTTACTCTTTAAATGGCACCTTCATTGAGTGAGAAAATAAATAACCTTTGTAGAAAAACAAGGTTATTATCTTGACCACAATACTTTTTCTTCCTGGAGATAGTATACATCACCTAAGCCAATGATTGCATCCTCTGCTGAGTGGCGTTTTTCTGAAAACCTTCTGAGCGAAGACCTGTGTGAGTGTGTTTGTTTGTCTCTTTTTAAGCCACATTTGTGTCAGGGCAACGCCCAATGTTGGCTGAGTTTGATTAGTTCTTCAACCTGTGTTCGTAAGCCGCTCATTATGATCATTGATGTGGCGCTTGCATGATTAGCTGCAATTTTCCAGTGCTTTTACAGCACAATCTATCACCATGCTCCCCAGGAGAGACTGCTTGAGGTCAGTGTAATTCAGTTAGGTGACTCAGAACAGAGTCAGATCCCTGGCCCAGGCATGGCAATCTGACACTGTTAACGTCTCCAGCACATTTTAAGCAAAAACCATTTTAAACAAAAATGTCAAATCATTGTAGGCTCTTCTGTGGGATAACAGTTGAGAACGACCTTCATTTCCTTGCAGAAACATGTTCATGAGAAAATACTGGCTAACACACTGACTAACAGAATTTCACTTCTTAGTAAATATACAGAATAATAACAATTAAAACACTGACATTAAGATGAATTTCTTATTAAACCCCATTAAATCCAAAACTAAATTTCAATGCTTAATATGATATATTCTTTATTCCCTGGATGACACAAGTGTGTCTGTCATTCCAAAATAACAAGTTCCACAAATTCTTTGAATTTGAATCAGTTCTAGAGATGCTGAAAGCTCCCATGTTTATATGAAAGAGTTATCAGACAAGCTTATGTCAAAAGTACTTAGTATGGCCTACACATATATGCTCATATATTCCAGGCTATGCATACAGCGTATTATTATCACATCATTCTGCAGTTACTCACCTTCCTTGGGTGTCTCGTTTGTTGAACAGACAGATTGGCGATGCTGTTCACCAGGTGTTCAAGGAAAACGTCATGCTGAAGGAGTCTCTCAGACATCATGTGAAACAGGTGGAAGAGCTGAAGAAAAAGAATGGAACCCTAGTTGAAGAAAATTCATCTCTAGCTTTGCACAAGGTAGCTTAATCCAAAAACCTATACGTTTTTCAATTAGCTACTAGGTGAGATTGGATTCTGGTATACACAGGAAACGCAGGAAAGTTTAGTTTCATCAATCTAATTTGCTCATTTGCTCATATTCAAATGTAAGTGTGGGGAAACATGGAACTTTAGAATGGTGAACTTGATGTTGTGTATAGTTTGTAGACTTAATGCAAGAACATGGTGACTGGGGAAGTTGACTGAATGCAAGAACATGGTGTGAAATGACTGGGGATTGACTTTTACCTAACATGATGAGAATGGCTTTCTTCATCTAGGCGGTACTATTTGGGAAGGTATTTTTTCCTCCTCCAGGATTATTTCTTTATTTGTGCCGACCCTGGCATTTGTTTTCACTTGCGAACTCTCTCTCCCCTCACCGCCGCAGTGTAAACCGGCCTTGCTGTAGCCTGCGGTGTATGAACTTTCCGTAGGCTCGTGTTAAACCTGCTGCCTTAGCTTTCCTGGTATTCCCTCTGCTATTACATAAACACACACCAGGCACCTCAGCAACTTGTGCACGCGCACACAAACATACACTATCCCTCAAAACTAGGCCGAGAATAGAATCCATCAAATGAGAGAGCTTTTTTTTTTCTAAAAGTGTCCTGCCGTTTCTAGTTGGCATGTAAGAGCCACATGAACAAAATGCCATGAGCCTTTAAACGTGGGGGTGGCCTAGCATTCTGAAAGAGCACGATCCATTTTTAAAGCCATCGCTTGTGAAGCTCTATTCGTTATGCAACGTGGACATGTTAAGGCAACACGAATGCTTGGCTCTGCAGGCTTAAGGTGGCTGTGGGTGTTTAGGCACCATTGCCTGTAATCTGGATTTGTGTTTTAGTTCAATTGACTTGCAGTTTCAAAGCACCCTGTATTCCGTCTTCTTTCCCGTCAAGCAGCCAATGTCATGTCATGACAAAATTGACCATTACATTTTCCATTGCAAATGAAGTGATCTAGACACTGGCCGGAAATGAACGAAATAAAAATATGATTGACTCAAATTTTTTTGGAAGCTACATAATGTTCTATCATTCTCCAACTCATAGATGAATGACATTAATTACATATTATAAATAAATGAATTACACATTAAACCAGAATTTGACCTCAAGACTTCATTTAATTTTCAGTATTGCCATTAAAATGCTGATTAGCTATAACTTTACCAAAGGCTGTGACAATTCCTTGTATTCCGCGCTAACTTATAAAGCAAATAAATACTATTTAATAACTATTTTTTATCCTACACTGCTGCTCAAATGGTCTTAATCCCATTTTAAAACGTTATAATACATTTAAAGAAATACTTTCACAGTTTTTGCAACAGATAATGAAGTAATAGGATTTCACAGTCATATGAAATCTCTACTCTGAAAATGTAATTTTCCAGGAGACCAGTGACCTCAGGATGAAGGAGCATTCTTGTCAGATGTCAGCCCAACGAAAGGAGATCTCAGCTCTGAAGGAAAAAGTGGCCAATCTAGAGAAGGCTCTGAGCATAATACCCACGGGGTTTGAGCACAAAATAGCGACCCGATCGCTGGGAAGCACCCAGGTCAGTGGCGAGGAGCTGGAGCAGCTTAAGCAATCTCTGGCTACACGGGAGCGAGAAGTGGTTCGAATGAAGCGTCTGGCATGGAACAACGTGGAGCAACGTTCTGAAATGCAGCGCTTCTTTCATGAAGCTCTGGCTGAGGTGAAGCAGGAGATCATATCCGCACGTCAACGTTACAGGTACCTTCCAGCCAAACAGCTTCTGTTTCTCCATTTACAATGAATAGCATTACAAGGGTGCTGTGTGATGTTTTTATTATTAACTTTGCAGAAAGGAGGCACAGGAAATTTACCAGAAGCAGATGAGTGAGGCTACAGCAGGGCAGCAGCCGTTCCCACACATCCGCACCTTCAATAAAATGCCACACAGCACCAACACTGCCTACACCGACCAAGAAGAGGCTGAAAAGTTGTGAGTTATGACTATGGAAGTGTAATCCTAGGTGAACACTACCATCTGCATTCAGGTTTAACGCATCCTCTTTCAGGACACATTTTACAGGCTCCAAAGTTGATATTTCTGAGCTCACCTGGGAACAGAAAGAGAACGTCCTCCGACTTCTCTTAACAAAAATGAATGGCTTCAAACCAAGGTAAGTTTAGGTAAATCCCCAAAGGTGTATGATTGGTGGCCCCCAGGACTAGGGTGGGTGCTACGAAAAAAAATATTTGCTTTAGTAAGTTTCGTAAGCAGGGCAGTGGTGCCCTCGCGGTTAAGGAAGCGGCCCCGTAATCAGAAGGTTGCCGGTTAGATTCCCAATCCATAAAGGTGCCACTGAGGTACCACTGAGCAAAGCACCGCCCCCACACACTGCTCCACGGGCGCCTGTCATGGCTGCCCACTGCTCACTAAGCGTGATGGTTAAAAGCAGAGGACACATTTTGTTGTGTTAACCTGTGCTGTGCTGCAGTGTTTAATAATGACAGTCACTTTCACAATTAATAATCAGTCTATAATTTCAGTGATAGGTGTCACATGACTTTGGCCTTCAAACCAAGGTAAGTTTAGGTAAATCCCAAAATGTGTATGATTGGTGGCCCCCAGGACTAGGGATGGTGCTACGAAAAAAATATTTGCTGATTTAGTAAGTCAGCAAAGGCGGTGACAACAAAGGCTTCTCAACTTTTTAACTGTGTAAAAGGCACCTGTCCATCGAGGCATTCAATCTATCCAGATTCAAGACCAAGATCAAAGAGATCTCCAAGGATATCAGGGACGAGATTGTAGAAAACCATTTTTCCCTGACTGTAATTGTTCAACTGGATTCTGTAATGACACAACACCATGTGTTGTACCAACAGGAATTTGAACACGGTGTGAGAAATGCCACATAATTTGCCATCCATTCGTGATGATGCCACTATTTTGGATGAGAACAATTGCACCGCACAAAGCAAAGAACACCATAAAGCCTATGTCAGTGTGCTGGTCTCAACTCCAGTAAAGCCATTAAGGACAGGAGAAGGGGCCATTTTTAGGGCACCACGAATCCCCTCCCTGTTTTAATGTCTTGTGCAGCCTGTGTTTCAGGACAGTAAAGAACGCAGGGAAACCATAAAACATCTGTGGGGTTTCAGGGATTCAAAAGGCTGCACCAGCTGCCACTCTGATGGAGAGGGGAGAGCGGAGAACAGAAAGAGCGGCCAGTTGAGGGCCCGGAGCAGGGTAAAAATAGGGGTGCTGAGGCCACAGCACTGTGTGCTTTGAAACAAACATCTGGCCTCTGGGTGCTCGGCCAGTCCCGGCTTCACGTGCAGCCAGAGGTTTATTTAGCATGTTCGATTGCTTGCGGTTCTCCCGGAGACAGCTGGGAAAGATCACTCGAGCGAAAAGGGAGAAGCAGCGGGTAACAAGGTGGGGGAATGTGAGAGACAGAGAGAAAGGACTGAAGAATAAAGAAGTGCTTAGGGCAAAGAAGTATCTAGTCATGCCATGTTGTCTCAATTGTCCTGTGAACATCTTGTCAACAGGCCTAGTGGTTGCGGTTGGTTTGGGGGGAAACCAAGTTCACACACTCCTAAATTTCCCATGGCATCAATAACGTATCTGCATCCACCCATCGTATGAATGACCTCAAGTAACCTTGCTGTGTGTCAAAAACACTTTTTCCTTGTTCTCTAGTTTGACCTCCATGAGGACAGCTGCCCCGTCTCAATCATCTTCCTTCGAGAGGAAGCAATGCGGAAGAGAAGCAGGGTGAGACAAAAAGGACGTGACAAGTTTGTCTGCCACCGTCCCCACAAAATTGTAAAGTGTTGGACAATTTACGCCTCCCACTTGTTTTGCACACAGAACATTTTGGCAACAGGGGTGGTTGTATCTCAAGAATGATTTATCAGGTTTGGGGGTTGTTTTTGTTCCATTTCCCACCATAATGCCTTGTGTAATCGCAGCCATCTGCCGACCTCGTAGGATCACAGAGGACCTGCCCCACGTGACCTTCCTCACCCAGGCCCCGGTGTCCAGCGGGCCCTCCAACCCCAGATTCCTGCCTGACCTTCAGACCACATGAATGGGACCTCACACCATGAGACCCTAAATGAACCGGTACCACACAACCACGTCAGAAAACCACACCACCTCATGATTACATCTTGACACTTACTTTGTTGTCTTCCAGTCATGTCTTTTCTTTCAAAACAGCTGGCGGACCAGGCAGTGAAATGCTGTTATCATGCTTGGCCTTCCAAAAATGGTCAAAAAGCATGTCATCGTGTACTCCCCCCCCCCAAAAAAAATTAATAAAATAAAAAATATATATAATTATAATGCTTGTTGGACCATAATAAAACTTAATCATGTCTCTCATTATGTACTGGTGCACACTTGTCTTTATTTTACAAAATACAGCCAAGCACACAATCAAGTCATATTCCAAAAGAGGCATTTATTGAAATGCAACATTCTAGGGAGACAAGTTCTAAAACAGATGTTCCCATATAATACCAGGCTCCACATAATTGAAGATGCTGAACACCGGTCATCTGGTATCAGCGGTGACTTTGACAGTCTATCCCTAGGAGAGACAACAGTTGAACAGAAACAAACAGAAGACTGTACTACAGAATGCAAAAGCGGTCAGTGGCAGTGGTTTCCCAATTTTGTTTTCGCTACCCTGCCACCATTCCAACATATGCTGAACACAGAGGAGTCCACACGCCATTGGACAACCTGGGCCCAACAACATATCCTGCTGATCAGGGTGTTTTGTTAGGGGACATCCAGGCAAATAGGAAACCTCTGGTATCAATGAAACATGATTCCATTTATCAGAAAAAGAAACAGGATTGAGAAGCAGTGATTTGGAATATAAATCACACACCTTTGCATAAACTCCTTCTACAGGAGGTCATTTCAGGACTGACAACCTTCATGGACGTTACATTTTTCAAAATATTACATAAATAAACTGTTCTACTCTAGTTGTAGTACACAGTAAGTGCTTCTTTCAATGGTGGGATTAATATAAAGACCTTTTTTATTAAATTTAGGGGATTAGCGCCCCATGGTGGGCATGGTGACTGCAGGGGACTTTAAAGTGGCATCTTCTGCTTTCCACTGTGATGTAACAGTTTTGATCTGTGTGTAGAACTGGATGCCCTGTAACACAAAAAAAGGACCACAATTTTAAATGCTAACAAAAAAAAGCCTGAAAATGGTTTGAAACAGAACAGGCTGTGGTTTGACTCAGACAGACATCGAACCCAGAAGCAGGATTACCTCACCCTCCAAGCAAAGCCTTGAGTCATCTCAGACATACAATGGTAATAAACTAATTATTGGTCCGTAAACGACAGTTTTTACCACAGGACATTTCGTCACATGGAGCTTACACTGGGGTCATTTCCTTTAGTCTTGCTGTGCTGCTGTATTTTAAATGTAAAAATACGTTTATAAATATGGATTCTCTCAAACCACTCACCTGCTTGCCATAGAAGTTGGTGTCACCCCTGAAGGAACCTCTCGAGCCGGTGAAGGAGAACATGGGTAGAGGGACTGGGATTGGTACATTGACTCCAACCTGCAAAAATAAATAAATAAATAAATACATAGATAGATAAATAAATAAATAAATAAATATTTAACATCTCGAATGAATCAGCTCCTGATTAGTTGGAGGTTCCACATGTTTCACTATGGTGTGTGGGTTGGAACAGATTTTGAAGGTGGCTCCACATCCAAGCCACGTGAAAAACTCCAGGCTGAAAGCCACTATGACTTGTTTGTGTTCTTGACAAACGCGGCAAAACACGCCCTCCTTTAAGAGGAAAGAGAAAAAAAAAACCTAAAGTGGACATTGAAGCTGTCATCTCTGCTTCAGATGTTAGCCTACAGGCAAAGGTGGCAAGGAGTGGGTTGAAAAATAAAAAGCAAGATCTTGTTGGTTTGGGAGGAGATTGCAGCACGTGGCTGGTGCGGTGTCCTCCAGCATGTGAACTGCAAACAGCGCAGCTCATTCTTGTAAGCAAACAAATGGAGCCATTTTTAAACTGGGAGAACAGAGAGCCTCTCGCAAGGAATCCCTTTTGGAGGTAAATCCGAGATGCAGCCACCTGAACACCTTGCCATGTTCAAAAATAAATAAAATTCTGAGCGGTCTCCTGTCTCTGATTTAAAAGCACATATTTGCACATGGGGTTATTTACGGTGTGCTTGTTTTGAGTTTTTAGCAAGAAGGCAAATAAAGTAAGAGCTGCCATGGAAAATAATGGTTTCTGCATGGGGACATTTTTGAATGTTTTGAATGGAGAAGCTGGAACATGAGCACAATCATTCAATGTGGATTTACAATAGTTTCCAATCACGACTCAGGACCACCTGGAACAAGTCATTTTTATTTTACGAGCACAACAGAATATTAAAAATGTCTTAGGTGTCATTTACACTTGACTTACAAAGTGTCAGTGCTTGAACTACAGTTCAGAAGAGTGCTGACTTTTTAATCAAATCGTCAAAATGATTGAGTTGAGTTTTATTGATTTGATCCATTTTTAATTATAACCTCCATGTGCATAAGGCTGCTACAACAATAGGAGGAAAAAAAAGGCCAAAACCCCATAACAACGTAAATACTAAATGAGCTTTAGCAGACGGAATCTCAGAAGGTGAGCCCACCCAAATGTGGCTTCAGTCACATGAGTCATTTATTATCTTCAGCTCAAAGGGAATGAAGCTGGGTGGGTGAGAAATGAATACCCAGAAACAGAATATTAAGACTGGAAAAAAGGAAATTGGAGAGATACTGGTTTAATTAAGGCTGACCTTTAAAATGAGTACAAAGCAGAGAGTCACAAACCTGTCCCACATCCACCTCGTGGGTGTACTTGCGAGCAGTGGCGCCATTGGTGGTGAAGATTGCCGTTCCGTTGCCGTATGGGTTCTGGTTTACGACTTTGATGGCTTCATCCAAATCCTCAGCCTCGAGAACCACCAGCACCGGCCCAAAGATCTCCTCTGTGTAGCACTTCATGTCAGGCTTAGATGCAAAAGAGGAAAAAAAAATGCTTTACAGCGCATCCTGAAAGTATTTAAAGAACATTGTAGAATTCTGAGGGGAAAATGTGGAAACACACACACACACACACACACACACACACACAAAGCCCATAATGACAACATGAAAAAAGTGTACATGAGGTTTTGGCAAATCTATTAAAAATAAATTCATAACTAAATAAAAACTGCAAAAAGGACAGCATTTGCCACGAAGCTCAAAATTGAGCTCAGGTGTGTCCTGTTTCCTCTGACTCTACTTGAGATGTTTCTGCAGCTTAATTGGAGTCCAGTTGAGGACCAAAAAAAAAAAAAAAAAAAGTTGATTGGACATGATTTGGAGAGACACACACCTGTCCCACAATTGACAGTTCATGTCAGATCACAGGCCAAGAATGAAGTCAAAAGGAATTGTCTGTAGACTTTTGAGACAGGAAATCTTGGAAAGGTTACAGAAATATTCAGTTGCTTGATGGCCCCAATGAGCACAGTGGCCTCAATCAAAACTACTAGGACTCTTCCTAGAGCTGGCTGGCCACCTAAACTGAGCAATCGGGGGAGAAGGCCTCAGTCAGGGACCTGATTGTCACTCTGTCAGAGCTCAAGAGGTCCTTTGTGGGCAGAGGAGAACCTTCTAGGTCAACCATGTCTGCAGCAACTCCTTAGTAAAAGGAATACAGCAGCCTGCCTGGAGTTTGCCAAATAGGACTCAAAAGGACTTGAAGGACTCTTAGACGATGAGAAACAAAATACTCTGCTCTGATGAGACAAAGATGGATCTCTTTTGTGTGAATGCCAGGCGTCATGTTTGGAGGAAACCATGGAGGGCACCACTCATCATCAGGCTGATTCAATCCATACAGTGAAGCATGGTAGCGGCAGCATTATGCTGTGGGAATGTTTTTCAGCTGCAGGAACTGGGGGGGTTAGTCAGGATAGAGGAAAAGATGAAACTCAGACTGATTGGTTCATCTTTCAGCAGGACAATGACACTAAGCACACAGCCAAGACATCAAAGGAGTGGCTTCAGGGTCCTTGAGTGGCTAAGTCAGAGCCCAGACTTTGATTGAGCTTGAGAGGTGCAGCAAAGAGGAATGGGCCAAACTGGCCAAGGACAGGTGTGCCAAGCTTGTGGCATCATTTTCAAAAAGGCTTGAAGCTGTAAATGCTTGGTAGTGGCCTAGTGGGTAACACACTCGCCTATGAACCAGAAGACCCAGGTTCAAATCCCGCTTACTACCATTGTGTCCCTGAGCAAGACACTTAACACTAACTTGCTCCAGGGGGACTGTCCCCTGTAACTACTGATTGTAAGTCGCTCTGGATAAGGGCGTCTGATAAATGCCATAAATGTAAAATGTAAATGCTGCCAAAGGTGCATCGACAAAGTATGATTAGAGCCTTTGTTAGCAAAGGCTGTAAATACATGTCATTTCTCAGTTTTTTATTTTTAATAAACTTTTAACATTTAATTTAGTAAACTATTTTTCACATTGCCATTATGGGGTGTTGTGTAGAATTCCGAGGAAAGAAAATGAATTTAATCAATTTTGGAATAAGGCTGTAACAAAAAAAAAAATTGGAAAAATTAAGTTCAAAACTACCCAGATTATCATAGTCACACCACTCCAAGCAAGGGTGAGGCAGCCTAGACCCCATTGCCATAAGAGCATTCAACACACACACTAACATGCAATAATTTTATTGTACTCCGCCACTTTCTGTATCTAGCACTTTCAATTATCCTATGTACTGCCACGCCTGTTTCTTTGCAAAGTCACCTATTCAATGCCATTATGAACAATGCTGCTGCACTTTTATTTCATATTCTGCATCTATTTCATTGCACACTTTACTCAATACATAAGAAAACATAACACTTTAAATGTTTGTTAATACATTCATATTTGTATTAAAATAAATTAGCTTTGTGTGACTACACATCACATACCGTCACATTGGACAAAATTGTTGGACCCACAAAGTTGCCACTCTCGTAACCCTTGACCTTAACGTTGCGCCCATCCAGCAGCAGTTTGGCTCCCTCTTCTACCCCACTCTGGATCAGGCTGTTGACACGTTCTTTTGCCTGAGGAGTGATCAGTGGACCCACATCTGCCCCTGGCTGGTCACCTAGGACACAGCAAAAGCGTTTCACACAAACGATATTCTTCAAGGAGGAGCCACAGGAAATATGGAAGCTGGTTGATGGGTTTCCTTTCACACAAGGGTGGCCGACCACCACAGTTCTAGTCAGCCACCATACCACGCGAAGACTTACATGCTTGTAAATGGTGGGTGCGCCAGCCCTCGTTCCACTCCCATTAGGGCTGACCACCCTCGCTCCAGGCACGCACACAAGCCTTTTTAGACACACTTTCATACACAAAAGGGGCTGACCACCCCAGTTAAACTCACTCGCACAGAGAGAGGGATCTTAAGTTTCCTGGTCTGAGGACCTCCAAGATGGCTGTTTGGGGGTTTCTGGGCAGCCACACAAATTAGAGTGCATCGCATCACAGCAGGGAAGAGTCGTTTGCTGCTCTCATCACCCTCCATTTCCAATGAAAGCTCTCATGTTTTAAACATAAACGTGCCCAAAAACGGCCTTCCTTGAACCCCTTGCACCGCAAGTCGGCTTGCAAATTTGAGACAGGAAGCAGCTCTGACAAAACCAAACATGGAGTTATGGTTATCTTGGAAGGGCTGGGAGAGAAGGGATCAGGCCCTGGAGGTATAGAAGATCAAGAAAGTGATTTTCATTCAATCCCTTTTCATGACAAAAAGAAATTTGCATTCAGGAATCAGCAAGAAAAGTCATCTTTAGGGGCTATTTCTCCTCTTTGTGAGGAGAAATGCCAACAGGCGTTCAGACCTGAGCGGTTATACCAAGTAGACATATGAGCTTTGTCAGACACAGAAGACAAACTTGGTATGTTAAATGCAAGGAGCCAAAGGAGATGATGATAACCTCCCGAAGTGTTACCCAAACTGGACACTGATAATTGCTTAAAATGTGGCTGCGGTTATATTAATAATGTAGTAAAGAGTCAGAGATTATGTGAATTAAATAGTGACAGAGACTCTGAGAAAGAACAACACTCCTGGTATCACAGGAATGGTTTCAGTAGGGCGGCGGGAGAGTGTCGGGAGGACAGGATGGTGGGATGAGGTGAGGAGAAAAGAGGGCAGGGCGTGTACCTGCGTTCACCCGCAGTTTCTTGGCGCGCTCCACCAGCTCCGGCAGCCAACTACGCGCCTCGCCCACCAAAACGGCCGTGGACAGGGCCATGCAGCGCTGCCCCGCCGCTCCAAAGGCAGCGCCGACCAGCTGGTTCAGCGTGTTCTCCTTGTTGGCATCAGGCATCACCACACCATGGTTCTTGGCCCCCTGGTGGATGAAATTAATTGTTAGCAGGTTGAGTTGGACATTAGGATCAGCATTTTGCACCCATATCGCCCAATGAAGCACTGAAGACTCTGACTATGGGCTCTGGGCTTCTGAAACTGCTGTAGGGTAAATGTCATTGACGTTGTGGTACATTTGGGACAGACCACCAGAAACCTGCATGTGGAGCAGAACTCCAGAAATCTACACATGGTCTGACAGATTGCTTCCAAAGAAAAAGCATTTAATGCATTTAGTTCCAAAGTCATACTTTCCTGTCATTTGCCCTAATGTGCTGTCTCCACTCATTTGCCACAGCAGCTTTTTAATGTGACTGCTTATTCTCATTTAATTAACCGTCGCTGACAATGTTTATCCAATTTTAACATTCAGCCAACCCCCTTGCCGGTTCACAAGTGCCAATTTGCACAGCTTGACGAGAAACAGAGTCGCCGCACTCATTTTATTCACCGATCCCACAAAAGAACAAAGACGACTGTCTGTTGGAGTGGTCGGTTGTTCCATGATTGATGGCTGCATTGGAGTACAGGGACAGGAAAAAGGCTGCAGAGGGGAATTTGGTAAATAAAGCAGCACTGCCACCCTGTGGGCAGAATGATTAACAGCAAACAGTTCCTGAACATCACATGTGGTTTTGTCGACATTGATTCTGGAGATTTTTAAATATTTTTCCCCCCCAAAGTGGCTGCTTGAATATTGCACCAGCTTTATACACAGGCAACTGAATGCCCTTGTATGGTTTTTAATCCACAGTTGGAAAAAAAACAAAGTGGGTCACCAGCAGATGGAACATGTCTTTGGTGTGATTGGTGAGTGATGGTGTTTGAACGATCGTGTATAAGTACTCTTCTGGACAGGACTCACCATGTTGGACTGCACCCTCTTGCCGTTTTTGGAGCCGCGCTCGTAGATGTACTCCCCAGCCTGGTTAGAGCCCACAAAGCTGATGGCCCTGATGGCGGGATGGTCACAGATGAAGTTCACAGCTGAGGGGGAAACCAACAGAAGATGGAGAATTTTTTCATTTCCCGGGGACACACCATTTCAAATGCAGTCAAGGATGGTCTGTTTATTATTTTTCATATATACTAGTGGTGGGCCGTTATCAGCGTTAACGTGAGACTTATCGGGCGATAAAAAAAAAAAAAAAAAATATCGCCGTTAATCTATTCACAAAGTTGGGTTGGGAGCTGGGTCTATACTACGCAAGCTATTGTGCCGGAGTTAAATGGTTACACTAGATTTAAAGTATATTTCTTCTTTCTTCTTGTGTCTTTTAGTTTCTTATTTCCTAGACTTATTTTGTTTTTGAGACCCGGTTCAGGTCTCTTGGACACATGGCGTGAGCTGTGAGAGGTGCGTGGGGTTTGTGTGCAAAAAGATATTTCTTTCATTTTAATTTATGTACATATTAGGAATATTTTGCATGTGTGTTATTTTGTGAATATTTTATGTTCTTTTAATACTGTATATTGTACAGAGAGGTGCAGAAAGACACGATGTGTGACACGATGCTCTGACGCGACCTTGCTTTTTGTACAGAATACACTTTGCACAGAAAATCTCTTGGGTGTCAGCACATCATTTGCGGTTCAAGAAACGAAATCAGAAAGTTACACAACGCAGAAGAAGAACCGCTACACTATGATTACTTTCACCTTGATATTTTAGCGCGGCTGTATACCTAGCCGAATTGCACTGTAGGGGGCGAGAACGAGTCTTCGATCTGTGAAATTACCACATCAAACGTGACGTGGTAACATGGATGCAGCTATTTAACTGAATAAACAGTTGGTAAACACAAGTACATCTTATTGAACATCATTTATTTTCATCACCAATTATCATAGTAGATCAGCTTTCTCAAGCAGTTTGTGATGCTTTTTGGAAACAGGAGATGAGCCCCTGGTCTAATGCGCCACCTGGCTTGAGAAACCCGTTCTCAAAGACTTACTTTTAGTCATTATTTGGGTAGCACACATATTCTGAATGCCTTCGGCAGAATTCAAATGAGCCATTTTAATCTAAATTAATGTAGATTAATCTAGAATGTAGATTAATTTTGCTTACTCTAGATTAATTCCAAGATCACAGTGAGATTAATCTAGATTAACAAAATTAATCTATGCCCACCACTAATATACACACACACATGCAGATATATATAAGAATGCATTTTTTCTGAATGGAGAAGAGAATTTATGGGAATGGGCTGAAACAATCAGCCCATTTGTATTGGTACACACCAAAGCTATACAACCCGGATTGTAACCAAATATGACTGCACCTGTAGCAATGCCAGGTAGACTGTTCAACATTTATTATTAATAAGGAGTGCAAAGTTTCAGTAAGACCACAGTTTGGTGTGTATTAGGGGTGTTGAAATTAACCTCATAATCGACACTGTGCCGAAAAAAAATCAATTACATGATAAAAATGCTTAGTACTGGTGACATTCAAAATGAATGCCATGCACGTTCAGCGAACAGAAGAAAGATCGCAGTTCAGTCTGATCTCACCTGACGCCACGAACACCAGAAAAAAAAAAAAAAACACAAACAGATTCAGACGTCCGAGTGAACTCTCATCTAACTGATGAAAACATGATGTGAATTAATGTAGAAAAATGTATGCATTGATAATTGTAATAGAATTGAATCGTGAGACCAGCGAAAGTTCACAACTCTAGTGTGTATTCTAGAAAATTAGTACACTTTCACAAACGCAATCATGAGTGCATGTTAAAGGCTGTTGCATTTTGTTACATACAGGTTGCAGGGAACAATTAAAGCTGGCCAATGGTTGAATTTGGTCTCCTAACCTGCATGTTGTCCATGAATGATGTTGAGGGTCCCATCTGGAGCGCCAGCATCCTGCAGCATCTTAGCCAGCAACATGGTGCAGCCTGGTACCCTCTCCGATGGCTTCAACAAGTATGTGTTTCCACACACCATCCCCATGGGGAACATCCAGAGGGGGATCATGGCGGGAAAGTTGAAGGGGGCGATGCCTGCGCACACGCCGAGGGGCAGTCGGTAGGTGTAGGTGTCCATGTCCTTTGTGATGGAGGGCAAAGTCTCACCCAGCATGAGGGAGGTGATGCTGCAGGCATGTTCCACCACCTCTGAACCAGAAAGAAAAATCAGAGAGTCAGACGTCTGCAACCGTTTAACCCCATGGCTGAGTTATTTATGGGGCAGGGGTGACCTCATTCATTTTACACTTAATGGAAAAGCAAACCTGGGCTCAAAAGGTCTTGGGGCTCAAACCACCACAAATATTATGTACATAAAACTTCATGGGTTATAAATATTCTGGGACTGCAGAGATCAAACACAGAGTAATATGGGACGTCGCAAGACCATGATGTTTCTGCATTTTGTTTTGCATGGAGATCCAAAACCTCCGTTTTCCATATCTTTGTCAAATGGCAAGATGTGTGAAATGCCTGCCACAGGTTCTTGTGATGCAAGACCACGGGGGCAGGACAAGACAGAAACTACACATTCTGATTGGTTGGTGAGAAACCCCCTGTGGCCCAAATGTATAAAGGATTGTTCACTTGTGGTCGGGGACTTTCATTTTTCTTTTCTATCGGAAGCTGAGGGAAATTTTACTTTACTTTACTTTTCCCATCAGTAACTGAGTCTTTCCTATTTTACCTATTTTTCTCATGGCTTCTCTCTCTCTCCCTTTACTCTTTCTTTCCATCTTGGTTTTCTCTGTAACATTAATATCTTTTTACATACAATATTTACATGTAACTGCAATAATAATCTACTGGGGTTAATAAATTAGAAACTTAACCTCTATTGTGCCATGCCTCTTTCTGCCAGGTAACATCAAGTTGGGAGTGGTTTTAATACAGTGCTTTTGTGTAGAGAGAGATGTTTACTCGATTCTCCTCTGTTTTACAACAGATTAACCATTTACTTACGCAACCCCCTGAACACATCTCCTTCTGCATCTGCCAAGGTCTTCCCCTGCTCCACAGTGATCATCTTAGCCAGTTCTTTCTGGAGAATACACAAACACACATATATTGTTTTAAACTAGCTCCTCTAAAATATACAGTACAAACAAAATTGGACATTTGTCATTTAGCAAAATCTGTAACTTTGTTGTCTTCTTCTCCATATGCGGTGTGTTAGCCACACATATTAAAATAAAATATTAGAAAATATTATGCTACCATACAATTGTTTTGAATAATAGAAGTTTAAGTCTCATTTCAAGACCCCATTACCTTATCTTTTCAATATGCATTAAAAACAGAGTTGCAGAAGAAGAGAAGAAAAAAAAAAAAGAGAGTCCAGGACAAATCACACAGGGAAGAGGAAATGTAACACACAGGATTATCCTTCAAGGTATCAGTCTTACAATGTTGTCCTTAATGAGCTGCTGGTACCGGAGGAAGATCTGCTGCCGGGTCAGGATGGAGGTCTCAGACCAGCTGAGGTAAGCCTGTGAGCAGGAGTTCACTGCGGACAACATTTCCTGCTGCGTGGCTTTGGGAACTCGACTGATGACCTCATTAGTGGCCTGCGAACAACAATAATTAAAAAAAAAAAAAAAAAAAAAAAAAAATTATATTGTTGACTAAACTTGCAATACAAGGTGCAAGTGACCATGATGGACTACTGAAGTACAAAAAAATATATATATATTTTTTTTTACTATAGTTAATTTGGCAGATGGTCTATACAAAGTGACTTGCATTAGTGCTTTAATATCCCTATTATTCAAATCCCTCATTTGGTTCATAAAATGTAATGTATTTTTCCTAACCTGTAATATATGGACCAATAGAAAAGTAAAGAGATCATTTTAGTGTTAATAAATACTCACAGGATTGTGAATGTCCAACCATTCTGAGCTCTTGGAATCTATAAACTTTCCATCAATGAACAACTTGGTGGTGGGCTGTAGAAGAAAAACAAAAAAAAAAAAAAAAGAAAGAAAAAAAAGACCCCCCCATAAGCTTGTGGAAATTTGACCATAAAATTAATACATTAACAAACCAGAATCTCATTTTTAAAATGCATATTTTAAAAATGTCAGTAATAAAGTTTATCATGTAATGTACATTTAAGCCATTCTCTTGCAACATAAATGTTGTCTTACTGCATGTAATATAGTCTAATAAGGTATATGTGTGGAAAATCTGCACCTTATATATTTACAATTCCTGGAAAATGATGACACCGCCTGTAACTGTTAAAGATCAGTGTCTTCAGCCAACTTACGGACTGAACGCAATGAATGGACCTAAGAGGGAAAAAAAAAAAAAAAAAAAAAAAAAAAAAAAGTTAAAACTGAATTCCTTACCACAGAAGAGGAGTAGCACACACGTCCCAGCTGAAGAGGCACCTGCAAGACCCAACATGACACGGTCAGCACCTCCCACCCTACATCTACCATTACAGCGGTGTTAAACTCACTTTTAAACCCAGTGTGAGGTGGTTCTTTACTGTGTTCTTATACAGTGTTTTCAGTGATTTTACTTTTACTATGTTGTCTTAAAAGTTTTCTGCTTTATTCAAATCCTTGTTTAATTCAAATTGCTGCATGTTCTCTCATTTCATTCTGTTTTCTTTTTGTTCTTTATTTTTGATGAACTTTTTGTCCATGTCGGCCCGGTCCCTGATAATTTAATTTTAATGGTCAGCTCCTTTGTTTTGTTAAAGTGCTTTATAAATCAAATCAGGGATTGACGGGTGAGCGTTTTCACCACTGCGGCCTTGTCCTGCGGTCTGGCCGTGATCAGTCACCGCACGGCGGGTTTGGACTGTGCACTTCATGGACTCCAGCACTGCGCAAAATTTGCGCAGGACACGGTCGAGCCACATTTATCAGACGCCCTTAACCAGTGCGACTTAAAAGCCGGTGGTGACAGGGACAGTGTCCCCATGGGGACACCCAGGGTTCAGTGTCTCGTTCAGGGACACAGTGGTAGTGAGTGGGGTTTGAACCTGGGTCTTCGGGTCCATAGTAGGATGTTGTTGCCCCCCAGGCTACTTCCACCACCCGCGTGGTTTGGGTCTGCGGCAGCGGCGCCAAGAGACATTTTGCAGCCTTGGCACCGACATAAAAGCCTCGAAGAAGTTCTCGTCGTCGCGCACGTGTCCGTCCGCGTCACTACGACGCTCGGTTCGCGCGTTCTTACCTTCTTCTTCAGAACGGTCCGCATGAGTGACGTCGCCATGATTGAAAATTTGCTCCGTGTGCTCCGAATTCTGCCGAAAAGGGTCCGCACCTCCAGGGACGTGGCCGCCGACCGCTGCACCCTCCCAACTTCACCTCCGGTGACTTTGCAAGCGCGACGCGCTTGAATACAAACTATTAGCTAACACGCCCACAAACCCACAACGCTTATTGGTGTCTTTGCAAACCGCTTCAGCCAATCAAATTATTACAATGACCATGACCCGCCTACCGCAAAAAATTATTGGATACATGAAAAAGCCATTTTTTAAAACACGGAAACGCCGTATTATATAATTGTACATAATACGTTTCTGCGCAGACGAGAAGCAATTTGCTACAATCTATTTTAACTGAACGGATTATGTTTGAATGTAAAGTTGCATTCCCCTGACCTTTTATAAAACCAGAGATCAGCCTTTACTCATGTCCCGTTAGAAACGATCACATGCTGCATGTGATAACCACGTGAACGAACGTGGACTTCATAAATCGGAGCCAATCCTGCATATTCAGCACTTCTGTGCAAAACTAAGGTTGAGTGTATTTGGGGCGAAAAAAAAAAACGAATCCAGCAATGCGGCTTTCACTTTCCTGCTTGATGAAGGTAAACCTCTGCAATACTGACAGCATGAATAAAGATGACTTTTTATGCACCAGAAGCGTAATCCAAACGCACCGTAAGAATCAGTTCGAGGGGATCTGGTAAAGTGCTTAGTCACGAGGAGGAGTAAATGAGGGTGGAGGGTTTGGAAATCGTTTCTCATTGGCTGCCGGACACGGGGGCTCCAGTGATTCTCTAGTGTAAAAAGTCCAGATTTCTCAAAATCTTTGAGATTGCAGCATGGCGTCTCAAACCAAGGTGATGAAAGCAGTACAGATCAGCACGGTAGGAGAGCGAGAACGAAGTGTAAAATGCCTCTTCCCTTTCATCCCCGTTTAGCCTGTTCTTCATGGATACTACAGAAGTTCTTGTTCCTGGCGGGTGCGCATCGGTGAGTTCTTCTCGCAACCTTCATATACAGTACAGGCCAAAAGTTTGGACACACCTTCTCATTCAATGTGTTTTATTTATTTTCATGACCATTTACATTGGTAGATTCTCACTGAACCCACTGAACAAAACTATGAATGAACACATGTGGAGTTATGTACTTAACAAAAAGTGGAGACCTGGTCTCCACAGTCACCGGACCTGAACCCAGTCGAGATGGTTTGGGGTGAGCTGGACCGCAGAGTGAAGGCAAAGGGGCCAACAAGTGCTAAACACCTCTGGGAACTCCTTCAAGACTGTTGGAAAAGCATTTCAGGTGACGACCTCTTGAAGCTCATCGAGAGAATGCCAAGAGTGTTCAAAGCAGTAATCAGAGCAAAGGGCGGCTATTTTGAAGAAACTAGAATATAAAACATGTTTTCAGTTATTTCACCTTTTTTTGTTAAGTACATAACTCCACATGTGTTCATTCATAGTTTTGCTCAGTGAGTTCAGTGAGAATATACCAATGTAAATGTAAACTACCAATGTAAACACATTGAATGAGAAGGTGTGTCCAAACTTTTGGCCTGTACTGTACATTTATATATACAGATCTTTTAAAAGCTGCATTAAGCAAAAAAATATTGCCCTGCTGCAAAGCTTCACAATTAATTGTACAGTTTCAGTGTGCACAGATGCATGCTCTGTTTCTCCCCAGCTTTTGCTTTAAAGGGTATGGAGTATGACCAAGTCCCTGTCAACCTTGTTAGAGATGGGGGGCAGCAGGTAGGCTTCCATTGTGACGTGGCCATCAATATTTTACCAACACTCTAAACAAAAACTTTTCATGATTAAAACCTCTTCAGTTAACCACCCGGTTTAAGGCCTTAAACCCCATGCAACAAGTGCCAGCAGTCACCATTGATGGCTTTACCTTGTCCCAGTCGGTAAGTTGTGCTTTACACTTTTGAAGGAATAATGTAACTGTATCCCTTTGGCTTTATATGTATTACTCCTGTGTATATGCGGTCTAGAATAGAGAAAGAGACACTATTCACACTGACCACTGTCACCCCTGCCACAGCTGGCCATCATTCAGTACATCGAAGAAACCCGTCCAGAACCCCACCTCCTCCCCTCTGAGCCCAAAACACGGGCCCAAGTGCGCATGATCTGTGACATCATCGCATCTGGAATCCAGCCTCTTCAGGTCAGAACTGAAAACTCTGCAAATTGCTGTATGTTTTGAGCATTCAAATCATAATCCGATATTGGTTTGGTTCCTGACCCTGTAGTCACACTGAGACGTCTCATCACTGTATTTTAGAATCTTTATGTTCTGCTGAAGATTGGAGAAGAAAAAATACACTGGGGTCAACATTTCATTCAGAGGGGATTTGAAGGTGGGCTATAAGCCATGCATTGCTGTAGATTTATTCAAAAGCCAGATATATTTTTACTTCATTTATTGGTTGCAAATTCTGGGGTGAAATGCCTTTTCTGCTTTAGCTGAAGCCCCTTTTGCTTCCCCTCTCCAGCCCTGGAGCCTATTCTGGTACAGACAGCTGGGAAATATTGTGTTGGAAATGAGGTAATTATAATGCATTATCTGAATCCACAGTATACTACATGATTTGCCTTAAATGAGATCAAAATAGTCAAAACAGGGTATTCTATGCCTATTTTGCTTCTTTTTAAATCATTTGACCATTCAGGACACGAGTCCAGTTGTAATAACCTCTGCAAATCAAATTACACATACATAACATGGTTTCAAAACCGTGAACAAAAGCTCAGAATTAATTTTCCATTTCTAATCAGACTAGCATTTGAGTATATTAAGTTGTTCCAGCGTGAATTCAGTTTTCAGGTACTAGGCATGTTGAATCGCTTCTTGTTCTGGTTTGCAGCCTAATTCCGTTCTTACTCAGGTGATCCACACTTGATTGACTGGCACAAAATTTTTGCAGACCCTCCCAGAGTGGCATGTCCTCCAACTATTTTTACGATCAACTGCAGTGCAATTGCTGCTTTTAATTCCACTGAATGAGCTACATTGTTATCAGCACTGGAAAATTAAACTCAACCATAAATGACCATGAATCCAAAAGGCAAAACTTAGCAGTTTGTAGAGTGGCTTGGTGAAAGATCTTAACAGGCATTTAAATGACCTGATCATTGTTTATATACATACATACATACATATACACACACACACACTTTTACATTTCATATATATACTTACTTTACATTTCAGATATCCATGGCTGACCTTTGCTTAGTACCACAGGTCTACAATGCAGAAAGGTATTGCAAATCCATAATAAAAGAGCACCATAAAACACTGCACACACTTGTATAATTTTTTTTGTCCCCATTCATGCACTAGGTTCAAAGTTGATGTCACCCAGTTCCCCACCATAAAACGGCTTAATGAAACCCTGCTGCAGCACGAAGCCTTCAAAACAAGTCATCCTTCCTGCCAACCAGATACACCAGATGACATGCCGATCTAGTCTTTTGCAGAGGCTGCATTGCATGATTGATTGTAACCTCACTGAAAAGGACCAATAGGCTTGTTTGTTTCAAACTGTTTATTTGTATGGTATTTGTAAATGTTTTGCCATTTCCAGAGAATCAGAACTCCACAACTGAGCCAGTAATCAAAAGTGAACATGTGAACACAGTGCATTGAAACATTTGAAGGAAACATTTATTGTGCAAAAACAAAAAAAAATAAATTAATCAGAATTCAGTTGATCTCTGGAGTAACTGCATGATGGTTGGTTTTGTGACTATCATTAGGACTCGTATAATTCAAAAAGGTTTTGTAACGATTCCTGCTGTAGCTGCATACCAGCTGTTTAAATCAAAGTGGTCCATATATATATAAAAATATTGTTTAAAAAAAAAAAAAAAAAGCGAGTGAGAATGGTTGTCAAACGTAAAACACAGAAAAACAAGAGAAACAAAACAGAATAAGAGACAAAACCTCACTCTTACAAAATGTGCTCCACTAAGAAGGAGTCATGATTGTCCAATTAGAGGTTATGTAAGAAGCTTTCCTATTGGACAATCATAATGTCTAGCTTAATCTAGCTAATCACTAAATCTCGCTTTGTGGAACAGACTAATGGTTTAAAACAACCATAATAAAAAGAACTCATGACCAGCTAAGAGCACATCCCTCTTCACTCTAATGTGATAAGTGCCAACTCATTACATTAAAAGCGCTGTCAAGAGTCACCCTGCTGGTCACACACCATCTATAGAAATAACTTCCAAATAAATAAGCAGAAAACCTCAATTAGCATAAAAAAACAAAACTCAAGAATCCTTAAGCACGATTTCTTTTCAATCATTTCACCTCTGCACCACTGTATTCTCTGCAGCAGGGATCTCCACAGTGCAGGTAGCAGTGTCATTGTAGAAGTTCTCAGCACCATCTGAGCCACCAAACACCAGTATGGTGTGTTTTGTGGCGGGCTGAGTGTGGTGGTGCTGATGCTCATGATTTGATTGTCTGGTACCTGGGTGGACTGGATGTACCAGGCTGATCAGGCTGTGGCCGGCACGTGGTTTAGAGCAGAGTAGAGGAGAAGACACCGAACTCCATGAGCTCGTATCTATGGAAACAGACAAAAGGTCAATGTGCAAAAGAAAGATAAAATAGTAATCAGAGTGAACACTAAATATTAATCTTGTTCCATTGTTAAATTATTTCAATATTTATATATTACAGTTTAAGAAAGCTTTATATAAAACACTTTGATTTTGTTTATACATTTTATATACACACACACACAAACATACATATAGTGGAAAGGTAGTAATAGCACAAGCCTGACATTCAGTTTTATTTCTATGAAAATAAATTTGTGTATGTGTCAGTGTGTGCTGATGTGAATATTTGTTTGATACACATACAGATCAGCATAATTTGGTTTTAAAATGTTTTAAATTGAAGGGACTAAACTAAGCGAACATAATGTCTTCTCACTCAGGTTGAAGAGCCAGGCATCCTGCAGGGCTCCTAGTGCACTGCATCCTCCACTGATGAGTATCTTGTTGTCTGATATTGGCAGCGCAGCATGAAACCTGTCCAGAGAGATGTTTGCCAAGCTAAAAATCTCACTGCACGTACACAAGGCAGGTAACTTGTTTTATCTACTGTAGTCTTAAAGCCCAGGTCACTTTCTGCAACCACTTTCTGTACCAGAATAGGCTACAGGGCTGGAGAGGGGAAGCAAAAGAGCTTCAGTATATTTGAAGTTGCTTCACCACACACAGCTTTCTTCAAAACAACCTTTATCTTAACTAAAATACAGTTCAGTCGGCATTCTTACCCTCGAGGCAGTGGCGGCATGTTATCATATTTCACAGAGCTGTACTCCATAAAGCCTTAAAGGCAAAAGGAACACACATGAGCGTACACATTCTATATGTGAATTGCACTGGAAAGCAGGATTGGCACCATGATGAAATGATGCAGGTATTACCAAGGTCCAGGATGTGCATGTCGTTGAGGAAAGCTGCAGTCTTTCTGCCACCAAATATGACCAGTTGGTTTGAGACCAGAATAGTTGAGTGCCTTTTGAGGGGAAGGCAACACACTAATTAAAATTAAACAATTAGAAATGCACAGCAAAGAAGTGAAATAAAGATGAACACTGACCCAAACCTTGGAAGGGGTCGGTCCCCTTCTACAATGGGCTGGTACCACAGTCCAAACTCAGGATTGAATATGTAGAGGGCATTACTGCAAGTCGTTTTACCAGCATTCCGGCTCGGGAGGACACCGCCAAACACATACAGCTCTTTTCTGTAGATAACAGCACTGTGGTATGCAAGTGTTGGGATGTTGCCTTTTGCCTGGAACAGTCAAACAAAAAGCTAAACTTACTGAAAAAGGAAAAGGAAATGTAAACGGATTGAGGAAATACAGCAAAGGAGGGGAAAAATACTCATTGTTTTCACTACTCACTGTACAGATATTAATGATTAAACACTGCTCACACTTTTTATTAGCTGCAGTGACCAGAGCAACCATAACACAAACTGGAAACTCACAGTGAACACGTTCCACTCCCAAGTCTTTGTGTCTAGAACATGAACATCACTGTAGCACTGGCCATCCCTCATTCCTCCGTACACATATATAAGCTTCGATTCAGGGTCAAAGGTTGCAGAGTGACCTCTGGAGCTGGGCAGAACTGGCCCGGATGTTGACGAATTCATTGGAAACCAGAAATCATTGTCTGGGCAGAGAACCAAAGGAAAAACAGTATCTGCAGTGCACATCGCAATTTAAACCTGCTGTTAATCACCAGAGCACTGCCTGAGAATCATCTGGCACTATGTCTAATTAGAAGCCACCTAAAAATGAACCTAAGATAAATGTCCAATAATGTCCTCTTGGGGGCGTTATGAGCCTGAGCAGGAACACACAGCCCCACCTATTTCCAGTTTCCAGAGCGAGTCCACGGACTGAGTCTGCTCTGCACCTTCTCCACCAATCACAATGGCAGTCTGGGGGTCAGTCAGACACATGTTGTGGCTCCAGCGCTCTGAGGGACGATCTGGAATCAAATTTCTATAAAGCTATAAAACTGGCCTTCAGAAAAGTTCATTATCAGGTGCATTGCATTATTTTGAGTCACTATTTTGAATTTTGTGTTTTGTTTTTTTTTTATATTGGAAAAGAATGATTATCTATTCAAATTAATTATATTTTATCATTACTTTATAACATTCATCCGACCAGTAAGTGCATCAGAACCTGGAAAAGTGGTCCAGTCTTACTGCTACATCAGAATCAATTCATTCACCTGTTATCCCACTTTTTCTCCTCTTCACCATGGACCTCTGTCGGTCAATCTCTGAGCCCACTGTTGACGTCTCGCTCAGCTTCCGTTTCTTGGGGCTGGATATGTGGCTTGAGTCCTGAGGACTTCCCAGCTCCTCAGAGCTCCACACCTGAGTCTCCCTTCTCCAGGAGGAGGTCCGCATTGGGGTCTTATCCTTAAACAGATTTATTCAGAAAATAAATAAAACCACTGAATGAAAATAAATAGGTAACTATATTAGCTGACAGACAGCTTTGAAGTAAATGAAACAGTTCATTGTAAACTTAGAGAATGTGTTAAATCACACTTCCACATGATTGTAAATATGTAAACGGTATTATATTACTTGCAGGCTTGGATTGAATCTGAAGTATGATGTTGTGCATGTACAACCATGTAAAACTGATTTAGAGCCCAGGACAAAGTCTCAGGATGACCTCTAAAATGCAGGCTGGAGCACACGTATTTGTGATAGTGAACTGATGCCAGATTTCACCCGGGGAAGGAAAAAAAAAAAAAAAAAAAAAAAAAAAAAAAAAAAAAAAAAAAGCAGCTTTCCTACCGTACAGCAGATTCCTGGCACTGTAGTTATCGTGGCTTCACATGGTCCGGTGAAGTCCGTTTTGATTTCAGCATAGCTGACCGTTTCACCAAGAATTGAATTAATCTTAATAAAATAAAAAAAAAAAAAAAATAAAAAAAAAGATAATTACAGGTGGGGAAGGATAATTCAACACTGGTCCACCAACAAATCTGAAAATGGCTTATTCGTGTCAAGGTCACAGCAAATCGGCTTAAAGCGTGCACACACACACACACACACACACACACACACACACACACACACACACACACACACACCTCTGCATCCATATTGCCCTGAACATTTTCATATCCAGAGAAGGAGCCCAGACAACCTCATTCTGATCTCAAGTAGGATCAACAAGTCTTAGATTTGCTGTACTACATTCAGAATAATATCTCAACATCAATAAATTCCATCAAAAACATTCCATATTTATGTGACAATGTCAAGGACATTAATCAAAACAAAAAAGTTATCAAAAGTAACGCAAGCTTCCTCAAGCATATGAACTGGAGCCTGGGTCAGAAACTTTAGCATGTTGTAGACTGTCCTTAAGTTGAACAATTTATACAAATTGAAGAAGAGTTTTGCCCCTTCTGTTGCTACTTTCATGTCAGAAGATACATTCAACTCAAAGGATTAAGTTCAGAAGGTACGCCTGTTTCTTGTAAAACTATACAGGCAATGACATCTGTGTTGGGTGACACAATGTCAGGTGAGAGACAACCACACAATTTATTTTGGTATTCTCAGGCACGTGCCTGGACCATCTTAGACTATGATGTAAATCATTTATAATCAAAATAAACCAAGTGGATCCATCCCTTGGAACAGATGAGCTGTGCATACTAATATTTGTTGCAGTACAATGAGCAAAAAACTTGAACTAAACTGGAGCTCACAGTCTGGTTCCCGCAGCTAGTGAGTACAGTGTTGGACAGCTGGTGTGGCTGCCGACCCTGGACTGGTCTCTTCCTCCGGACTGCAGGAGTACTGCTGACTAAGCTGGCTCTTACCTGTTCATCACAGAGCAAAAAAAAAAAAAAAAAAAAAAAAGGTTTAATCATATACACTACATGAACTACGCTGCTCAAAAATAAATAAATAAATAAATGGAACACTTAAACACCACAATGTAACTCCAAGTCAATCACACTTCTGTGAAATCAAACTGTCCACTTAGGAAGCCGCACTGACTGGCAATCAATTTCACTTGCTGTTGTGCAAATGGAACAGAAAACAGGTAAAAATTATAGGCAATTAGCAAGACATCCCCCAATAAAGGAGTGGTTCTGAAGGTGGTGACCACAGACCACTTCTCAGTTCCCAGGCTTTCTGGCTGATTTTTTGGTCACCTTTGAAAGTTGCCGGTGCTTTCACTCTAGTGGTAGCAGGTGTCCACAACCCACACAAGTGGGTCTGGTAGTGCAGCTCATCCAGGATGGCACATCAATGTGAGCTGTGGCAAGAAGGTTTGCTTTGTCTGTCGGCGTAGTGTCCAGAGCATGGAGGCGCTACCAGGAGATGTAGAGGAGGCCGTAGGAGGGCAACAACCAAGCAGCAGGACCACTACCTCCACCATTGTGCAAGGAGGAAAAGGAGGAGCACTGCCAGAGCCCTGCAAAATGACCTCCAGCAGGCCACAAATGTGCATGCATCTGCTGGTCAGAAACAGATTCCATGAGGGTGATATGAGGGTCCAACCCCCAATACCATGTAGCACATTTGGGATTTGCCATATAACACAAAGATTGGCAAATTTGCACCAAAAAGAGCATAGTTGAATTATGCCCTTTACTGATGAAAGCAGGTTCACACTGAGCACATGTGAAAGGAGCCTGGAGATGCAGTGGAGAACGTTCTGATGCCTGCAACATCCTCCAGTGAGACCGGTTTGGCAGTGGGTCAGTAATGGTGCGGGGTGGCATTTCTTTGGGTGGTCACACAGCCCTCCATGTGCTCACCCCTTGTGAGAACATATGCTGGTGCCGCTGTCCCTGGGTTCCTCCTAATGCAAGACTATGCTAGACCTCATGGCATTAAAGGCATTGGACTGACCCGCACATTCCCCAGACCTGAAGCCAATTGAGCACATCTGGACATCATGTCTCACTCCACCAAATTTGCACCACAGACTGTCCATGAGTTGGCAGATGTTTTATCCAGGCCTGAGAGGAGATCCCTCAGGAGACCATCCACCACCTCATCAGGAGCATGACCAGGCATGGTACAAGGTCATACAGGCATGTGGAGGCAACTGCTTTAAGGACATTACATTAAAGTCCCATAAATTGATAAATTTGACTTCCATCTATAAATTTGTGTGATTGTCAGCACAAAAAAAAATAAAATAAAATTTCATTCATTCTAATCTAGGATGTCTTAAATTTTGTGTTCCCTTTATGTTTTTGAGCAGTGTCTATACACATGCTCAAGTATTAGTATTGAAAACTACATCCAGAACTGCATTCTAATTATTATGTCACACTAGACGAAAATTAAAGTAGGAATGAGACAGTATTGTTAATGTACGGAAAATATTCTGGTCGGGACAATGGGGAACCTCCTGCCAGGGGCCAATAAAATTGTTTTTCACAATATTTTAGTCCTCCAACTGTGGTACACATACTTGGGCTCTCTCTTTCTCATGGAAGGCTAATGAGATTAGTGTTAAATGCCAATATTATCAATATAGTGAAAGGGAAAGTGATTCTGAAACAGCAAACGGTGACAACGAAACGTGTCCTCTGCTTTTAACAATCACCCTTAGTGAGCAGTGGGCAGCCATGACAGGTGGCCGGGGCGTGTGGGGACGGTACCAAGCTCAGTGGCAGTGCTTGCTACGGCAGCACATACACTAAAAATGGATTGATACAGAGAAGATTAGCATGGCCCCTGCGAAAGGATGACATGCAAATCCGTGAAACACAGCATATTTTGGGGGGAATGGCAGCCTCCATAATCAGAAGGTTGCCGGTTCAAATCCCAATCCGCCAATAAGCCACTGAGGTGCCACTGAGCAAAGCACCGTCCACACACACTGCTCACTAAGGGTTGATGGGTTAAAAGCAGAGGACACATTTAGTTGTTTCACCATGTGCTGTGCTGCAGTGATTCACAATGACAATCACTTCACTTTCACCTCAGTCAGTAACAACTAAAATTTAAATAAGGAACATTGTCTGCCGTTTAAACTAGATAAAAAAGGTGCAAGCTGTTTATAATGGTCATGCTGCTGTGAGATTATTTTGACGTATTTAGACTTAATTTCCACAGCCCTGTGTGTGTATGCATGCATATATTATATATAAAAGCACCTCTCCACAAACAGTGAGCAGAACCTTCCCACAGGCTCCTCTGCGACGTTTATCTGCGGCCTCGTGTAGAAGATCAGAATTCCAGTCACCCTCCCAGACAAGGCACCTGTAGAACACGCACAGGGCAACAGCACCGGAGTTGAAACGAAGAATTAACACGGCCGCGAGGGATTCTGGGCACTCGGCCTGGGTTACCTCGACCTCGGGGTCAGGGTTCCAATGTTCTGAGGCTTCCCATCTGAACTGACCAGCACCTCGGCCGAGACCGTGGTCTCTCGGGAGAAGGAGCCCCAGTCGCCCACGCTGAAGAGCACGAGGTGCGAGGGCAGCGGCAGCGGGATCTGCACTTGGTAACATCGGCGGTTGCTTTTGCTGCATTTGGATGAAAACGCAGCAGTGCACAGCTGAGTAGGGGGGTAAAAAGCCACTAGTAGTGCCAAACCGAGCAGGGGGTACAGAATAACTAGCAGTGCCCAGCTTAGTAGTGGGGGTAAAGAACGACTAGAAGTGCCCAGCTGAGTAGGGGGGTGGGGGGTAAAGAACGACTAGCAGTGCCCAGCTGAGTAGGGGGGGGGTAAAAGAACGACTAGCAGTGCCCAGCTGAGTAGGGGGGTAAAGAACGACTAGCAGTGCCCAGCTGAGTGGGGGTGGGGGGTAAAGAACGACTAGCAGTGCCCAGCTGAGTAGGGGGGGTAAAGAACGACTAGCAGTGCCCAGCTGAGTAGGGGGGTAAAGAACGACTAGCAGTGCCCAGCTGAGTAGGGGGGTGGGGGGTAAAGAACGACTAGCAGTGCCCAGCTGAGTAGGGGGGTGGGGGGTAAAGAACGACTAGCAGTGCCCAGCTGAGTAGGGGGGTAAAAAACGACTAGCAGTGCCCAGCTGAGTAGGGGGGTGGGGGGTAAAGAACGACTAGCAGTGCCCAGCTGAGTAGGGGGGTAAAAAACGACTAGCAGTGCCCAGCTGAGTAGGGGGGTAAAAAACGACTAGCAGTGCCCAGCTGAGTAGGGGTAAAAATCACTAGCAGAGGCCTGAGAATCACTGCGTTCATTGGAAACCTGCGAAACTGTAGCGTTATAAACAATTAGCACGACAGAGGGCCGGTTTATTCCGCAACCTTTTACCTTATAAACTGCCGAGGCGCTTCCCGAACAGACCAGAGGACGAAAAAGTTTGTTTTACCCATTCTTTTTTTTCTTTTTCTAAAACGTAATAATTTTTTAAAAGGGTAAAGGCCTCCAGCCAGCGCCCGACACAGCACCGCAAACCCAGAGCTGCGCCCCGCGGCGGCGGCGGCCTGACGGCGGCTCTCTTATAGACGTCCAGTCTGGTCACAATCACGGCGATTCGGCTAAAAGAAGGACACGTTCACGCATTTTACATTTTAGGCATTTGGCAGACGCCCTTATCCAGAGCGACTTACGACATGCTTTCATGAAGTAATCAGTTCACTAGGATCCCAACTACGAGTACAAATCATTTTATATTCATATTTTACATGTAGTTTTTCTTACATAAATTAGACTATAAGTACGTTTCTAGGAAACATCTAGCTTACTTACTTTTAATCTGGTTTATTGGACTACAAATATAAATATTTACAGCCCTGTAAATGCACCTTCAGCTGCAGCAGTGGTGGTGTTCCAGCAGTGATAATACCCCAGTAAAAGTAGACGTGTTCCCTTTAAACTTCCTCTATTATATCTTTATGTCTGTGCATGAACTTGAACTGTAATAGGAACTTGTCATGTAATGCACACATTTGTTTTGAACTGTTCCATTATTAGCAACTTATGAATAAACAGAATTGACAGATGCTGCATGATGTAGTGGAGTAAAAAGATATTTGACTTACAAATGTAGTCAATTCAAGAAAAAACACTTTCAGAAAAGGATGCTTTTTGCCTTCAAGTGCAAGTTTTGTTATTGAACGGTGCAGAGCTGTTTGTGGCATGTTTTCTACTCTGTAGTAACCCAATTTCCTGCAGACAATCTTTGCAACAATTTGCTAATTACGGTTTACGGGGCACACAGCGGTGCGAGCAGGGTTGGTAAGAGTGGTAATTGAACAAATGACTGTGGTTTATTGATGACTGGGCCATTACCACTGTCCCATTAGAAAACATTCCTATTTTAAACTCCCACCGTGGTTCCTGCTCAGGTTCGAGGTCAGGGTTCGAGGTCAGGGAAAGGCTACATTTCATGTGATTCAGAGTCTACATGCCGCAGCCGACAACATTAATGTTTGGTAATTATGCACTTGCCATATTACAAACCGACCCCATCCAGCCTGAGGTTAAAAACTAAATGAACAGGCCGTTTCCACAGCGTCGGTTTTAATGGAGAGCGTTGGGATCATCCCTGGCCCCTGTTACTCAACAAGAGGCTGGTTCTATGGTTCTAGCATTAGGCATCTTCAGACAATTTTTCTCCAATGGACTAAAACAAAACAAAAAATCATATTCATTTACATTGCTTTGTGCTTAACACCACAACAGTTGTAGTTGACCCAGTTTCTCCATATTTAATTAACCAGGCTGCAGTAATGTTTTTTCAGTAATGAACTGTTCAGTGTCTCTGCTGTGAAGTATGCGGTGGACTATAATGGCATATATTGTGTGACTTCAATAAACACACCGGACCACTTAACAGTATTTACTGGACAAAGAAAATGCAACACTGCAGGATTATGTGAGACAAGGTGAAGGAAAGGCAGTGTGAAGAGAACATCGTGGCGATAGCAGTTGCTACGTGCCTAGCAGCACAATCAGGACTGCTCCTTTGGAGACATGCTCAAGCAAGACAGAGGTACAGAAGTCACCTGTATCGTGACGATACGATTTACAAAAAATAAAATAAAAAAAATCAATACATAGAAGAAAATACAGACCAGCTATAGCATCGTTTCTACAACTGAAACCTTCCACCGGAATTTGACAGCATAAGTAATTGTCAGCGTCTCCTTCAGGTGGACTGCTTTGCAGCACTCTGCTCTTTCCAGTGAGAGCTAATCTGGTAAGTGTAAATATTGAACCAGTTATGCAATGGCTTGTCATAAAATACAGACTCGAGCCATATGCTTAAGTATCACACCTGAAGTCTTGTTCAGTAAACAGATTTTTTTTTTTTTTTTACATAAAATGATCCACAGCTGCAGTTGTAAAGCATGTTCTCAAAGTGTAACATCAAAAGAAAAGATGCACTGCTAATATGGTTGCAATGCTGGGATTAAATAAGCATTAAAGAGCCCTTAGTGCTCAGCCTATATTCCATTGAGAGCAAATGTAGTGATGCTACATAACATCCTATGAAAATATTGGACATCTGAATTGCAAAAAGGACATATTAATAAATACTTTTTGTTAAAGCATCACCTCAGCCACTTTGTAAATGCACAGACAGAACACGGAACCAAAATTGACTCCACCCGCCCTACAACATCTGGCCCAACCTGCTGCCTTTCTGGAGCACAGAGGTTGCTATTAATATGAAATATAACTCTGAACCATTATGTTCCCTGATGGAAGGAGGTGTTTTTTTTTTTTTTCTTAACTTGTCTTTTACACACAACATAGATCACTGGACAGACAACAGGAAAAGTACACAATAAGAAAACAAATTAAATCCTGTATGGCCAATAAAAAGGATTTTCTTACTGAAAAAGTTAGTGTATGCAAAACCAGGGTCATGCTGATTGTCTTACACCAGTAACCGGTTTAGCATATTCTACCAAAAACACATAAAGTTCCATTTGGCTCATTCTCTACAAATGACTTTATGCTACACATAATCTTTTGAACTTTTAAAGGATATCCCATCAAGATCATCTTATGTGACAATAAATAGTACAAAATGACCTAAATGGCCCCTTCAGTCACAATATATATATTTTTTTCTTTAATTTGATTAAAACTAATCTATTCTCACCCGTTTGACAAGGTATTTTATCCACTTATAACTCTGATATACTCTACTATTAATATATACAGTACAGTCTGTAACTATCTGTATATAAATACACATTCATCTGTGCACAGGGGTGTGGTCTTCAGGCACTGTAGTACACTCTGTAGTACAGAGTCTTATTTCGCCAGAGAGAATAAGAGTTGTCAAACTTGAGGAGGTAGGTGCCCTCCCCTGGGAACTCGTGGCTTCCGCCTTGCACCGCGAGGTGGCTGTCCTGTCGATACACAGGAACAATCTCGCCCAGGTTAGAGGCGACGGCAGATTTGGATCCCTTCTCGACGTCCCCAGTGCTCACCGGTCCTGCGGGAGAAAGCAGTGATTCCATCAAAACACTTACCCAAAACGACTTTGTACATGATTATTACGGGACACAGAACTGTCATTATTAAGACATGGCGGGGATTTAGTTTTTTTTTTTTCACAAAATATTACCCTAAAAAAAATAGATTGCAATATACCATTTACAAAATAGTTCTAAACAAAGTAGTATAAGTTTTTAAGCACCTTACCATCCCTGTGTGTGTGTTTACCTAGGATTAAAGTAATGAGCATGAAACCATTGATTCATCTATAGATTAAAATTTATAGTCATAAATAAAATGATTTTTCAGACCTTCTAGTTCATCCTCTTCATCCTCATCATCGCTGGATTCACTGATGTGTACAGTGATTGCTCGGCTAGTGACTGGCGACCAGTCAAAATAGATGCCAAATCCGATGTCATAGCCATCTGTGGCGAACTCCCAGCACACCCGCTTAGCCTCTGGCACAGTGGGAACATGCACTGTCATGATGTCACCGCGGTAAACAGTCACCACAGTATCCTTCTCTTGCCGCAGCTTGGACTTCAGCTCCTTCAGGTTGACTGAAGTCCATGTTGCCGGTGGCTTAAGTGGTGGCAGTGCTGGGATAAAGGGATAACAGAGGTCAGTGTGTCATACAAGCAGAGAAAGTGGGAAAAAATAAATAAAAATAAGACGCAGTTAGGAGATTCATGCAACTTCAATAGGCTGCTAATTGTCAGCCTCATCATGGATTATCACATCACATTCTTCATGTTCATCACCCCTGAGAGGCAAACTGACGAAACACAGCGGCTTGCAAATGCATCCATCGGAGATTTGTCCCAAAAATAATGATGCAAGATTCACACCGGAGTCCTTTTTAAGCCCAGCGCTCCCCAGGCAATATGATGAAAGATGCAGAGAGGATTTCTGCAGAGTTCCGAGCAGGAGAGGGAGGTAAACTCACCCGGTTTCTCCCCAGGGGGCTGGGTCTTGTCCTCACCGCCGTTCTCCTCTGAATTAGCTTGTCCGACAGAGGGCTCCTGGACACAGACAGACAGAGAGATAGATAGATAGATAGATGAAGAGCCTGGAAAGGTGCCAGGACGAGTGAAGAAGAAGAGTGTGTCCTTGTCACTCATGCTGGTAGTAAGTGTCATGTCCACCTCTGCTGTCTGCTGCAAGCCTTTGGCGTTGCTGTGCTCTTCCACATCTGGGGTCTGACTGGCGGGGCGCATTGCAGTCTGGGAGATGCTGGTACTCTGCAGTCTTTACACAAAAACAAAGACAAAAGAGTGACAACAAGCACACGCACACATGTTGGCGTGGAGTGGATCTGCACGCGGGACCGCTAACGCACACCGGCTAACCGGTCCGAGCCCGAACCTGTCCAGCGGGCTGTCCTCGCAGCCTGTCGACGTGATGCCGGGGAAGGACGAGACGGACAGCGAGGACAGTCTGGACTGCAGCTCCGACGTCGCCTCCGCATTCGCCATATCTACATGGAGGAGGTGAGACAGCGCTGAGGACAAACAACACTAGACGGCCACGTGACACCCCACACATCCAACCTGGCCGTCATTTGGCGCGACGGCC
The DNA here is from genome assembly GCF_900700375.1 of Denticeps clupeoides. Lineage (NCBI taxonomy): Eukaryota > Metazoa > Chordata > Actinopteri > Clupeiformes > Denticipitidae > Denticeps > Denticeps clupeoides. The sequence goes on from NC_041707.1 coordinate 20,232,394, forward strand.
AGGCGACACCCCCACGTCCTACCTGGCCGTCATTTGGCGCGACGGTCAGGCGACACCCCCACGTCCTACCTGGCCGTCATTTGGCGCGACGACGCACGGGCGGAAACTAACTTCTCGGCCCGACGTAACAGTTGGCTGCGGCTACTTCACGCGAAAAAAAACAAACACGTACTTCGAGTGTTGCGCGTGAGTTCCGGTCTCCGGAATGACATCCGCTGTAAAAAACCCGCTGTGCTGAGGAGCAGAAAATGCTCCCGAGAGGACAGGAAGCCGCCGCGTGTTATTACGGTTCTTACCGAAAAGTCCTGAACTCGCGCGACACTTCACCTTCGACACCGGCCCGCCCGTCCGCCAGCCCCGCCGTGACCGCGGCGGCGAGTCTACGTACCTGGGATCACGCGAGTCGCCGCACGGTTGCGCTCGGGAAACGGGGCGAGTCGGAGATGCGGCGCGGCGCGGCGCGGCGCGTTTCTTCCCTGGAGAGGGGAGGAGGTGGAGGAGGGGAGTGGGGAGAACAACACTTCCGCGATTTCGTGTAAAAATGGGCGGAATTTCGGCAGGGCGCGTGCAGACGCGTGGGTCGCTGTTCGAGGCTCGGCAGGGCCAGGCCACCGGCCGAGCCCGATCACGGTTTACGCCCGCCTTTGAAATGCGGCGCACGTAGCCGCCCCTCTCGCGTTAAACGCGCAGGATGTTTGATTGGCGTAGATGTGGCGCGAGGTGCCTTTCTGCCTGGTGTGTTCACCATGGTGACCGTCTCTTGGGATACGCAAGATGGACGTGATCGAGGTGTTCTGTGCTCCCGTGGCTTTGAACACAGTGTGACACAGGCCCGCTTCATCCCAGGATTAAGCCACGGCCATTTCAAAAGGTCAAAAGTGGCCATTACATAACATTTTATCAACAGACAACTAGATTTATACTCCCGAGTGGTGACGGCATATATGTTGTATTTCAATGAACATGTTGATCATCTAGTGGTCTGGTGACAAATCAAAATTGTGTCTTCTGCATACTAAGCCTTGCTTTCATGCACCCATCATCGACAGAGGTGTCTCTTAGGCCTGTACGTATATTTTTGTGCGGGTCATCATACTACTGATGTTGTATAATGATGTGTTTGCTTTGTTCCCATGATTCTGTACCTGAGGCACTGTAGTAATCTAGCATGCAAAAATCCCCAGTGGTTCAGCAGATTGAGATGATGCAACAACAATTTGCTGTTTAAATCAAATCCCTAGTTGTGATTGCTTCGCCTAGTTTACATGCTTGACATCATGAGCTGCAGATACGTGATTTGGCTGTTCACATGAAGATGTACCCAATGAAGTGGCCACAGAATGTACGGTATAAAATTAATTAAATGGGAGTCAGCAAACTGCTTTACATCCTGCACTGCAGGCAAAGCAGCTGTGCTGAAGTACACAGTTCATTTCTTCAACTGTCACCCAGCACAGCTGCTTTGCCTGTGTTGTGACATGATGGATGGAAACAGGTGTTAAGAGGCTGGAACATTTAGTCAGTTTTCCATTTAGAATCTGTTGCTAAGGGAGAACCCAACAAGCCCATCACAAAGCAAATGCATCCATTTGTTTATGTATTGGTTTATAGAAGCTCTCTAAATGAAATTACAAACAGCTCACGTTGGCCTTCATTTTATTAGTCCCCAGATAGTTCTCCAATTTTGCTAAATCCTGGTAACTGTTGTTATTTATGGTAGGTAGTGTACTTATACAAACACACACAGTACATATATACTTTGTCGTGCTGACCAAACTGAGCCAAACCCTGTTGATCTCAGATCGGTACCAGGCTCAGTCCACTCCAGTGTCCGTGCCTTAAAGCAAAACCTTGTGCAGGACACATATGTGCATTTTGCATACTTTTGGTTATGATGTCATACCCCTCTAATACTGCGGGTTTGATGCTACCTGTAATGCAAAATAATGTGAAAAACATGTAAAGCAATTATGCTGCTCATAGATTTGTACGAAGGCTCAAAACATACCCAATAAATACAAGCTCCGGTTTGTTCCATTTACTAACATGCATTAAGGTTTTCTTTCACTAGAAGTAACAGGCCCACGCCATTACACCACCTCCGCCAAAATTCACAAACAGGTAGCTTTTCTGGCATCTGTCAAACCGAGACTTGCCCATCACTTTATGATCCCACTGCTCCAGAGTCCACTGGAGCTGTACTTTACACCAATCCATCCTGCGCTTACCATTGGACAGCCAAATATGTGAGGCTTATTTGCAGCCACAGACAATGAAACCCATTCAATAAAGGCCCAGCTACACAGTTCTCGTGCTTACATTAATGACAGTGGACGTCTGGAACGCTTCAGCTATGAAACCAGCAGAATGTTGGCGACTTCTACCCATGCTCTGTGACAATGCACACTTGCTCTTGTCCATGCTCACTTTCCATGTTCTTGGGCTTCATGATTGCCGTTCCAAGTTGCTTCCACTTGCCAATAATCCTATTTACAGTTGACTTGACACGTCACCAACCTTCATATTGAAAAGGTGCCACCAGAATGGCCAATTTTGTTTCATAAATATTTGTAAAAGCGTGGTTGGTGCTTCATTTTACACAGCTGTGGCAATGGGTCGGATTTAAACATTTATAATGATGAAGAGGCGTGTGCCAATATTCTGTCCATTGGTCTAGGTTGTGGGGGTGCCGAAAGTAATGAAGGCGATCCAGTAAGAAAACTAGAATTTATATAATCTGAATTGTTTGATATAACATACAATATATACAAAGATGTAAATGAACATTAACTAAAAGAGATTCTAAAGTAAAACTATTTTGTATACATGAATTTAATGGAGAAACACAATTTCACAAAACTTTTTTTATCCACCTAAATTGGACCTGAACATCTGGTAAAAATACAAATCCAGAAAAATATTTCTCGCACAGAGACAAATAAAAAGGAAGAATTATGGAGATGAATAAGAAACCACTCCAACAGCATAAATGAGGAAAATGCAGAATATAACTGGACATTAAATAGTTTATTTTCCTTTTGTTGACATCACATGCTATCATATAAACTGAGCAAATTAACTGTACATGTATATACAAGAAATGAGGCTCCCAATGCTCACATTTACATTAACAAACATTATCAGCAAACCTGTCCTGTTCAACAAATGACATGTTCAGTATACAGCAGCACTTGAAGACATGAGTGAAATATTATACAAGCCAATTATTGCTAACCAAAGAGGACCAAAGTTTTAAAATGCAGTAATTAATTAAAGAACATGGATTATTTTTAAAGGAACCATAAAACATGTTGAAATATACACTATGCAGTAAAGATTGCTATTCTTTTTCCTCACGTGTGAGGAAGAAAGGCAGAAATGTAGTGATCATGCTGACAATATTCTCAGCAAAACAAGTGAGTGAAGTTACTGAAGATTAAACTGTACTGAGGCTTTTATGCTCTCCCAGCTGCTAAACAGAACTACACACAGATACGGATAACAGAATGCTACAGTATTTATGATAAACCAGGACATTTTGGTGGTGTGTGTTAACCCTAATTATCAGAAAAAAAATCATGATCATTATATTATGCTTTGCAGAGCTTTTTCCCTATGTTCCATTAGTTCATGTCTACCAAATCCAAGAGATTAGCAATTATCTGTCCAGTAAACCAGCTTCTATGTCCAGGCTGCAGTAACACTGTGATGGTGGCCACTGAACTGGGGGGGGGCGGCACAGGCTTATAGCCTAATGGTCTAATGCATATTACTCTAGCTATTCAAAGCCACATTTTGGTGAACTGAAATACACCTGCAGAATCCAATAGACAGAACCAATCAGATTCTCCAGAACTCCATTCTACTCCCGGTTTCAAAGAGGTTCAAATTCAAGGTTCAATTCAAGGCCTACATCATTTGAAGACTGTCCCAATGCAAATGCACCTTCAAATGCATCCTTCTTTTATCCCAGTCCGACAAGAATCCACTTGAGTAGTCAATGTATCCGATGACCCCATGGTGAGAGCTGGTGACACCAACTATCTGTAGGCTAGACAATCAAATTCCATCTAACCCTCACAGACAGTGTGCCCTGCAGGATGAATCCCCCGTATGGAGATTCACTAACAAGACGGAGCTGATAGTAACATTCATGAAACATTAGGGTACAGCTTGAACTCACAGCGTTAATGGCTTCATGGCAAAGGCGTGTTTATCTTCCCAAATATGGGAACAATGAACACATGTCTGCATGATGTCACCATATTCCTATATAAAGGCACTGCAAAGACGACAACGGCAGGGAGACACCACTGAGCTCACATAAGCATTGTCGATTCCACAGAGCACAAAAAAAGTTCTCTTATTTGTATGCTTTGACCTATATTTATACACTGACTTCCAGTGCCCGCCCAGAATTTTATGGAGTCTTGAAGTAAAGTGAACCCAGTTTTCTGCCTCAGAATTAGCTATGCTAAGCAGAGGCTAATAAAGCTTGTTGTGTAAAACATAATACATTTATACATTTAACCCTTAGGAATTGATATTGAAAACCAACTCCCTCAAACGCTTACTAGCAGCACTTGACCAGGGCCAGTTATGAAAAGGAGTGAGTGCCAGTGCCTCAGTCGAAACTGTCCACTACTTCAACTGGACAACTGACCAACGAGGCGAGCTGCGCCTCCTCCTCACTCCTCCCCAAGGCGCCATTTCTGCGACTCCTCCTGCCGGGCGTCTGGGTGAATCTGGTTGCGCATGCCGCCCAGCACATTGGACGTGGCCTCTGTGGCAACGATGAGAGGCTTCACAACAGCAGGGGGAAGTTGCCGCAGGACCCCGCCTACTGCACCAGTCATTCCTCGCTGCTCATGCTCACGCGTGGCTGTGTCATAGATGGTGAGGGCAGTGTCTGTGATGCCCTGTTAATGTGTTTATACACACAAACACACAGCTACAATTAATTAAGCTTTTAATGAAACAACAGTCATCACTAATATGGAAGGTGGTGGTTGGCCAACATACTGAATTCACATACCTCTTTTACCACACTGTAAGCTTTGGCTACTCCCTCTCGTAGGTCCACTGGCTGATGAGCCAATCGGTAATGAGAATAGCGCTTGATTTTCTTGCATTCTCTTTCATCTGGCCCTGGGGAGACCATGTCATAAGCAGTCTCTGCTGCTGCCTGAGAAGTAAGAATGTGGTAATTATTAATCTATACCTACATGGAGAGGCCTGACTGTAAACATGCAAAAAAGCTCTATTTTATATCGCCCCCTTAAGGTCGCTGAAAGTTACTATTCCACAATCCATTAAACACAAGACTCAACAAATAAAGCAGAGACTAAGAATACTAGACATCAGACTTAAATGATTGCTAATTGATAAAACAAATTGATAACATGTTCACCTGGATGGTTCGCACCATGCGATTGGTCAACTCAAGCGCTGCCATTGCAGTGGATGTTCCAAAGGAGGCTGTGCCACGCTGAAAACCACGTACAATTCGCCCATCCTTTCGATACTGCTCAATTGGCAGCCATACCAAATCCCGAAATCCCTGAACTAAGAGCAAGAAGTGTGTATACACCTTCATTAAACTTAGTACCACAGAATGACAAATAAGCGCAACTCTTTGGGTAAACGCAGGTGCTACGTTAATACAGGCATGCCTAAAGCTAAAGTAAAATGAACAAATAATTACTTCAAAATGTGTAACATATTAATCATTCACCCTCAAACCACGTTCAAGCAATCAATTCAGTGCTGTCAATGTACAAATACAGTGTCTTGACTTCGCAATGTTAATGTCAAGTGTGAAAATACTCATTTTCTATTAGAGTGTAAATGTGTGAGACACACACCTAGCTGAACCAGAGAGTGAATAGGTCCCACACCTCCAAGAAGCCCAGGTAACTGGTTTTTCTTAATGTCGTTGAGCCATTCATTTATAGCATAAGAAAATAACTTGTCAACACCTAAGAGCCTGAAAAAGAAAAATCTTCTGAATAAGACTCATGCTTTATTTATGGTTATAATGCTTCTTGCTTTTTAGAATGGATACCCTTGTCTGTAGCACAGCCTGCGCAGTTTCAGTTCGGAGCAGTTGAGTTGTGTCAGACCAATCACAATGCCCGCAAAAGTGCCCTGCAAAAATGGAGATATAGGTCAGGAAAAAAGGAAAGTGCTTCATGTATACATGTTTGGGTACTGAACCATACCTGTTCCATGGACACATGCTTGCCATGGTAATCCAAACGAATGGGTACCTCAGATGTGAAGCGAAACTCCCTGGTAAACATAGACAACAAGCTAATCAAATACCAAATATGTGTTTTTCATTTTAGTACACATAAACCAATTTTATTAAACTGACCGTTCTTTTTTTGTGTGAAGTGATTGTCATTGTGAAACACTGTAGCACAACACACGGTGCACACAACGAAATGTGTCCTCTCACCCTTGGTGAGCGGTGGGCAGCCATGATAGGCGCCCGGGGAGCAGTGTGTGGGGACGGTGCTTTGCTCGGTGGCACCTCAGTGGCACCTTGGCGGATCGGGATTTGAACCGGCAACCTTCTGATTACGGGGCCACTTCCTTAACCGATAGGCCACCACTGCCTCTAATGCAGGTTTACTTGAGCAAAGTAACCCATAAAATTCAAAGCTGCAAAGTCAGATTTGTGAAATGGAAAAATATAATAAAAAGGATGTTTTCATTCATTAGTGGACTCCAAACATTATTCGTTTCCAACCCCACAGCCTTTACTCTGCTACAATGTAATATTATACCCTTGATAGTGGTCTATGAGGACCTGACATTCTAATAAACAAATAAACATGTATGGATACAGAAGCCATAAGATTAGGCCTCACCTGAAAAAGATGGGTTGATCATTGAAGGAGGTGGGCCCTGGATCAAGTTCAGAGGACTCTTTGCCAGAGCAAATGAGACCATTTTGGCTGGTGCGACTTTGGGTCGGTACGGATATGATTGGTGCAGGGTCTTGGCTTGCCCCTCCTCCATGCTTTGAAAAGATGCAGGAAACCTCAGGGCCAGGTGGCTTCTTCATTGATACAATCAATGCTACAGACATAAACATGCACAGATGGTAACATCATATCTCATTCACAGTAATCAACTCTATTTTGGGTCAGATTTTCTTTTCTGTGTTGCCACTGTGGTTGTGTGTACATTAGGTCAGTGCATACAGACCTTTGTTCTAAAATAATGAATTCAGAGCAACAGTGTGTTCTGTTCCTACCTTCCTGATCTGGCAATGAAAAGAGTTCAATTTCAGCAGTGAGACTCGTGAAAAAATCCTTCATGAAGAACAGGGCGTCCTGAAGAGGGAGAACAAATGGGAACTATCAGGTATCAGAAGCAAAAGCAAACGGCTTCTAATCTTTTTAGTCTCAGGACGCAGCTGGAAACGGTCAGCAGATGAATGGGACAGGATAAAACCAGTTAACTGAACAGATTGGGTAAGATGGAGATGCCTCACCTGATCAATGTTTAGTCGCAGGGGCATCAGGGAGACTCGCAAACAGCATTCCTGGGGGGCGTGGCCAGCTTCAGGGCACATGTGTAAAGCTCTCACTGTCAACTGCTCCAAAATAACAAATAATCAAAAACATTCCTCCAGCTTAATAGATGGGCTGCTGTAATAATGCAATACTGTATACATGTTAAAACATAATGACACAAAGACAGAAAACACTCAACTCAACATTCTTTCTTTCTGCTCATTAAACTGCAGTTCCTCCTTTTTCTCATTCACCCTGAGTAGTATCTGCTGTTTTTTCTTTTTAAAATGATATTTCTGAGCAGTCCTTTCACCTTTTAAAATCTCTGGATGCATTTTGTCAAGGGTTCTGGCTTCCTTCTCCTGGATCTCATCCTCTCTGTCATTCTGTTTGTTCCCCCTCCACTTCCACCTGTTGCTATATCTATTCTTCCACTCCTAAAGCATTTCCCAGCCATATGAATATGTTATTTGTAACCTTTTAACTTCCCGCTAAAGGGGGGGGAGAGAGAGAGAGAGAGAGAGAGAGAGAGAGAGAGAGAGAGAGAGAGAGAGAGAGAGAGAGAGAGAGGAGAGAGAGAGAGAGAGAGAGAGAGAGAGATATATATATATATATATATATATATATATATATATATATATATATATATATATATATATATATATATATATATATAAATAAAAAAAGTAACTTTCCTCATCTTTAGTTAACAGAATCATGCAGGTAACTTGCAAAGGGAGGCAGTTAACAGTTAACTGTCTGACATACTGAACCCCAGTGATTTATTTTCACCACTGCATGTGCCTCTCACCATGTTTGAATGGGCTTTTCTGGGCATCTCTTTGCTGGAATAAAGATACAGGAACTTGTTCATCATAGATGAGGCCAGTCTGTCCCGGATCTCCAAGTCCTGCACCACAAACACCTGTCGTGACACAGGCTGCTCTGCCACAGAGCCAGGCTCCAATGGATGGGTCTGGGGGTAGACCTCATGCTGGAACCTCACCTGAGACAACAACACTTTGTTCCTTACTATTAAATCACAACTAAGATTTCAGCACTAATTAAATGCATATGCTTTAAATGGACTTAACATGTTGAATTGATCTTGCTGCATTCCCACCTTGCTGAGCTGAATCTCCATAAGCACATCTGGGTTTCTCCCCCACCCACCTCCAGTCCGTGAACCTGCCCTGGCCTGCCTCACTGGTGTCTGTGAGGGGGAGCTGTGTGGTGTGCACCTGAAGCACAGATGCATTTTAAATACACTGAACATTTTTAATGTGGACATTGCATTTTTATAGTTTAAATATTTACTGTCTGCAATAATATGAGACAAGTCAAGTTGGTTTACAAAAGTTTTCCAGCCTCCTGTTAGAACTGTTCACCAACTAATGTCACACCAAAATGGATGAACCATATGGCATTCCAAAGACAAGCATGTACACATTATTATTATTATTATTATTATTATGAGAGCCTGGTTTGCACACAGTATTGAATTAATTTCAAATGTGATTATTTTGATGGTGCTCATTGCTTAACACTATTTGATATTTTTTCTTCAAACTTTGAACTTTGAACACTGATGCTTTATTAAGGCCAAAACTGACTGCCTTCATATCCAAAGACAGGCCTTGATTATTTTAAGAAATTTGAAACAGGTCATTTTATAATTTATGTTAAAATCATCCAATAATATATGTTCAGAAAAGGAGTGGCATGGAGATGAACTGTAGGCAAAATTTTATGTAAAATACTTTTCCAGATTCCCCACGAATCTAGTGACTTACCCTCTACTTCTGGCTGGGGATGAGGTAAGCCCCACACTTCCAAAATCCTTTCCTCCATAAAGGTGCCAGACCACAGAGATCTCCTTTACGAGGTAGCGCACTTCTGGAACGGGGAAGTGTAGGGGCCCTCGTTTAGAGGAGCCACTCTCCAGTGGTTCACTGAAGTGGTTGTCCTTCACCAGGATGGGATCTGTAGTCAACTTCTGAACCACAGGCTCCTCATCCCGGTCCTTAAACACACAGCCACACAAAAAGCTAGACAAACATTCTAAAAATGTAATTGTTCAGTTAAACACCTGCTAACATAATGTTCTATGCAGGCTAATTTTGCCAAATTTAGTAATAAAACTATGCAGAGTGGAGAGACTCACCGATCCTCTGGATCCAGGAGTTTCCAGGATGCAAAAGTCGTCAGCATCGTGGTGCTGGAGGGCTGCTGGGGGAGAAATGAGGGGCGAGTGGAGGGTGGGGAAGATGGGGCTAGGCTCCTGAGTCAGGTTTCCACTCTCATCAGGGAACAGGAAGAGGTCAGATCGAGGTGGATCAAGGTCCTGGATTAGATCTTCATGTGTTCCTGTACAAGAAGACAAGCTAATTTCCCAGTATACACAACCTACAGTGTTCAGAGGCTTACTGGCACTGGTGTGCTCAAGTTGCATGTAAACGGTGAGTAGCCAAGTTTAGTAGATCAGTACACCAGGTTTAATATCTCACATCAGCCCTGAAGTATTATTTCAATTATGATATTTTGTTGTTCTCAAGATTAAACAGTTCCATCTCTGATCCTACTGTTCCTCAGCAACATCATTCAGGCACTGTCTGTCAGTAGACATTGCAAGCATAAACAGTTTAATTATAGCTAAATGCATCACACTTCCCATATTGTGAGATAAATGTTAAGAGCCAGGTTGAATGTGGAATCAATGTTGTTATGACGACTATACAGTTCTTAGTGTTAATGTTATCTTACCATTCAGCTGCAGGCATTGGCAAAGCTGGCTGTCCATCTCCTCCATGGCTTCACTCATCAGATCCTGAAGGATTTGCTGTTCTGCTTCAGGCAGTAACGGAGCCTGGGAAGCAGGCTTGCTGTTTGCCTCAGGCTAAATAAGAAAGACTAGTTAATTTGGTCAAGATTGTATTTCAAAAACAATCAACCAACTACCAAGGAAATACATTATGTCCACTAAGACTAACCTTTGGTCCCTGCTTAGATGAGCTACTGCATTTCAACTCTGGGCCTGGAGGGGGCAGCAGATCCCCATAGCTGGCAATGTACTGAATGAGGTTCATGAGGGCAGCACATGAATCTGAACATGTCCTAATATGAATGACATCACTGGAGCAGCGCAGCTCAAACCTGGGCTCCGTCTGAAAGAATGCAGTTTGAGTCATAATTTCAGTTGTTCAAATAAATTCTGAAAATGCTTGAATTAAGACTCAAACAATTCATGACATTAGGCTCCTACCATTTGCCCATCCGCTGCAGGTTTGACAGCAGTTATCCTAAGTTCCAGGGTTCCCATGTCAACCACCTGTACATAGTCTTTGAGCAACAAAACATGGGTTACCTAAATGCACTGCTGTCGTTATTTGCAAGGCTACATTTTATCAGGTAAATAATGTAGACATATAATATGATCATTTCATTCATGTACATCTCAGTAGTCCTACCTCGGGCAAGGTTGACAGACACAGCATTACTCTTGTCAGAAAGAAACAATGCAGCTTCATCCAAAATAATCCTAGCAAAAAAAATACTTTTTTAAAGCACATAACATTTGCCTTATGCATAAGACTTAACCTTAAGTTAATGTTAAGTATGAGGCAAAGATGTAGTATTTTATTATGAGAACTAAAAGAAAAACTCAAGATATGTTTCACAGAAAAAATGGATGTGTGCTTGTGTGTGTATGAGTGAGACAGAGAGAGTGAAAGATGGGCATTTGGTTGAAATCTGATGTGATATCAACAAAAGCTTTTTCCAACCTGAGAGTGGAGGAGGAGTGGTCTAAAGAAACACTGCTCGATATACTGAATGTCTCCACAGTCAGCAAAGACCTGACAGGGAGATACAGGGGCCTGTGGGAACAGAGATGAGGTATGGATACATAAACGCAATGTTACATAGAAAACACATAGATATCCTGAAACCAAGCAACTTGGTCTGAGCATTTTAGTCTTATTTCACTCAAATTATTCATGACTATTTTAGTCTAGTGTAAATGACATTTCAATTTTTCTACTGCAACTCTATTTAATCCAGTCAGTCAATCTAGTACAAGTTTAAACAATGTTTTCTGTTTATTTTATTATTGTTACCTTATAGACTAAAGAATACATCAGGGGTCACCAAACCTGGACCTAGATGGCACATGTCCTGCATATTTTTGGTGTTAACCTCCATTTTGCACACCTGATTCAACTTCTGCACTTGTGATCACCCAGTTCTTGAGATAAAAATAAGGCGTGGTGGAACATCAAAAGATCTAAGCTGTGCAGGACTGGTGCCTTCAAGGAGCCGGGTTGGTGAGCCCCAGGCTCTACAGCCATTCCAGTGGCCACATTTTCCCACTTTTTTTGACCACATATTCAGTTTTGTAAAGAAAGTGTCCAAAGGTTGCTCCCAGCCCTCTGCTAACTTACCACCATATTTCTATGACCCACTACAAGTATTCTGAAATCTAAATAATGTGTGAATAGGCATTGAGAAAGTGAAATACTGCATAATAAAGATATTTAATGAAAGTAAAAAAAATTCTAAATTACATTTAGTCTCGTTTTTATTCGTCAAGAATATGACCAGCAATTACATTATGTCTCGTGTCAGTCATGTCATAAATATTTAGTCAAAAATTACAAAAACACTATTCTGAACCCAAAGCAGAGACATCTTTAAAGAGCTTTCATCACATAAAAACACATAAAAGAACCCCATATTAACAAACCAGCATTTCATGTAGTATATTTCAAACACAACAGTAGCAGGTACCTGTAGTCCAGTGAACAGCTCCACAAATGGAGGTGTAGAGTAGTAATAGATGAGGGTGGGGTATAGCCAAGAACTGGCTCATCAGATACCTTCAGGAAATCCACTATCTGTAACAAATAAACACACACCCATACTCATCTTCATCATCCGACCACTGCATGGAGCAGAAGTGCTGAGGGCCAGGCTGTATGACGGGTTGGTTACCTGGTCGTACCAGCCCAGGCTGGACGGCACAACTCTGTGCTGCAGAGTGGCTCCTCTGATCCCCACCGAAATGAGAAACTCCTGTGGACCACATGCGGTACATAATGAAATCTATTTATATATAATGCAAAACTTTATGAAAAGACCTCATGCTCTGGTTTTAGGGATGCCATTATGCAGTAAGGATTACAAATTGAATGCATCTCCATTGATATGACTGCAAATTAACTGGTTAATCTACTGGTGTTCTCATTAATAGCAGGTTACAGTAACCACAAATTGAAGGAACCCAATGTCTTAATGGGTATAGCAGACCTTGACATTACGCTCCACGCTCTGTGATGAAATCTTGACAGCAACAGACAGCATGCTGTGGGGCTCCAGTCCAAGGGGCTCTGAGGGGGTGCCCCTGTCAGGCGTGGTCTCTGAGGCATACAACGCCGGCTCCAGCCAGTGGGGATGAGTCCTGCAGGGTAGTTTTCCCTCTAACGACTGGACGTCTCCATCCACAGTACCTACAGGGACAACATACATGCAGTCAATAAATAAATAAAATGTGGAGCATGTCTTAATAATATCGTGAAATAATATTTGATATTTATAATAGCACAATAGAACAACAATAAGATATCTACATTAAGAAAAAAATAATTTAAATGAAAAAAAAGGATTTAAAACAAGAGAAAGATTTCAGCATCCCTGCTGTCTGGTAAAAAAATGCCTTCAGTTCTTCTATTTGTTCTTCAGATACAAATAAAAACAACATTTCACACATATTATTTTTAAATATTAAATTCAAATTTTTATACATAAATATTGGATTCCATTCATCTACCATGGAAAAAAAAAAAAAAAAGTAAAAAATATAATTCACCAGACGGATTCCCACGCCACGTACAGATGCTGCTATTACAAAAAAAGAATCAAACATCTGCTGTGCTGAGCACAGATTAAAAAGCCAGTGATAGGGATCACTGTTACCTTGGTGATAGAGACAGATGTTGGTTGTATGAAAGCAGATGTAGTGCTGGTCCTCATAACCTTCATACTGAGTCACACTGAACAGGACCCCATTCTTCACCTCCATCCAAAACTCACCATGTCTGTTCATCAGCACAGTGTCATCCTCCTGCTTGAGTCCAATCAGAACACTGTAGTCAGACAGCTACAAGTGAAGCAGTACTGTATTCTAAAACTTTGAAATAGATCATGAGGTGACAGTCAAAGTGTCAAAGACACTTTCACTTTTTTTTTACCCTGGCCTGTGTTTGCAGTGCCACCAGGCCATGATTAACCGTGAGGATGACTGAGAATAGACTCTGAGAGTTCTTCTTCTGGTTTTTCAGCTTCCTCTTCCTCCTGTTCCTAAAGCCCAGATCAGCAGTGGAGTAATACTGCAGAGTCTCCTCCTCAGAGCCACTGTCTTCTTCTAAAGAGATGAAAAGAAGAAATTAGTACTCGTATTTATATATATTTAATAAATGCTGGACTTAAGGGCCGACAAGGATTAAATGAGACTATGAAAAACTATGATCTTAAACTTCTATAATTATTTGTGTTTAGCTTCAGTAAGCGGTGTATGGTTTTAAAACAGTTCTGGTTGTGCTGTGAGTGGGGCTGTGCTTTACCCTCTGGTCCAGGCGACCGAAAATGGCTGAAACTTTCTTTGCTGTATGTGTTGATTAACTGACTGGCCACAGAAAGACCAATTCCATATGGCATGTTCTCCACAGTCTCCACTGGTGATGGGGCTGTGGGCTCCCATAACAGCAGATCATTGTTTATCCTGTGTGGAGAAGAGAATTTAAAAAAGTTAATCTATACCTGCTTGATGGTAAAACAATGTCATCATATATGACTTCTAGAATGTACTATATAAAGAGGTGAGCTTCTGAACTACTGGTGTATGGATATCGAGCAAGCAATTCAGCAGACAAAACGACTCATGCAGGAATAACCAAAAAAAAGTAAGCCATGTAATGTAAGATCTAAGAAGGACTCATTTTAAAATACCTATTGTGAAGTTTCTCATAGAAGGCTTTGTTGGGCAGGGACAGCTGCAGGTTGGGGAAGGACAGCTCCAGGATGAAACGTGAATTTCCCATTGTTTTCTCCTGGAACTCTGTCATATCCACCATGTCTCCAGGAATGACCATCTACAAAATAGATGCGTTATGTGTAGTTAAAACGGTCCACAGATGGGTAAAATGAAGAAGTGAATTCATGTCATTTATTCAATTTATTTATCTATTTTCATTTTTAGGAAGTCTGCTGTACCTCCTCATTCTCATACATCACCCTCCGAGAGGAGAACGGAGATGGTTCCGGCTTCCCAAAGTCACACACATCTTTGAGCGAGTGAGCTGCCCCTTCCTCTTCCTCTTCATCTTCCTGAGAATGGCCCTCTGTTCCCTCTTCCTCTTCCGCAGTCACTCGCTCCAGAATGGAGTGAACAGCAGTGGGGTTGATCTTCAGCACCACCCTGTGTCAGAAACAGGGGAGGACAATCTCCAGCTATGTCCACATTGCAGTCCATGTGCTCAATTATGCAAGATTATCAGACAGTTACTCATTTGAACAGAAATTAGTCTTTTGTAACATAAAAGTGCTTCATGTTTGACCTCAACATAAAAAAACATATCAAATAAATAAACATTGTGGAGACCTGGAATTCATTAAAAAGTTGTGCTCACTTGCATAATGAACTGGAACTTGATTAAAAAAATTTGAATCAGCTGATTTTTTTGCATGAGCAAGAGTTTGCTGGCGTGACTGGCTTGTGTTAGTTTGCTTCTTTTCTCTGCTTTTGATACGAGTTATTTACTGTAAGTGGTAGTCACGTATGCCCAAGCCTAAATGTTGTGTATGTGCACGGCATGTACATCATATGTGCCATACCTTGGCCAGTCAAACTTGCCACTGTCTGATGTGGCCATATCTCCCTCCAGGTCATGAGCTACTCGCAAAAACCTGGCAGCTGGATGGTCTGGGTCATCCTGGAAACGACCTATGGTGACGAAAAAAAACCCCCACATTTTTCCCTATTTTATTTAAAGACGTTTGACAATGACACTAGACAAAGTTAACATACCAACTAATTCTTTAAAGGTGAGCTCCATCTTTGTTTGCTCAGAGGAGCTGCCTGCAGTAAACTCAGTCTTCAGCTCCACATCCTCCAGCTCCAGGTGCAACACCTCCTTCTGCAGGGACTTCTTAAACCAGGGGCCCCTCTCCTGGTCCGAGCGCAAGTCCGGTATAGGAAAACGGATCGCCAGGACCAGGACAGGGGCGCTGACTGACACAGAGACCTGGCAGTGAGCTGGAGAACGGCTGTCCTCCAGGAAGACCTCAGCAAAGGCTTTATGCTGGGCACACACCAACACACACATATTAGACAGAAACATTTTAAAACAAGTTCAGTTGAAGACATAATAAAGTACACGCCGTGAAGGACCCAACCAGGCTGATGTGCTTGTTGTAGGAGGTATACATGTGGGAAGCCATCATCTCTGTGGTCACCAGTTTCTGTGGCTGTAGCAATGAGTTGAGGCGGTCCACAATGCTGATGTCCAGTTCCGCCCGAGCTCGATCCAGCTCAACCTGCAGCTCGGCCCGCCGAGGCATGGCACTGAGACGCACCTGCCCGCCCTGACAAAGGGTCCATTGCGAACATTGGAAGAAAAAGAAAAAAAAAAAAAGGGTAAACTTCACCAGAAACGAAACATGAAGGATCAAGTGGTACGCATGGAACCAACATTTTCAGTCAGAAATCAAAAGAGGCAGCTACCTGTGGGCCACGCCGTTCAGTCAGTTTGTAGCGCATGTGAAGGCAGGAAACAGGTTTTTCGCCGTTGACACAGCCCTCAAAGGTCAGCAGCTAGAGCGAAAAAGAAAAAAATGGACATATGCTATACAGAAATATATTTCAATATTTCAAGCTTCCAGTCTTGGCATGAACTGACGAGCAATTGATAAAACTTCCTTGATTTGCTGTGTCAGTCATTGTTGTCAGTCAGTGTGCGTGTGTGTGTGTGTGTGTGTGTGTGTGCATGCTGTGTTGTGAGTGTGTGAAACCTCACCTCAGTGTACTGTGCTCCTCTCTGCCTGGTGCTGCTGCGGTTCTCTGCAGAGTAGAGGCACTCTAGGAGCTCCATGCGGCTGAGTGAGAGCTCTGTGGTGAGGCTACGCAGGGCTGAGCTCTGGCAGTGTTCATACGCCACTTTAAGACCCTCCCCCACCAACCTGTAGCCAAGCAGGTATTAGACAGGTATTATGAAGTTCATGTCACAGACCAACAAAAAGGGCTAGATGGGGAGATACTACACTAGCACAACGCAAGAACAAGCAGCCGCACAAAAGAATCATTTATTTTTACCAACCTGAGGTGGTCATGGGGACAGGCCCTGTCAAAAACCAGTCGCGAATTGAGGAACCCATTTGGAGAAAGCTGTTCACTGGCCACTGTGAGGAAGAACTCAGATGCCATTGGGGCAAGTGGGCTGAGGGTGGAGTCGGGTGGGGGTAGGGGGTCAATGTGGAGCACAGAAATGGCCAAACTGGTCACACTTAGCCGGAAGACCAGCTCCGGCCTGGATTCATCACAGTGCGTTTTAGACGGGTGGGCTGAAAGAATGAGTTTAAATCAAATCAACAAACATTTAAATAAATAATAATATTTGATAACATTACAAACACTGAGATATGCGCTATAGATAAAACCATGCCACTTAAATGTTTTCTTGCCTTAAATGAAAGGCAAAAAAAAATATGAGTCTTACAGGTCTGTCGGAGCAGCTTGTGCGGACACTGGGCATCTCTGCGCAGTAAGGGAATGTCTTGAGACTGTTTGTCCCTCTGTTTGGGCATGTCCAAGTACTCTTCCCACACCGCCTGAGAGGAGCAAGCACATATTATTTTAGAGAGGGACGAGACATAATCAGAACAGCTCAGTCACTGAGCACCTTCAAACGACAGCTCAAGACCTTCCTCTTTAAAGAATATTTAGATTAAATTGTACTTTTCTTGTTGTCGAACTTTGTGTACAGAATCTACAACAGAGTGAATAAAATAGATGTATTCATAGTTGGGGTCCTAGTGAACCGGAATTGATCTCTTCATCGATGGTAACTTGAAAGCACGTTGTAAGTCGCTCTGGATAAGGGCGTCTGCCAAATGCCATAAATGTAAATGTAAACACATTGCAGGGATATCAGAAAGTTTTTGGCGAGTGCATCTGTTCTGAGGAGAACAAAAAACTAAAATGAGCTGCAGAACATTTCTAAAACTGTCAATACCTAAACCTTTCATGGAGAAACATAGAAGCAGGAAACAATCATGGTATATTTTAAATATGCATTTGGTCAAATTTGGCTTTTCATCCAAAAAGCAAAACCTACGCCTGCGTTGCCAGAAGCGGACTCTCCCAGGGAGGTGGAGTAGTTGCTGTTTAGTGATAGGTCCATTTCCATAGTTGGCGGTTCTCCCAGAGGTGGTAGGGAGGATAGGCTATGAGACATGTCCATTTCTGCCATGGAGAAGAAGACATCCTCTTTTTTTGTTGAGTGAGGAAGAAATGTAAAAAAAGATTAGAATCAGGGGCAAGATGACAAAACTATTTTCCAAAGTTTTCCAGCTACACTGAATGCCTGTTGTTAAAGTCCTTCTACGGGACATCCGTCCTCACCTCGGCTCGACACAGTTCTGTTCGTCTGGCTCTCAAATAGATCCTGGTCGGTGCCAGTTCCTGTGGTGTCTTTCTTCAGGCAGCGGTGAAGCTCCATGTGAAGTCGATACTCATCCTCCTGCTGCATGGGTCTGCTCTTCCTGTCTTTAGCCATCCCAGTCCACTCCTGACCTACTGAACCACAGTGAGAATTAGTGAGGTAAGGCACAACTTTGTGGCTTCATATATTCATATTTTCAGAAACATAAATCACTCCTAAAAATCTCTATTCATCAGATGATTAGTAGGAAGATCACACACCTCCTGAGAAAACTCCAAACATGTCCAAGAGAAGGTGAACTTGGCGAGGAGACAACAACATGATTATGGAGTCGATCTGTCCATCTACATCCAGCTGAGAAGAGACAACAATGACTTCCTGACTGAATTAAATTATAATTTGTTGCAAAAGCCATCAGTCCACAACATTTCAGTCCATGTGAAGACGGGCCTTCGGGTAGGAGGGTTTCCGAGTGTGGACAGGCTGCTTCAAATCAATTTATACATTTTCATTCATGTTTAGTTCTGGCCATTCTAGAACATTGTACTTGTGCTTATGCATGAATTCCTTGGTAGATTTTAATTAGTGCTCTGGATATTGCTGTGTTTACGGGGGGCAGTGGTGACCTAGTGGGTAGGAAAGTGGACCCATAATCAGAAGGTTGTGGGTTTGAATCCCGAACCGGCAAGGACTGAGCAAAGAAACAGCACCATGGCCAACACCTATGGTTGTGACCAAATTGTCTCACTTGTCCACAGTATTTTTTACCCCAAAAATGTTTCTGCCTTGTACAGATGCACTGTTGCATGCCTCATGCAACTCCTCTTGTGATGAGATTAAAAGATTGGTCCAATACTTTATCAATAAAAATAATAATGAGCCCACCTTGGCTCCAGGCATGGCTTCATTCTGTTTCAGAACCAGGGACAGCTTCATCTCTCCCCGCAGACTGCCCACCTGCACTGGTTCAAAAGGTGTAGTCATGGAAACAGGCACTGTGAACTGCGGGTGTGGTTCACATATAATTTTGGGGTTCCAGCTGGGAGACAGTTTAGGCTCAGACTCCTGAATGAGGAAGACAGAGGCAAACAAAATAACACTTCAAAAAACAGAGCAAGAACAAAAATGACACTAAGTCCACATAGCTTGCATTACCGACTGGGTTGGGGATGACTTGAGGCCAGGCCGGCTCACTTCTGAGAACTCATCCCAGAAAATGGCAAGTCCCTCCAGGGCCAGGTTCTTGTGTGCAAAAGTGGTTGGCTGGTGCACATCGATGCTGGGAGCTTCCTCCGCCGTCTCATCACAATAAACCATCCTGTCAGGTAAATAGGAGAACATTTTTTCCCCCAAACACTTTTTCCAAAACAAACCATACAAAAAAAAAAAAAAGATTTCTGAGGAATATCATACTACTGCTCTACATGCTTATGAGCAGTATGTGTATAATAAAATGGAATGTTTCAGCCAAACTTACTTATTTATGCGGATTTCAAGAGCGATCCCAGTTTTGGAATTAGCTGGAATGTGCTCAATCCTGAGAATTGTGTCCATGAACGTGACCTTGACTCTCCTTAAAACTGGAAAAAAAAAATCAGTATTTTGCAATTTCAAGCTCTTTATAAACAAATGTCTTAAATGTATACACACCTGTCTCTATTGTCTCAGCAAACTTCTCCAAGCCCTCCAGCGGCTGGAAGCTCTCCCCTTGTTCATCGGTGAGTCGCTGGCTCAGGCACTCCTTAGCCAGCTGCATACTGCTGGTCATGAAACTGGACCAACACATGGGATCCATCCCTGAAGCTAAAGTCACAAAACAAAGCAAATAACATTATTTACTGAGGTTCCATTTGACCCTTGATTCTATCCTCTGCCAGACTGTCCTGAAAAAGAACAACATGCACACATATGAAGCAGCAAGACAGCAATCTTTAATTACCCTTACCCATGCGGGGCCGAAGCCTGAAAACCATCTCCAAGCCTTTTACTTCCAGGGCACAATTGTCCTGAAGCAACGAAGCCCATGGCACTGTCAGTGAGATGGTCTGGATAAAGCCTTCAATCACTTCAAAGGGAGCATCCACTGACTCACAGATCTCATTTAACGACTATGGCAGAGACAAGAAAACGTACCTTCAATCACAGATTTTTGTCAGTGGATGGCTTTGTCAATGTATCAGTGTTAAAGGCACGTCAAACTCACCCATTTATCTAATGGAACCTGGGAAAGTGAACCCGTGCCTTGGTAGAGATCCAGACTAAGTTGCTCCAAACTCAGCTTTTCCTGGAGGAAATGGCCCAAATAGCGATGCAGCAGATACCTGCATGCACGCTTCTTTATCGATTCTGAAAATGGCCAAGGCATCTTGTCTAGACACTGATATGATGCCGTACTATTCACTTGGGCCCAGTAAAAGGATATTTTCTGAAACTAGTCAGCTTTAGGGTTTCTTTGCTCATCCGAGTTACACACAAAAAGACTGGGTGGAGATGAGTTGAGGCTCAGGACAGGAAACGGAACTGAGCCATCTGAAGGGCTGTCAGTCACAGGCGCTGATGACCATCCAATTCCTATGGACAAAACAAGAATTTTTAAGGGTAAAATCAATGCAACCAGGATCAGCACTGAAATTCTACCCGAGTCCGTCGATGTCCCATCGAAAACATGAGAAATTACAACTATGTTACTGAGCTTTCTGTAAAAATGGATTCTCCGTTCCGGTCTCTAAACAAAAGCTTTAAAACCTATTAAGATGACAATACAGTCTTCGCCCAGGACCTTCTACATTTACAACATTTACCAGACGCCCTTATCCAGAGCGACTTACAATCAGTAGTTACAGGGACAGTCCCCCCCTGGAGCAACTTATGGTTACGTGTCTTGCTCAGGGACACAATGGTAGTAAGTGGGATTTGAACCTGGGTCTTCTGGTTACCCACTAGTCTACAACCGCCCATACCTGCTGGCCTGCAGTTGGGCTCTCCGCTGTCTGGTTAGCATGCTAACCCCCCAGATTCGGCCAGGTGTAACACCCCGGGGCAACAGAGACTGTCTTTACTCCGTACTGACAGCGATGATGGTGGACATGCGTTCCCGTCAGCTCGATTCATCGCCCCGTTTTATGTCGCCCTTTCCGGCCCTAAATATCCATTCGTAGCTGGTCTCATTCGAAACGCAGGCTGGCGGCCCGTGAACTTTAAGCGTGTTTAAATGAACTAGCGGAGTTAGCAGGGCTACCCACCAGCGCTGCGGGCGGGCGGGCAGACGGCATCCTAACACCCGTCCCCACCTTATCCGCACCTTCTCCCCGCACCGTTCACCTGCGCCTCCGCGGCTCCGCACCGTAAGAGCCCGCGGTCGGGAGTCTGAACCATGTCTTGCGTAAATCCTCGAAAATAACAACAACAGAAAAGGTGCCGCTGACATCAGCGTGACTTCCGTGTTGTGGCTTTAAAATAAAAGTCCTTAAACTATAGAGGAAAGTGCTTTGGTGCCAGGCCAGTTTTAGCCAGAACATATTAACATAGTAACAAAGAGGGGGCAGATCAGTAGTATCTGTATAGTTTTTAACAGTAAATTGGAACCACGCTACTAATTTCTCAACTAGTTTTCTTTGAGAAGCAATCAATCGCAAATAATATGGGATTAAAAAAATATTGAGTTTGATGAATATTTGAAAGATCCTAGGATGGTCTGTGTCTTTCTAGAGTACGGCGACGTCAACAAGTCATTATCTACAATTTTATTCAAAATCTATATTATTAAATCTATAATTAAACAGAAGGTTTTAAGGCTGAGTGCAGAATACTGAAATTCTTCATTCTGATGGAAATCACATTTGGAAACGTTTGCAGTGTTCCTCTAACTTCTAATGATATTTGAGAGTAATTTATTGGAATCTGTACTTCACAAATCGACTTTTACTGTAGTGGGTGATGGTTTCAAAAATCTCTTCCTGGGTTTATGTCCATTATATTTAGGCATAGATGTATATAGACTAGATGCCGCGTCGAATGGGGTTTCTCTGGGAGCGAACACGTCAACCGAGCCGCCATCTTGGGACGGGCTTGCGCTCCTTTTATACGAATGAGCGTCTGTCAGGGCAGGTCCACGCATAGAGGCATTTTGCATAGATTACAGGAGCCAGAGCAGAAGCTATCAAGGTTGTGTTGGCGAGAAGACAGATGCTCTGGTCTGTACACTAAATAACATAGAACAAGATAGAGTAAATTCTTATGCAAAGTTGTGGCTTTATCCTTCGTTGTTACAGCCGTACGCAGCGCAAAGGTCCCGCGTTCTTCGCTCGTACCGTCAGAGAAGCGTGGTAGATTGAACTTGGAAGCCCGTCCAAACATGGCGGCGGCATTGACGCATGCCGAGAGGCCGAACGCGACAACTGGTGTTTATATCTATGATGTTCAAGAAGGTTCGCGTTAGAGACGTATGCGCAAAGCTAGCGCAGAGGTGACAAAAATGAATATTCCCCGGCATGAGCCGGAAGTGTGAGTTTGATTTACCCCCAGAGGAGGTGAGTAAAGATGCATTTATTGACGCATGTTTAAAAAAAACAAACAAACATGCGTTTCCGTGTATACCGCATTTTATACCTACGCCGTAAAGTCTAACAAAAAACTAACTTAACGTAGTCAGCACAGCACAGAGAGGCATTAAACTTAGCAAAGCTAACACCGCCAAGCTAGCTAATCGCATATTGCGCATCGCCAAATACGGTTTAGAGCGTTTGTGTTACGTTTTCTGCACGTTTGTTCTGTTCTCGAGCGCTCGTCGTTTTATCCGAACACGGTAACCCGCCCTGCACTTCAAGTGCCGTCGTGGGACCGTGGTTTATATGTACCGCGCATGGAGGTGCACGGCCACGGAGCCCTCTGTGACTCTGTGAGCCCTCTTCCTGAAGGGTATGGAAGTCGACCGTCAACCGGAGGACTCCACGAGATCCGCTTTCGACGAGGGCTGCGTGCAGCTGGAAGACGTGAAGGACATGCGGCTGGAGGCCGAAGCGGTGGTCAGCGACGTGCTGTTCGCCGTGAGCCACATGCACGTCTCCCAGGCGCTGAATAACGCGCTGGACGTGGCCTACATCAACGTGGAGACCCGGGAAGGGGACCGCTACTGCTTGGAGTTGACTGAAGCAGGCCTCAGGGTGAGCGCTGGGTCTAGGTTCATGCAACTCTTTCACATTAACCCCTTGTCCTAATGGCCTCCTTGACATGGACCGGCTCCCATTTAAGCCTGTCTTTTTCTGTCTTCGTCTTTTACAGGTTGTGGCATATGCTTTCGATCGGGTGGATGAGAGCCTGAGTTCTCAGTATCATGAGACTGTTTATTCCCTCCTGGATTCGATCAGTCCTGGCTACAGAGAAGCTTTCGGAAATGCATTGCTGCAGCGGCTCGAGAGGCTGAAGCAAAATGGACAGTAAAGGTCTACCTGAAACCAGCAGTGTTCCTTTTTTTTTTTTTTTTTTTTTTTTTTTAATTGCATAAATGCTTCCCTCAACGCAGTTATGGTGGTTCTCAATCCTGCAGAGCCTTTTCTTATTTTACTGAGATCTCATTCCTGCATTACTGAACAGTTAATAACAGGAGAAATTAAGAAAGGAGGAATTTTCATCCGTACTAGATGGCGCAGCAGCTTGCCGTGATTTAGGGTTATATAGACATACACATACAAATACATTGCCAGCATGGTTTTAGGACATTAGACATGATTGCTAATCAGATTCCACTCCCGATTTCTGTGGTTACAGTATGCTCAAGTAAATTAATATTTTTGGTGTTTTTGTTCCCTTTCATGTTTCTTCATGTACAGAACATCTTTTTATATCCTAAGCATTTTCCAGAAAGTTTGTTCCGATTAATGCAGGTTTATGTCCAAGAGCCAAAGACACGATGATGGTATGCTGATACTCCCCTTATGATAAATTCTGTTTAGCGACTGCCTTAAGAAAAAAAAAAAAGTGTTGTCAGCTGCTGTGAAACATGCACTTCGGTCTGTAATATTTCAGCTGCAGATTTATTTTGTAAGACATTAATAGTTTGCACACTCTGTATGTAATGGCTGGTAATTTTTATTTTTCAAGGTAGTTTTAGACGGCGCCTGGTTCTAGTTCTTCCTGTTTTGTGTTTGAACTATTTACAGCATATGACATTATATATTTTATATATAAACAGACCCATAACTTGATACCAATTGTGCAAAAATAAGTGCATTATTACTGTTAATTCTACACAAACACATTTAAGCTAAACTACATGCTCATTCATTTTAATGAGATTTTATTGTTATCTGACCTTGTATGTTTCTAAATTTTGCTGTCAACACAAAGCACAAGAGTATTTTTTTTCCTCATTTCCTTGCAGTGTGAAGAGCTCATCTTGCCATGGTCCAAATAATTCTTAATTATTGCAATGCTGCAGTACCATTCACTGGGGCATGATGCCTCCTTGGCCTTTCTGGAACATGAGCATGGAACTGTTCATGATATCGTAGCTTCTGCTTTTGGCTGCTGAGTAAATGGCATAATACGTGTCAGTCTTCACCATAGGAAATTGTTATCAAAGACCCAGCTCTCTCTGTAATAAAACAGTCTATTTGAGTTTTAATGGTGATTCTCATGCCTAGAAGCTGTTATTTGCACTTAAATAAAACTTTTTCTGAGGTCTCCTCAACACACCTGTTTATAGGTGACTATCAGCAAAGACTAATGAAACCACAACTGAGTTGTTTTAGAATATGTTAAATGCTCTAATTCATAATACATTTAAAATCCACAATATGTTTTAAAGTTTCAAGAAGCCAGCACTGTGCAATATATCTTTTACATTAAATTAGCATGTTCTCAACTCAAACCAAAACCACACTTTAAAGAACAAGTTTTATTATGTTAAACTGCTTCATTAAACCCATACAAAACTATCAAGTGAAACATGGCGAAAAATGCTGAAAACGTTTAAAAAAAAAAAAAAAAAAAAAACTGCTACAATGGTGCACAGTTGTGGTCCTTTCATTCAGTGGCAAGAAAGTTCCACCTTATCACAGTCGTACCTCATGCTCATCAATCATTGACAACTTTGGCAGCTGACTGTGGATTTTAGCAATATTTGGCCAGTCAAAATCAATTCTCTAGAATTTATTTTTAAAAACCCAGATTACCAAAGATATTAATTTTAAATGTCTTAAGATTAAAAATTAGAAAACTCTGTAGAAAGAAATAAAAAAAATAAACCTTAACCCTCTTTTACAAGGGTCAATATTCCCTTTTAAATAGTGGAGCTGGTCAGCAGTCCTCAGTTCACGACCTGGACCGGGAACTTAATGCAGAACAAGTCCTTGTTTGAATCATCCTTCAGTTCCCATTCAACCACCAGCTTTATCTGGAGAGAGAAGGAGAAAAAAAAAAAAAAAAAAAAAAATTGTAAATTTAAGATAAGAAAACACTGAGACAATTGCACCCCAAACCATGAAAAATGTAATACGATAATGCTTAATACAAAATATTACATCAGCATTCCTGTGGAACAAAGGAAGACAGCAAACTATTCTATAAAAAGTGTAGAGAGGGGAACTTACTGAAGGGTACTCCGTTTTTACAGGAAGCTCAGTAACATAGCTGTAATCTCTCATCTTTTCGATGGGACAGGTAACCCCAGACTTGCAACCATCATCGACGGGAATCGGGAAGGGGACAGGCACGCCAGCGACCACTCCATGCACCACAGCTTTGCTTGTTTTGCTGTCAACAGCTGTGAGGGTGAAACATTTTGGATCACGCACACACCAAAATATGCAGAAGAGAAACATCTTACCACTGGTGAATCTTACCACTGGTGAAAGTCACGTTGACTGAGTACGACTGGCCTTTGTGAAGCTCACATGGCTGCTTGGGACAAGGGTTGATGTCAACAAAGGCCACCTTTCCATCTTCAGAGCCTGAGGAGGGATAAATGAAGACTTGAAAACTGTCAGCTGTGCTCCTCAGAGTTCTTCACCACAGCATCGTGTGCTGATTAACCCGTTCCAATCAAGTTGATTGAGTCACTGCTG
The DNA here is from genome assembly GCF_900700375.1 of Denticeps clupeoides. Lineage (NCBI taxonomy): Eukaryota > Metazoa > Chordata > Actinopteri > Clupeiformes > Denticipitidae > Denticeps > Denticeps clupeoides. The sequence goes on from NC_041707.1 coordinate 20,258,695, forward strand.
AAGCAGAAGTCAGCAGACATGCGAAACATGATCAAGACACAAATTACTGACAAAAAGAAAACAGGAAAAAAAATAAAAATCCTGTTGGCTGGAAGTTTTAGAATGCCGGGTCACGTTTACAACAGTGCGTGTTGTGACACGCACGTATATAAAAAAATGCAAATATGGCCCAAATCCTGAAACAAACACCAGGAAACTAGTGCAAACTTACCACAGTCGAGGTACTTCACTTGCTCAGCACATGACAGGGCGAAAAGAGGGAAGAGGAACAAGACTGCGTGGAGACCCATTTTCCAGGTGGGTTCTGTGGGGGAATAAAACAACTTGTTAACGCTGACTGCGAAAATATTCTTCCTCATTAGTCATAAAAGCCAACCAAAGAAAACCTCGTTCCTAATACAGAATATTTAAATTGCACTTTAGAATGAGCGCAAACAAAAATTAAACGCATGTTAAAATTCCCCCCAAATCTAAAATAGCCCCACTGATAAGACATTAAACTCAAATTCCCCTTTTTTTTCCCACTCACGCGGTGCTCGGCGCGCCTGATGCTTCCACTTCACTTCCCAGTCACAAGACCGGCCTGACGCTTATTTACTGGGATCCGCCCCAAAAAGCCCCGCTGATGAGCGTGAGTTCGGCCAATCACGCTCTTTCGTTGATGCACGTGAGGAGCCGTGACTGGCCAATGACATTAGCTGGGAAAGGAGGCGGGACTTGCTACGGCAGTGAAAAAGAATGTCGTTCGCGCGGGGAGTTATGCTAAGCGTTGCAAAAACAAGAGCATGGAACCTTGGAAGGTACAACAAAGCAAGATTAACGATTTAAAATGCAATAATAGCAGGTTTGGATTGAACCCTTGGGATGTTGATATTATAAAAAGTCATGGTGTTGACATCTGTTTGTTAGGCTGTGGTTGCTATGCTGTTTGTTAGCATAGCAACCACCTTTACACCACGGGGCTTGTTAAGTTGTTACGCGAATGGTATTTACAGATTTAGAGGAGCGTGAGTGGAAATGTTACCGTCTATCTAAAGTGACACATCACCAAGTTTCCTGGCCACAACAGTGACCCTGGCTATATGTGAATTATTCGGCTGAATTGTCTTGCGTGTTCAGTTTGGTTTTTCCCAGACTAGCAGACTAGTGTTTTAATATTCCCTCTTAGAGCCTCATCTGGCCTTCAGCTACGTGCTTGCGGACCAATGGTGCCCATTCGATGTCCTCCAAATCCTCCGTTCCTGACTTCTCTTGCCATTCGGTACCACAGCATCTCAGCCAGAGAGAGTGGGGTACAAGTAGCCAGTCCATCTGAAAACAGAGTTAACCTGAGTCAATCTTGTGTTGAGGTTAGACCACGCTCTCCACTGCTTTTATTTTTGGGTTAAATACATGAATGTAATGTCCATATTGGTTAACATCTTGAATCAGCTTTGCTTTGTTTTATGTCATTTTGAAAGAGGCTGAAGGAGATTATGGAGAAGGGAGAGTACTTGCGCATACAGGTGGAGGGCGGAGGCTGTTCGGGTTTCCAGTACAAATTCTCAGTTGACAAAGTCAAGAACGACGATGACAGGTAATACAGAATACAGGTTTAGGCTTACCAGCTACTCCACCCCCAACATGTTCAATAAGGCGCTTGATTGAATTACACTCACAGTGCATGAGGTGATTTAGGCCAGTATCTTGATTGAATAAAACAAGGACAGTACCCTGATTGAATAACCATAAGTCAAGCAACATACATAAGAAAGCCACACAACAGAACATTTTGTTTACAGTTCCTCACATAACTGCCTTTCCCCTCTATTGACAGGGTTTTTGAACAAAATGGTGTAGGAGTAGTTGTGGACCAGGACAGCCTGGAGTTTGTGAAGGGCTCCACACTTGATTACAGCCAGGAGCTGATCCGTTCCTCTTTCCAAGTGCTGAAGAATCCACAGGCCGACCACGGCTGTTCATGTGGATCATCTTTTTCAATCAAAGTTTGATCTGCTTGATCTGCTTCTTGAGCTTTCAACCATAGGCTTGTATATAAAATATGAACATATGTAAAATAATAAATGTAAATGTTTAAAGAACACAATGACTTTAAATTTTTTTTCAGACCGTATTTAAGCATAATGATGTAAAAAACTATTTGCAAAAAGATTATTCATGCTGCTACAAATAAATGCTGCTTGAGCATGAAATAAACTGTTAATATTACAGTTTCTACAAGTAAACTAAGATTTATAAGTAAGATTTGTCCTACACCTCTGTGGAAATGAAACAAACCTTTTATTTGTCATCATATTGAATGATTAAAACGATTCCATTAATGATTTAGACAGCGCACAATATTTTCACTATTTGATATAGTGAATTTGCCTAACTGTTATTGTATGATTATCCAGCATCAGAACTCCATATTAATTGTGACATTTGGGAGTGAAGTGACATTTGGGAAGTGAAGTGATTGTCACATGTGATACACAGCAGCACAGCACACGGTGCACACATAAAATTTGTCCTCTGCATTTAACCCATCACCCTGAGTGAGCAGTGGGCAGCCATGACAGGCGCCCGGGGAGCAGTGTGTGGGGACGGTGCTTTGCTCAGTGGCACCTTAGTGGCATGGGATTCAAACCGGCAACCTTCCGATTACGGGGCCGCTTGCTTAACCGCTAGGCCACCACTGCCCCTAGGCAAAAGACTTTCAAGAAGCAGCAGAAAACATGGATGCATTAATTCAGAATCTCCAGGAAAAAATAAGTATATCTATGTTGAATAGAAGGTTTAACAACCATACCCAGCAAATGAAAATTGACACACACAATTGGAACGGAAGTGGCATAGCTCAAAACGGGAAGTGTTCTGACAAGCCTGGAAGACTCGTGAAATATTGAAAAGCTCTTTCTTCTGCTAGATCTGTATATTAGTCTTCTTTGATAGAAGAAAACAAGAACAATCCTCAATCTTTATTTGACACCATCTGTAAATTAGTTCCACAACTATATACGATGGGAACATAAAGTATTCAGACACCTTAAAAGTTTCACTCTTTGTTATTTTGCAGCCATTTGCTAAAATCATTTAAATTATTTTTTGTGCACATTAATGTACACACAACACCCCATATTGACAGAAAAAAAACAGCCCGCTGAACGTGTGCTGCTGAAAAATGTGACACTCAGAGGAGGGCCAGGTAATTACTGGGAAGATACAGTTCACACTGTGGTGCAACAAATGGGGTCTGATCTACCAATTTATCACTGAAAGAGCTCAGTATATCTGATATGATTCTGCCAAGTGAGGAAATATATTCAGCTGAACTTTCCTGGAGACGTCCACCAAAATGCATGACTTGTAATGAGGTGGGCATCCTTTCTTGCTACGATGTACAGTCAACACATACCAATAATGCACCAGAACTGATTCAATGTAGGGCCTTATGATTTCCATGATGTGGAAAACGCGGAAAACACGGAACTCTGTATAATTCACATTTTCCTCGTTTGATGCGGGACTTTCTCATAAACCAACTCAATGTAAATGTGCGGTCAGCTATGGTTATAAGGCTTTCTGGAACACCAATGTCCTGCAAAGTTTACAGCTGAACAATACGCAAACATTTTTATGAATCGGAAGAACAACTCTTTTGTAAGTTTTGCCAGCACACAGTAGACATAGGCTGTGCAACAGAAGATTCAAGGGAAAAAAATATCAGTCATTGTCGACGAAACTACTGATGCAAGAGACTGCAGTGTTCTCAACATAGTCATTGGTGAGTGAATTAAGTAGATTGCATTCACTTAATTAAAATATACTCTGAATGTAATGTGAATTGCATGCATTACAGTATTGCAATTGGTCTGTTAAATATGCCAATAAGTAAAAATGTGCACATTTCTTGTAGAAATATTTCTTGCTAATTTAAAGTAAGTTAATACAATTTTATTCTTACTTATTTGTTCAGATTTTAAAGGTCAGTACGTTTTGTCAGTTTCATGGAGCGATGCAACTACTCAACTTTTGCCCAAGTGGTAATAGGCTCCCTCCACTGCTTAAGCCAGTACATGTCCGGGCCCGTCTGAAGCTTGCTAGAGAGCATCTGGATCCAGAAGAGGTTTGGGAGAATGTAATTTGGTCCAATGAAACCAAAATAGAACATTTTGGTAAAAACTACCATGTATTGTGAGATTTTGATTGAAAACCTCCTTCCATCAGCAAGGGCATTGAAGATGAAATGTGGCTGGGTCTTTCAGCATGACAATGATCCCAAACACACCACCCGGGCAACGAAGGAGTGGTTTCGTAAGAAGCATTTCAAGGTTCTGGAGTGGCCTAGCCAGATCTCAACCCCATAGAAAAACTTTGGAGGGAGTTGAATGTTACCCAGCGACAGCCCCAAAACATCACTGCTCCAGCGGAGATCTGTATGGAAGAATGAGCCAAAATACCGGCAACAGTGTGTGAAAACCTTGTGAAGACTTAGAAAAAACATTTGACCTCCGTCATTGCCAACAAAGGGTATATAACAAAGTATTGAGATGAACTAATATCAACTAACTATGAACTAACTATGAACTAAGATGAACTAATATTGAGATACTAATTTTCCACCAAAATTTGCAAATAAATTCTTTAAAAACCAGAGGATAGTTATATACTAAATACTTTTTTGCCCCACTGTATATTGGGGTATGGCTACAGTTAGTAAGAACAAGTATAACTATTGCACATTGTGTAACTATTGCACAAAAACGTTTGGGTGGTAGTAGCCTAGTGGGTAAGACACTTGCCTGTGAACCAGGAAACCCAGGTTCAAATCCCACTTACTACCATTGTGTCCCTGAGCAAGACACTTAACCCTAAGTTGCTCCAGGGAGACTGTCCCTGTTACTACTGATTGTAAGTCGCTCTGGATAAGGGCGTCTGATAAATGCTGTAAATGTAAGATATTGCACATGGTCTTAGTAGCAGCAGTGGGATGTCTGCTCATGTGGGAGAATGTCAGTGATCTGGTGCATTAAGGGTTCTGACTGAACATGGGTAGAAGCTGTTCTTCAATCTGTTGGTTTTACACCTAACAGATCTGAACCTTTTTCTGGAGGGCAGTAACAGACGGGTGAAGGTGTAGGGTCGGCTGTCGAAGTTGAAGGCAAACCAAAACTGGCTGTCGGGGGATGAGTATTGTGTGAAGGGCAGATGAGACTGCATCGTCAGCGGAGCGGTTCGGCCGATAGGCAGACTGAAGCGGGTCCAGTATCTTTAACATCATTCTCAGCTCCTTCCTTCTCAGCTCGGTATTTGCCGTGGATTTTGTATCTGTCTGTCAGTCCACTCTGACCTCTCAGGGATGATTTCAATACATCAGCCAGGGCATGAGTCAAATTCTGCTTGCCGTGATATGCATCTCCCCAATATTTTTATATTGAGATATTTCATAGTCAAGCTGAGTTATCAGCGTGTCTGTTATTGTACTCTGACCTAACAGTGTAGCAAGTAAAGAGGACTTCGCCGAACCATACGGTCACAAAATCTTTTTTTCCTTCACCTATATACAATATAAGAACATGTGCACACCAACAAAATATTTCTAATATGCACATTGTTAAGAAAAAAAAAAGTGTCCAATAGGACAAAACCAGGTTACCGACCAGTCATGGCCTCTACCATGCAGAGTTTTGTATCTCACAGAACTTTTCATTACAATGAACAGAAATTAAACGACAAAGAAATACAGAGACATGTTTCATGTAAACAAAAACAATAATACACTTACATGTCCCACAGTTAATAAAAAAAAACACATAGTCAACATATTTAAACTCTAAACAGTACATGGTACAGCTGGCCAAAATAAAAGTCTTCAGAAAATGATAAAATAAAAGACACAAAAACACACATTTAGGGGAAAAAGCAAATATAAATCTAGGGTAACCACACCACTCCGGGACACTACCACCACCTTTTTTTTACTTAACAATGGTGGGGAGATCCAACGAAATGAAATACACCAAGGAAACGATGTTTACAGAAAACAAAGGGCCACTTTTATTTTTAAATTGCCACAGGTTATAGTCCTTCCCCGAGGACCAACACATATCCCGCCGAGAATATAAATATACAAGCATAAAATAGTACATTAAACTCCCAAAATATCACAGTTTTATGATCACATCCATTTTGTGCACTTCAAGAAAGTTAATATTAGTCTATTAGTCACAGCAATTAGTAAATCACAACAAATGTATATGCATCGTTGTATTCATCGTTGGGGGTACTCGTCGCTCTGGATAAGGGCGTCTGCCAAATGCCTTAAATGTAAATATTCCCATATATGCTTTCTAACCACAAACAGGTCTTCTGTCCGATTGTCCTACCTTCTGTCCGAATTCCCTACCACAGCACATTTTAATAGCATCTGTTCCTGCTAGCTGTACAAATGCGATGTTTATATAATAATTATACTATTATACTGTCCATAAACCACAAGTATTATGTTGTGATAGCTTAGAAAAACCCATCAGATTGTCCTATCACAAGTGTTTTACCTGTTTGAATATTAATTATGACACTTCATTGTTCAAAAACCACAGGTATGTTCTGATAGCTCAGAAAAACAAGTGTTTGGAGAGAAGCGGCTCGGCTCCACCGCGGCCAGCTTATAACAAACCCGGTCCCTGTCTCTCTCTACCACATTTACCCCGACTTACTACTAACTACTGGCGACGGACACACTTAGTGTCTTTTACACCCTCACACAAACACGAAATAAAATATTACGTACATATTGCGTGGTCCTTAAACAGTCCTTTGCCGCTGTGCCTGCCTCACCATCATTGCAAATTCAAACATTCCATACTTACCGCTGGCCAGATGCAAGCGATGACCAAAGCATTGTAGTCTGACCCAAGTTCGGTAGCCTTCACCACATTGGCGCTGTTGTCCGTTGTAATGGACACTTGATTTTCCTCTTTTAAGTTCCAACTGGCTAAAACATCCCGCAGCCCATGTGCTATGTTTTCGCTGGTGTGGGATTCAGGGAAGTACACAACTCCCAGACAGCGTGCTTTTAATTCAAATTCTTGAGTAAGAAAGTGAACGGTATAGCTGACGTAGGACTCAGTCGTGCGACTGGAACACATGTCAGCCAAGTCCACTTGGCTCAGCTCGGAGCTCACTGTCTTCACGCAAGTGTCGTACATCTGTGGAACTGCTAAATGAGAAAAATAATTTCTCGATGGCAGTTGATATCTTCGGTCCAATTTGTTAATTAGACCCACAAAGCCGCCTTTGCTCACGGTGTTAACAGGCATCATGTCTTTAGCTAAAAAGCGTGTGATATAGCATCTGTTAATTCATTGTGGCGTTTCGTAGGGCTGGGGGCTGGTTATTTTTAACGATTATTCGGACGATTATTTTATAGAGTAGTCGACTATTCTAATGACTAATTAGATGGTTTATCTAACTATTATTTTTCTGTTGCTTGATTTTAAAAAATCACTAATTGCCCCTAAAGATTAAATAGATTACTTTATTATACAAAAGTATCCAAAGCCAAACATCTTCTGCTTAAAACAAAATAACAGCATTGTGGTTTTGTTAAACAAAACTCTTACAGTACCAATAACTCAAGTTTAAAGATTTTGGAAAAAAAAGTTTGGAGGTGGAGTTTACAGTATGGACATTCCAGTATGGAATTTCCCCAACACATGTCTGGTGTGTGAGGAGGTGAAGACATTTGACATTGGGCTTTATTGGTTTGGGTCATCGGGAAAGGTTTCTGTTTATAGTGTGACAACTGATGCTTTTCTTTGCTCTTTTTTCTGCAGGCACAGAACCGCCACTCAGGCAAACTGGCAGCGGTGAAAATCATGCAGTACCATGATGGAGGTGAGAGAGACTGTGCGAGAGAGAGTAATGTAATTGGTGTGGGTATATTGGTGAATGTTTTTCTTTTGTTTGAGGATGTGTGTGTTTTTCTTGTGCCTAAACGTCGGTGTTGTCTGTCTTTCTGCAGGTGACTTACAGGAGATACAGCTGCTGAACGAGTGCAACCATGACAACTTAATAAAATTTCATGCCGCTTACTTTCATGCCGCAGTAAGAAGCGTGGAGGGTTGGGTGGTGAAGGGAGTTTTTATATCTGAATATGATGAACACAATAGAGCATCCAGAGCCATCTCCCATGTTTTGCATCACAGAGCAACCTACAGCGTTTCTGTTTCTAAAACCTTGTGATCATTCTTCTTTAGGAACCATGAGACCCCGTTTGTTGCCACGGAGCTCTGTGCTGGGGCTTCCCTCTTTAAGCTTTATCAAGGTAACAGCAACGTTCAGTGTGTGTTTTCTTCTTTAGGCCGGTGTTTCTTGGTTTCTGTTGTTGTCTGCACAGCTTTTGGTGGCACATTTACTGAAGAGGAGACAGCTTATGTCTGCCGGCAGGTCTTACAGGTAACAATACGACTCCTCCACAAACACACACACCTATATTTTATACTTAAGCAGATCTGTATGTGATGTACTCCATGTTTGCGTCCAATAGGGGCTGAAGTACCTCCACGCGAACAACAATCAAGTGTTTCATTCAAAATAGTCAACAGGGTCGCAAGAAGCGTGTGGAAAAAACAAGGCACAAAATAAGTGCCCATGAACTGAGAAAAGTCAAGCGTGCAGCTGCCAAGATGCCACTTGCCACCAGTTTGGCCATATTTCAGAGCTGCAACATCACTGGAGTGCCCAAAAGCACAAGGTGTGCAATAAGGTAAGAAAGGCTGAAAGACGACCACCACTGAACAAGACACACAAGCTGAAACGTCAAGACTGGGCCAAGAAATATCTCAAGACTGATTTTTCTAAGGTTTTATGGACTGATGAAATGAGAGTGAGTCTTGATGGGCCAGATGGAAGGGCCCGTGGCTGGATTGGTAAAGGGCAGAGAGCTCCAGTCCGACTCAGACGCCAGCAAGGTGGAGGTGGAGTACTGGTTTGGGCTGGTATCATCAAAGATGAGCTTGTGGGGCCTTTTCGGGTTGAGGATGGAGTCAAGCTCAACTCCCAGTCCTACTGCCAGTTTCTGGAAGACACCAGTGGTACAGGAAGAAGTGGTACAGGAAGAAGTCTGCATCCTTCAAGAAAAACATGATTTTCATGCAGGACAATGATCCATCACACACATCCAAGTACTCCACAGCGTGGCTGGCAAGAAAGAGTATAAAAGAAGAAAAACTAATGACATGGCCTCCTTGTTCACCTGATCTGAACCCCATTGAGAACCTGTGGTCCATCATCAAATGTGAGATTTACAAGGAGGGAAAACAGTACACCTCTCTGAACAGTGTCTGGGAGGCTGTGGTTGCTGCTGCATGTGATGTTGATGGTGAACAGATCAAAACACTGACAGAATCCATGGACTGCAGGCTTTTGAGTGTCCTTGCAAAGAAAGGTGGCTATATTGGTCGCTGATTTGTTTTTGTTTTGTTTTGGAATGTCAGAAATGTATATTTGTGAATGTGGAGATGTTATATTGGTTTCACTGGTAAAAATAAATAATTGAAATGGGTATATATTTGTTTTTTGTTAAGTTGCCTAATAATTATGCACAGTAATAGTCACCTGAACACACAGATATCCCCCTAAAATAGCTAAAAATAAAAACTAACTAAAAACTACTTCGAAAAGCATTCAGCTTTGATATTAATGAGTTTTTGGGGTTCATTGAGAACATGGTTGTTGTTCAATAATAAAATGATTCCTCAAAAATACAACTTGCCTAATAATTCTGCACTCCCTGTAGAGGTAGACCAGGGGAGTTTACTAAATCGTGAGATTACTTAGCACTGAACCAGTATCTGGGTGGCCTGTGTTACTATAGTGTTACTATTACTCAATACCTGGGCACCATCTTTGACCACCTACTGAAGTGCTCCTCAAACACAGTCAGGAGTCAGAAGAGACATTTTACGGACCTTTTACTACTCCTTCATAGAGAGTGTCATATCATTCTCTATCATCTTCTGGTTCCATTCCACCAGTATGCAGAACAGAAATGGGTTACAGAGAGCTGTCAGTGTGTGCTCCAAGATTATTGGACTGCCTGTGAGATTCTCATCACACGTATGTGACCAGCAGACATGCAGACTGGCACTCGAGATCATTAGAGACCCCTCACACTCTCTGAACTCTGCCTTTGAGTGGCTCCCCTCCAGACGGCGGCTCAGATGCCCCAGCTGCAGGACACAGAGGAGGAAGGTCACCTTTGTTCCTAAAGCTGTCCTTCTATTGAACTTGGACACCCCCCCCCCCAAAACAACCATTATCACCTCACACACTTTTTACACCTCACACACTTTTTACATGATGCACCTCACTGCTCCTGTTATGTACAGTTATTTATCATTGTTCATAGTGCAAGCAATCTTGTCGTTAGCCTTACATATTACATAGCCTTATTTTGAATGCATATTTTCTTTCAATATAATATGTGTTCATGGGAAAGACATTTCCTGAAACAACTAAACGAAAAACACAGTTAAAGTAGGACGGACCTTTGACAGGACATTTCAAAAAGTTGTCTTGTCAGACCACTTTTATATTGGCCATGGATTTTTGTATGTTAAAATCTCCTGGAGCCATTTAGGGTGAAATTTTTCACTACAGGCCACTATATGTGCACCAGAGAGAAGGTGACTGTGGGTTTCTGTCTTTTTCGTTTATTCGTCTGTCTGTCGGTCCAGTCCGACCTATCAGGGATTATATCAGCAGTTTATCAGACACATTCTCTGAAATACTTGGGGATGCAATTCTCGGCAGTGTCATGTTGTAGGCTATTCAGCGCCCCTGCCATTACCGCGCATGCGCATTAATTACACCACCTCATGCATATGATTTACACACTCATGGCCACAATGGATGAACGATCTCGTGTTTCCTTTTTAATCCGTGACATAAGAAACAACACAAACAGTATCGCTCTTATTCCACCACGCAGTCTGCCCGTTTCATCTTATTTCTCCTGGTCCGGTTTTCACCAAAACGTGGATGATTTCAGTTGGACTAATATAATCAAAACCAGTTTCATTATTCAAGACTCATTTGCTGTCAATCGCTGTTGACTATCTGCATTTTAAATGTATTTTGTTTTTGGCATTGACAAATTAGCATTCACTTGAACCGTGCTGCGCTTTATAAAATGTGCAATGCTTTATTATACATGTAACTTTTATCATCCATGCAAACTCACTCCACTGATCAGTATACATAGTCTGAAAATGATTTAATGCTGGGTCTTTCACCAGCTGACTTATTGGGGAGGGGGTGCTTTTTATTGCAGGTAGGTTGCCATAAAAGCACCCCCAATTGGTCGGCTTCTGAAAGTCCCGCCGTGATCTCATTTTCAGAGTATGTTTACTGTAGTGATGGTGCTCAGTGCTCATTATAAATTGTTCCTGCGCCGGGTCTAAAAGGCAACACGAGCTCGTTCATCCATTGTTGCCATGAGCGTGTAAATCGTGCGCACGGCTTTAATATGCTTGTAGTGGTGGAATTAACACAAACGTCTCGATATATATACACGCACATATAATATTTCCCCCCCGTGGTTAGAATGGACGTGGGATTCATTCATGTTCGTGATTATGTCGTGGCAGTATAGCCGACGTCTCCATTGGTCGCTTCCCAGAGTGAGACAGCGCGGGGACGCGCCGCGTTTCCGCGTCATTCCGCCGACGTCCACGCCGCGGGATGGGACGGGAGGGGACGCGGCCAGCGCGGCGCTGAGTCTCCGGTGCCTCGGCTCGTCCGGACGGGAGAAGCCCGCGCTGCTCCTCGGTGGCCGGTGGCCGGTGCGGGCGTCGCCGGCGCCGGCTGAAGATGTGCGACCCCGCGAAGACCCTGTCGTCGCCAAACTCTCCAAGGTCGGACGCGTACAGAGGCTGGCTCTTCAAATGGACCAACTACCTGAAGGGCTACCAGCGCCGCTGGTTCGTGCTGAGTAATGGCCTGCTGTCCTACTACAGGTACACGCCGCTTCACTGCAGCCCCGTGCCGGCTGGAATATTTAAAAATCCAAAATGCGTGCTGCTGTTTCGCGGCTCTCCAGTGCAGCTTTAATTGAAACCAGCTATTGTCACGAAGCCTTTCGTCTGGAAAAAAAGAGGATATAAGGGTGTATTCCTGTGTGTCACCATTGCCGATTTCACGCATCTAGTGTAACCCCTGCACTCATTATAATAAATGCGTAGCCGGCCATTGCCAATATTCAAAGTGCTGTGGCACCGAGTGTGTGTGTGTGTGTGTGTGTGTGTGTGTGTGTGTGTGAGAATGAGAGAGAGAGAAGACACACACAGACATGTTGGTTTTGGAAAGCCGTTGGCTTGGCAGTGCTGGACTGAAATGGATGGGTTATGGCTACATCAGACTCCCTTCACCTCTAACTGATCAAACAACAAATGACGCAGTAATCAGCTCCTTCCATCCCGCAACACTACAAAGTGATAAGTGAAGACATAGTCTATCCTATTCCAATGACATCACAGCAAAACAGCTTTACAGCTGTGACTAAAGAGGCCACGAAACATCCTGTCTAACACGGGGAGCCCATGTGTCTCTGTTTGAACCAGGAAAACGTGGAGCGGTAGACGGTGACGGTGAGGTGGGCTTGTGTGGCCTCATCATCTTGTCTTTAGTTGTGAGTTTTAATATGCAAGTGTTCTTTTCATCTACCCAGCGCATTTGGCTGTAACCTGGGGTGAAGAAGACCAGCAGCACATTGTCCCCTTTTAATTGTGAGATCTCATTGGTACAAATGACATGTTAGTACCCTAGTTGGTAACACACTCGCCTATGAACCAGAAGACCCAGGTTCAAATCCCACTTACTACCATTGTGTCCCTGAGCAAGACACTTAATCCTAAATTGCTCCAGGGAGACTGTCCCTGTAACTACTGATTGTAAGTCACTCCGGATAATGGCGTCTAATAAATGCTGTAAATGTAAATTTATCAGACACCCTTATCCAGAGCGACTTACAATCAGTAGTTACAGGGACAGTCCCCCCCTGGAGCAACTTAGGGTTAAGTGCCTTGCTCAGGGACGCAATGGTAGTAAGTGGGATTTGAACCTGGGTCTTCTGGTTCATAGGCGAGTGTTTTACCCACTAGGCTACTACCACCCTAAATGCTGTAAATGTACAAACAATGCTTGGATGTTCACAAATTCTCTGGGTGTTAAGGAACATATTGTTAGGATTTGTATTGTTGGTGGCCTAAGGACAATCAGGTTTTTTTCAAGCCAGTACTGGTACGAGTCAGGACTATGTCTCTTTATGACATTGTACTGATGCATGCTTTTAGTTCTGTGTAGAAGTAGCATTAGTTAGCTGGCTTTTCTACACGCTCTGTGTGGGTCCTGTAGGACGCAGGCTGAGATGGCACATACCTGTCGTGGCACCATTCAGCTTGCCACCGCGCTCATCGAGGTGGGGGATCCATGCCATCTGGTCCTGAACAGTGGCGGGAGGAGCTACTACCTCAAGGCCAGTTCAGAAGGGGAGTGTCAGCGCTGGATCGCTGCCCTTCAGTTGGCCAAGGCCAATGCCATTCATATGTTGCACCAATCAGGTAAGTCAAATGGGTCAAAAGTGGTATACTGGGAGTAACTGTAACAAATGATTTGCTAACATTCATTTTCAGCAGAGTAATTTAGAAAGAACCAGTGGTTTATGAACATGATTGTGAAGGTAGCAGGTTATTGCAAATAAATCCTTGTTCATCTTGGATGTTTGGAGTAATTACTATAATATTTTCTAAATCTTAATAGTAAAACAATATCATGCTATTAACATACATTGTGCCATATATCGAACTTAATATCATGATTTTTTGTGGCATGGATTAATATATACACATTTTCATACACATTGAAAGGTCTTTGCCTAATTTATCATTATACATAAAACATTATTTTTATTCATCCATTAAGTTATTAAAATAACCTTTATCATCACATTAAATGGACAATTCCATAGATTAATTTTGCAATGATAATTAATTAAAATGGGTAAATATATACATAAATAAATCTGTAATGTAATCTGTTTTACCTGTCCAATTCAAACTCACAACACTCCCTGTGAATGCTGGTATGATTTAATAGGCTTTAAAAAACAAAACACTTTTCCCTGTTCCAGAATAATATTGTGTTGTAAAGGTTCATGAGACGTCCACTCTCCTGTAAGAACGGAAATGTGCAGACCTTAGTAATGACGCTTCCAGCAAAATCTGATCTTTAGCGTTGATCAGGACATGCCTCCTATTTTTAGATATGGGACGAGAATGCAGTTTTATCCCAGAGGAATGTTTCTTCATTGTACTGCCACATGAGGGCGCTTTTGTTGTGTATTTACTTCCTGAAATGAATGACATCACTTCTTTTCTTGCTGTCTTTTGCTATGATTCATGTTTAATTTTCATCAGAAGATTCCAGTTAGATGCGAGTTGGCACTGCTGGTGATCTTGGTCACTGTCACTGAAACGTCAGAGGATTTTAGAGGGGACAACCGTGACAACAAAAGAATCAGAAACAAGTAGCTAAAACCACTGATCAGTCACCCTGATCATATAACAGTTTATTTGACTTTCATCAGCCATGAATAATATGACACTGCTTACCAAACAGTCAACCCCCTAATTCCTGTAATCTTACCAGTCATTACAATCATTGCCACCCAGAGATGCTGTAGAATGGCTTTGTCAATATTCTGATTCTAAAATGATCTGAAGTGGCCCTTGACCTCTCTGATTCACTAAACACATACGTTGCTGCTTTGTTTCATATCTCATTTCTTTCCCACAATATTCAGCTCTTTGGTGACTCTTGGCTCCAAAGTGAAAATATACACTGATAACACCCACACACACTTGCTCCAAACACTCAGCATCTGCTGCACTCTTCTTCCCTCTGATGTGGCGACGTGCAGCACATTTCCCCTCCTGCATGTAGCTCCTCCCACTGAGGGAGGGAGAACGTTGGAGGGCGGAGAGACAGGCAGCTACTGGGTGAACCGACTGAGCTTGTGAATGAGATTCAGACAGAATGGCAAAGACAGAAGGGAGCGCATGACGGTGACTGGACTGGGCCGGAAAGGAGAGGGAAGGGGGGCTTGAGAGAAATAATTCCTCTGCAGAGGTCCTTGTGGGCACACAGCAAGCTGACAGGAGCCTCCTTTGTAAGTATTAAAGGATTTCCGATCAGTTCCGATCAGTGCATAGTTTGCTTGTGTGTTTTTTCCTTTTTAAGAGAATAAGATGGTATAACACAGTAAATAAAATTGTATGTATCGGAAATACATGCAGTTTCTTTGAATTGAATTTTGCCACTTTCCTCTAAAGGCTGTATTATTAATTAATATTCAGATTTTGTAGCCGACTAATGTGAGTTTGTGTATATTGACTTTATTTACTTGATTGGTCCTTTTTGCAGTGTTATAACTATTACATTGGGACTTTGACTTTGTTTACTACCAGAGCTGTGCTTCATTGGTCTTTTCCACAGAGCAGCACTTGTCTACATCTCCCCTGGCCAAACACATTAGGTGATTACAGCTAAGTGGGAAGTGTAGAAGTGGGAAGTGTAGAGCAATGTTTCCTGGAGAAGGCAGTTTTTCGACTCTGGACTTGGATGTCATTAAAATGTAGGGTTATGTCATTAGCACTTTTCAGACCCAAAGCCTCGACCAAATTCCACACAGCAGGTGTTGTGTGGGATTGGGCAACACACTGGGAGGGATCTGTGACCAGCAATGTGGGTTTAGTGAAGGCTTAACTTCTCAGGGCAGTGCAATGAGTGAAGTCACATTGTCCCAGGAGGTTGATAAATATTCAGTGATCTTCTTCTTCTTCTTCTTTTGGCTGCTCCTGTTGTCTGGTTGTCCGCACAACTGATTTGGCAAATGTTTCACTCTGGATGCCCTTCCTGGCGCAACCCTCTTGGGGTTGGGATCGGTACCAAGAAATACAGTCATCTACATCCACAGTAGCTGGGTTTATGGATAAATATTCAGATAATTTACCTTATTATTTAAATTCAATTCCCCATGACAGTCAAGTGTTATTTCTTCATACTTGTATGGTGACTTTTGTTAACAGAAACCTGAATATGTTGGGTATCCGAATGTCAGAATAGCCGCGCCCATCAGCATCACAGACCATATGGTTTCGTGGTGTTGAGATTATGTCTTGAGTGGATTGAGGAGCCACCGCGTTCTGGCATCATCTGCTCTCCCCTCTGCCTCTGTTTTCATATGAAGGCGCGGTTTAGTCCCAGATGAGTCATACACCCGTCTCAGCCTGGGTGAGACACGCGCTCGCTCTCACTGAACTTTTTCTCCCTCTCTTGACGCTGACGGAACTATAAGATGTCAATCGATTTTTTACATGTGCCTCCCTTGATCATACATGGCCTCGGCTTGGAGTCTTTCAATCTTGTATTTAGTGAATGGATGAGAGAGACAGAAAGGAAGACCAATGGCAGACTGTAAATAAATATCTGTCATATGTCACAAGATTCTGCCTTCTGTCCCTCCCTCTCTCTTTAATGGTAATCCTTCCCCCTGAGTCTTCACTAATCCAGTTTGCACAATTGTTCACCATGGTCTGTACAGTGCTGCAACTCAAACTTTACCCTTGATTTGGCCATCCTTTCAGACTACAGCAGTAATACAGTCACTGCTAGTTTACAGTGTTGTCTACCTTTTGCTAAATGTGCAGTTTGTACACTCTGCAGACAGTTCTACGATCTGTGTAATAATACATGTAATGCATTTCTTAGAATTTAAGATTTCAAATTATAATATGCAGAAATAGAAGCATTGGTATCTGAACATTTCTTAATAGTTATTAATGAATTTATGTCTGTAATCAGCGTCTAGCTGTTGTCACTGGCATTGTAATGTCCTAAATTGCTTTAAGTTGTGTGTGGTGTGTATATTTTAAGCAAATGTAAAATGAATCTGCAGGGTCTGCTTTGGGTGCAAGCCCTATATACTGCACCTTATTACTAGTCATATTTAATTTCTTTCAAGAATACTTGAACATGTTGGAGTTTCTTTGTTGAATAATCTGTGGCAGATTTTGATGGGGGTGATTTATGGCATTGCTGTGGTGTACTAAGGCAAAGTGGTGACAATATTACCTGGAAAACGCCTGCAGTTCTTTGGCATTAAGGTGCAGTGATGTGTCAGGTGGTCTGTGAGTCTACGAGGACAGATTGGTGCTCCACATGGTGAGTATATCCCATAATATGCCTGCACAATCCCCCAAGCTCGCTCTCTTTTTCATCAGTGCTTGATTTCCGCTTAGTTTCCTCCAAGGTTGCAGCCATGCCCGTTGTGTTTTTACGCCAACCGATTTTTAGCTGTGGAATGGGGGAAAGGGCTCAATGCGTCATCGGCCCCCACCGTCCCACGGTGGCTAAAAATAGCCCTTCCTCCTGATTGAGAAAATATCCCAGCTTTCTGATGAGTGGGCTAGCGTTTCCACGGCAACCATGTTTCATTCACAGTCTTTTTTGCCTGAGAGGGAGGTGTGGAATGTAGTAAGGGCAGTGTAGCGTCAGCGGCTTGTGGAGCTTGACTTATATTATCGTCATTTAACACAACAAAACACGTCAACAGTGTCCCGTATACTATACATGCTAGACATGTAGGTCATTTACTTCATCCCATGTTTCCTTTCATTCCTTTGTCCCTCTTGATGTATAGTTATGTTTCAAACAAAACCAGAGATGGAATGAGACAAAGCTCTAGACGGAATGGTATGAAGTAATAAAAAAAAAATTAATAGTAATTTTCTTTAATGTTATTAATAAGGCAAGGGAAGTGTGCATTGTTCATTCTATAAATACACCACATGGCTTGATTTAGCCCAGTCTGAGGATGATTACATTACAATGCTGTCTATCTTCCAACTATGGATGGGCAACAGAATGTTGGACCGGTGGGGGTTGTGGCAGGATAACTGTGAAAGGACCTTGGAAGTCATTTTTACTGAAATGATTGCTGCCATTTTATGAAAGTCTGATCCTTTACCATGCCATACCACTTTTAAAACAACAATGAGGCTGACCAAAGTGCTGAAAAATACAAGCAGACATAAAACATGACGACGCGCAGACAATGAATAAAAGACATAAAATAATAAAATAAAGCAATAAGCAATAATAACATTTTAAGAATATCAAACAAATATAAAATCTTGAACAGTAATAAAATAGAATAAAAATAGAGAGGTAATTAAGAATTCTAGCAGCATTTTTCAGGGCATCCAGGTGCTGTGGGAACATATAAAAAAGAAACCAGCAAGACTGGAAGCCAGTGTGTTTGTTTAATGTGGACATTGATTTCAGTTAGTATTTGACTGTTAAAAGCTTTATTTTCTTTCACCCTTTTATTCTTCAGACGACTCTGGTGACGAGGGTCCTGTCTCACAGACAGATCGTACGTTGGCTCAGGGTGCACTGAAGACACTAGCCAGTAAGCTTGATGACCTGGGCACCTGTAACGAGCTGATTGGGAAACACGGCGTGGCGCTCCAGCGCTCCCTCAGTGAGCTCGAGGAGTTGCAGGCACCCAACGACAGCGGTGACAAGGTCAAAGCAGTCAACGAACGTGCCACCCTCTTTCGCATCACCTGCAATGCTATGGTCAATGTGAGTTCTCCTGAACGTGCAGTTTAGTTTGAATAAGCTAGTTTAGTTAAAATAAGTTTAAATTGTTTAAATAAGCTGCAGACATAAAAAGAATGCATGGAATTATTTAAGATGGATCTCAAAAGTGGTCATGCTGTTTTCAGTCACTACTGATTGTAAGTCACTCTGGATAAGGGCGTTTGATAAATGTTGTAAATGTTATACTGAGGATCTGCCAGGATGATCATCAAATGCATTCAGAGCTTATATTCACTACATCTATTATATTGACTTGAGGCCATTATGATAAAAAAAAAAAAACAAGGCCGACAGTACCTCTGGCAAGGACAACAGTAGACTGTGCTGCAAATTTGTGATAGGAAGAACTGCACAAGTCTTAAAACTGCTGTTGATGACTGCTTTATCTATGAAGTTTGACCAACTGCATGTCTATCTGTGAATTTACATTTAAAGCATTTATCGGAGCAAATTACAATCAGTAGTTACAGGGACAGTCCCCCTGTCTTGCTAAGGAACACAATGGTAGTAAGTGGTGGTAGTAGCCTAGTGCGTAACACACTCGCCTATGAACCAGAAGACCCAGGTTCAAATCCCACTTGCTACCATTGTGTCCCTGAGCAAGACACTTAACCCTAAGTTGCTCCAGGAGGGGACTGTCCCTGTAACTACTGATTGTAAGTCGCTTTGGTTAAGGGCGTCTGATAAATTGCCGTAAATGTAAGTGGGATTTGAACCTGGGTCTTCTGGTTCACAGGCGAGTGTGTTACCCACTAGGCTACTACCACCCATGTCTGCATACCAGATACCAGATACTGCATACAAGATAATTACTATCTGTTGGTCTAGATTAAGATGCAGAGTCATAATGTTTGACTATTAAGATCATTGCATATTCAGTATTATATTGGTAAGGTCTTGCTGATGCTCAATTATTAAAATCTTATGTTGACCATATGATCTTATTTTAAAGTGATCTATTTTAAAGTGTGTTCTTATTCACAGGTCTGCAGTTAATTAATTACTGAAAATCAGCACACTTATACTTTTAGTGAAGAGATGTATTTAAAGATGAAATCTGGCGCACTAACCATTGTCCCTGTCCTCTGCCTGTCCTGGTTTCAGGCCTGCCGGGACTTCCTGGAGCTAGCGGAGCTTCAGAGCCGGCGGTGGCAGCGAGCTTTACAGTATGAGAGAGAACAGCGCCATCACCTGGAAGAGACCATTGAACAACTTGCCAAGCAGCATAATAGCTTAGAGAGAGCCTGGAGAGAATCACCCAACACACACACGGGTGATGGAGGCAGATAATTAATGTTCACTCATGACTTAGAACACTTATCCATCCCCTAATTGCAGCATAGAAGCATGGCTGTGGTACCATGACTAGAGAGGAACCTGAGGTTTCACTGCTTATGGCTTGAATGTTCCCTTGGCCTCAATGTGATTTTCTTTCAGACATTCATATGAGGTTGGATTTTTTTGGTTTCCCATAGGGGGGGTTAAACAATCAGAAGAAGTGGATGCTAGTGATGAGGACGAGGACACGGAGTTCTTTGATGCAATGGAGGACTCCCCTGCCTTTATTACAGTAACTGCTGCAGATCATAACCATCGCAGGTGAGTCAGAGATACAGTCACATGTTACAAAGGCAAGTGGGTTTTTGTTTTGATCTACATTAAATCCATACTGATGGGCCATGTTTCTAGCATTTACTACTGTTAAAGCAGGAAAGGTCCATTGAAGTCATTAGAGTATGTCTGGTTTACTGGAATAATACCATAGTTTTATTTAGTTGGAAGAACAGAATTAATACGTTTGTATGTGCATTTTTTTTTTTCAATTTTAGACCCTCAGGTTGTAACCAGAACATGAGTGGAGGTTTAGTGAGTGCCTGGAACCAGGGGGAGAATGTGAGTGTCTCCCTGAGGAACAGTAACTTTTGCATAATGACAAATTGTGTGATGTGTGATACTATATAGCACTGTACAAACAATGCAAATAATCGATGTGACAAAATTATGTATGTGTCTAACCGTAGAACTCTGATTCGAACCATGTGCAGATGCCTAAAGGCCATAGAAACCGCATACCAGACAAGCCCAACTACTCCCTCAACCTGTGGAGCATCATGAAGAACTGCATTGGCAAAGAGCTGTCCAAGATCCCTATGCCTGTAAGACAAAATGGATCCTGTTTTCCCCCTTCATATATTTGTCATTTCACTTTATTTGAAATTCAGTAATTATTTACATTATTCAGTTAATATTCTTTATTAATGAAATATTTAAACAGATCAAGGCCTGCAGTGCAACATTTCACAGAGTTCCCCAATTCAACACTTTCTACTCTGTGATTTCTTTTGATGCACAAAACTGGATTCATGAGACTTTTCGATGGTTATGATCTGCATGGAATAGGAGAGGGCTGAACCTAAAAACTGCCTTTTCAGTTAACTGTGGTCAACTATTATATCCTGGTCTAGGGTCAGGAACTTAAACAATGAGAAGAGGGAGACGCTATGAACATTTAACATGTTTAATAGACAAATAAAATTACAGTAAATTATAGTCCAGACAGGTCAAGGACTACAGCTGGTAACCAGGGAAGGTTGTGGGATGTATCTTCACCACTGGGAGAGTGGTGTTAGCAGAGTGGGACAGAGTGGCACATTCTCCAACATTTTGTTCACCATGTTTTCGAGGTAAACTTCAATGAGCCGCTGTCAATGCTGCAGCGATTGACAGAAGACCTAGAATACTCCGAGCTACTGGACCGGGCGGCACAGTGCACCTCCTCTCAGGAGCAGCTATGTCTGGTGGCGGCATTCTCTGTGTCCTCCTACTCCACCACCGTCCACCGAACCGCCAAACCCTTCAATCCTCTTCTGGGGGAGACATATGAGCTTGACAGGCTAGAGGAATATGGCTACCGCTCAGTCTGTGAACAGGTCTGTGAACAGTAATAAACATAATGCAGTAACATGTATAAATGTATAGCATTGAATGTATAAAAATGAACATACATTAGAATAAATGATCTTTTTTTTTTACCTTTTTAATTAATTGTACGTATGCCAGTATGGGTTCTGAAGATGGCAACATTGAGTTTATTTGGGCACTTTCACAGGTTAGCCACCACCCCCCAGCTGCTGCCCATTATGTGACATCACAGAGAGGGTGGTCTTTGTGGCAGGACATCACCATTGACAGCAAATTCCGTGGAAAATACCTCTCTATCATGCCATTGGGTGTGTTTAATTTCTCCACTGAGGAACAGCTGATTTTGTCGAATCATTCTAAAATATTTATATATGCTTCTGTAAGTGATTCTCCCTCTTCCTCTACAGGGTCTATCCATCTACAGTTCCATTCCAGTGGGAACCATTATGTTTGGAGCAAAGTGACCTCTACAGTGCACAACATCATTGTGGGCAAACTCTGGATCGACCAAGTAGGGTTTTTCTTTTTGTGTGTGTCATATTTTTTTGTATGCTGTATTTGGACATTATTATATATACAATGGGCATTTGTCTACCTACGTGTGTGAGTGTACTGTGTATGTCAGTCTCAGTGTTGGGAAGAGTAGTTTGACAATGACAAGTTACCTGATTTAAAATGTAAGAGTAGTGTAACTACTATATGAATGTAATGTCTTTGGCGCCGTGGGTCTTTGGCGCCGTGGCTTAGTTGGTTAAAGTGCCTGTCTAGTTAACAGGAGATCCTGGGTTCGAATCCCAGCGGTGCCTTCATTTGGAGTAACTTTAAGGGCAGTGGTGGCCTAGCGGTTAAGGAAGCGGCCCCATAATCAGAAGGTTGCCGGTTCGAATCCCGATCTGCCAAGGTGCCACTGAGGTGCCACTGAGCAAAGCACCGTCCCCACACACTGCTCCCCGGGCGCCTGTCATGGCTGCCCACTGCTCACCAAGGGTGATGGGTTAAATGCAGAGGACAAATTTCACTGTGTGCACCGTGCGCTGTGCTGCTGTGTATCACATGTGACAATCACTTTTAGGGGCAGTGGTGGCCTAGCGGTTAAGGAAGCGACCCCGTAATCAGAAGGTTGCCGGTTCGAATCTCGAGCCGCCAAGGTGCCACTGAGGTGCCACTGAGCAAAAGCACCGTCCCCACACACTGCTCCCCGGGCGCTGGTCATGGCTGCCCACTGCTCACTCAGGGTGATGGGTTAAATGCAGAGGACAAATTTCACTGTGTGCACCGTGCGCTGTGCTGCTGTGTATCACATGTGACAATCACTTTTAGGGGCAGTGGTGGCCTAGCGGTTAAGGAAGCGACCCCGTAATCAGAAGGTTGCCGGTTCGAATCCCGAGCCGCCAAGGTGCCACTGAGGTGCCACTGAGCAAAAGCACCGTCCTCACACACTGCTCCCCGGGCGCTGGTCATGGCTGCCCACAGCACCGTGTGCTGTGCTGCTGTGTATCACATGTGACAATCACTTCACTTTACTTTTACTTAATGTAACTAATTACATTTGATTACTTTTTGATTACTTTTGTGAACTGTTAACTATGTTGAAATGTTGGCATGAAATTAACACTAATTAGAATAAGCAGAACTAAAGCAGAACAATAGCTTTACTCTATTAAGTCTAGAACAAATAACTTCAATCATGTCAGCTAACAAACTTTAGAAATGCAATAGTATTAATTCAAGAAATTAATTTTTGTTCATTCCTGCTCATTAATTTCTGTTTGCTTCTCTTTGCAGTCAGGAGATATAAAAATTTTCAATCGCAGGACGAAGGACACGTGTCACCTGAAATTTTCACCCTACAGCTATTTTTCCCGTGATGTGCCACGCAAGGTCAGTAAAGGCAGAAATCAGAATATCAATCAATAACAGAATATTGTGGCTGTGGTAGCCTGGCGGTTAAGGAAGCGGCCCCATAATCAGGGCCGTGGTGGCCTAGTGGTTAAGGAAGCGGCCCCGTAATCAGAAGGTTGCCGGTTCGAATCCCGATCCGCCAAGGTGCCACTGAGCAAAAGCACACACTGCTCCCTGGGCGCCTGTCATGGCTGCCCACTGCTCACTCAGGGTGATGGGTTAAAAGCAGAGGACAAATTTCACTATGTGCACTGTGTGTTGTGCTGCTGTGTATCACATGTGACAATCACTTCACTGAAGTCCACTTCACTTCACTTTAGATATTAGATCAGAAGGTTACCGAATCCTGATTCACTGAGGTGCCACTGAGCAAAGCACCGTCCCCACACACTGCTCCCCGGGTGCCTGTGAAGGCTGCACACATTTGTTATATTGTGTGCACTGTGTGCTGTGCTGCAGTGTTTCACAATGACAATCACTTTACTTTCAATATACTGCCTATACTGCCTATGACAAGACAAAGGAGTTAATAGTGGACTTCAGTACCAGGCAGGAGAGGAACTACCAGACCCCTGTTATCAACAGGAGCCCAGTGGAGAGAGTGGACAGCTTCCGTTACCTCGGTGTTAACATCACGCAGGACCTGTAATGGTCCTGTCACATCAACACCATGGTGAAAAAGGCCCGGCAGCGTCTCTACCGCCTTAGACACCTGAGAGACTTTAGACTGCCCTCCAAGGTGCTCAGGAACTTCTACTCCTGCACCATAGAGAACATCCTGACAGGAAACATCACAACCTGAACAGCACCATGCAGGACAGGCGAGCCCTACAGAGGGTGGTTCGATTAGCCAAACGCATCATCCGTACCAAGCTCCCTGATCTTCAGTCTATCTACAGCAAACGGTGCTGTACCAGGGCCAGGAAGATAATGAAGGACCTCAGCCACCCCAACAATGGACTGTTCTCTCTGCTGTGACCAGGTGTCACGTTCCCCTCTAGCTCAGGTGAAAAATGGAGGACGCAGGTTGAAGAAATAACAATGTGTATTTTATTTGAACTGTCCTTGCGTGAAGTGCCACGCCTCTCTTCGAACTGGCGTGGCTGAGCTGTAGTGAGTCTAGAGGGGAGAGTTGAGTTCCAGTCCTTCTGTGGGGTTCACTGTCAATTGCCGTTAAGGACAGCATGCAGTGCAGCGACGAACTCTGGTTGTGTGAGGGAGACCAAACGCAGGACTAAAGGGACCGGCTGGTTATAAAGAGGAGTGGACAGACCCATTACCGCTAAACTAACCAATCACCGATCAGAAGTCATTACCCCGCTAAGCACCCGTGATTCCCACCACTTACCTGTGATGAAGAACAGGTGGGAATAATCAGGGTGCTAGTGAGCCCCAGAAGAACACACACTAATACATGGGAGAGGTGGACCGCTGGGGGCGTGGCAGAGGTGGCACGAATGTTACACCAGGGAAGCACTTCCGCTCCCTGAAGTCTAACACAGAGAGAATGAGGAGGAGCTTCTTCCCGCAGGCTATCCGAGCTCTCAACATCAACACTACATAGGACAGAACTCTAATACACTCCAGCACTTTCACTTTCATTCACTCTGGACAAAATCACTTTACACAAAATCTCTGCTCTTTTGACTCTTTGCACAAAAAAAAAAAAAATATATATATATATATATATATATATATATATATATATATGTGTGTGTGTGTGTGTGTGTGTGTGTGTATGTATAAATGAATGTCTATGTATGTATGTATGTATGTCTAAAAGCATTTCACTGCATATCATACCGTGTATGACTATGTATGTGACAAATAAAATTTGAATTTTAAATAAATAAGTAATTAGTGCTCTGTTGCTCTTTTTCTGTAGGTAACTGGGGTAGTGATGGATATTGAGGATAAAGCCCACTACATCTTATCTGGCACTTGGGATGACAAGATGGAATATGCCAAGATTGTGGAGAGCAACCGTGGCTGTGGGGGAACAGACACCAAGCAGAAGACTGTCTATCAGACCCTCCCTCCCAAGCTTCTCTGGAAGAAATACCCACTGCCGTAAGGAAACTGCTGAGAGTATCATTCAAACTCATTTTCACCACCTATTACCAGAAACCTTAGCTGAAATTTAAACAATTAATGCCATTCAGCCTTAAGTTATTTATGCCTGATTATATTCACTGTAACATACGGATCCGCCAAGACCTCAACTGAGGTGCCACTGAGCAAAGCACCGTCCCCACATACTGCTCCCTGTCATGACCTCCCACTGCTCACCAAGGGGGATGGGTTAAAAGCAGTGTGTTGCAGTGTATCACAATGACAATCACTTTCACTTAGCTTTCACTTAACGTAGATGTCATAAATTATCAATATATTTATATTTTGTCAGTATATACTGCAGTGATATGAGTAGTTATGAGATGTATTAAAATGAACCATCATTTTAAATAAATGTGCTAAATTAACACTTACCTTGCTCAACTGACAACCAGACATCTTCCTCTGGTGGTGTTTCCTTATACACCACTGATAAAACTTCTAATTCTGGTTTCTCTAATTATTTACACCTCTTTAATTGTATTTACATTTATTTTTAAATATTATTTTAATTAAATTATTTATCTATAATCATCTGATTAATATAATATACACCAATCCACAGGCCTACGTTCTAGCCATTCATCTATCCATTGCAGGATATGGGTGCAAAAATGATCCACACAAAAAGCTATACAGAAACCAGTACCTCACTGTGAACCATCAAATATTGCCAATACTGCCATGCATCACTTACACAAAGAGTGTAGGACTACCAATTCTCTTTCAGTTATTAACCTCCCTTTTTCCATGTTATTTGCTCTTCCATGCTTCCAATCTGCTTCTGCTTTTATTGTTTCCCCTCTTTTATCACTCTTGCAGGGAAAATGCTGAGAACATGCATTATTTCTCTTCCCTGGCACTTACTCTGAATGAATCAGAGGAGGGCGTGGCTCCAACAGACAGTAGGCTGCGTCCAGACCAGCGGCTGATGGAAGCGGGTCTGTGGGATGAGGCCAACACCCAGAAGCAGAGACTGGAGGAGCGGCAGAGACATGACAGAAGAAGGAGGGAGGCACAGGCAGCCCTGGCCCTGGGGGAAGGTAAAATGGGGTTAACAGGATTGGTGTTAAGGTGCAATCCTGCTGTGAGCGATGCACAGTCCCAGGTAGACAGAAATATAACTGAGGCCAACCTCGCCATTTGCTGACTTCACCTATCCTGCTGCTAACACCATGTCCCAGAGTAAATGTGGCGCTACTTTATGCCTATTGACAATGTGTATTAGATGGAGTTTGGAATTTTTTGTTTTGTTCTCAGGTAGGGAGGACGAGAGCTGCCTGCCACTGTGGTTTGAGAAGCGGTCCGACCCAGAGAGTGGCGAAAGCAGCTATGTCTACAGAGGGGGCTACTGGGAATGCAAAGAGAGCCAGGACTGGAGTCAGTGTCCCAGGATTTTTTAAATATCATCTTCCCAAAGCAAACACATCATCACGGGACACTTCAGATTCTGCTTTTATTTGCTGCTTAAAATTAAATTAAAGGGTGTAATAGGTATGTGACCTTTTAAAAAATGTGAAGGTTATGAACCAGACAAGTGCACTGTAAAATCTGGTTATTACATCATCACAGAAGACAAGTATGTTTGTTGCAGTGTTTAACATTTGTGTGTGTGTGTGTGTGTGTGTGTGTGTGTGTGTGTGTGTGTGAGAGAGAGAGAGAAAGAGAGAGTGAACATAATCAGGCACTAACCTACCACTTCCCAAGAAAGGACTTCAAAAGAGACTGGTACAATGAACTGCTGTGTCCTATTTTTCAGGAATTGTGTGTGTATGTGTTTGCAGATGTGTGAGATGCATAGAGAGGAACAAAACACTGCATGAAATAATGATTACTAGCCTATCATTACTACATTTTTTATCAGAACATGTACAAATTAAGAGGAAGTTAGAGTGCTGGAGACCACCTGCTACATGATGTCTTTCTATGAGACCAGCGATTATTGTCCAGATGTGAGGACCAGCATATCATATGTGATATAAGGAAATATGGGCATATCATATATGGGCTCAGTTGTTCATTTATCTGTTGTAATTAATCTAGTAGATCACTATAATAATTTGTGTCTGTGAACACTTCTGTCAAAGCTTCATGGTAAGAAAAGCACTGTGATTACCATTCCTAAAGGAGATAAATTATATAAAATAAATATTAAGTATTTGAATGTCTTTTGCCATCTGGCTGTATTATGTTAAAATTATGTGTGGAGACATGATAACAACATTGTTAAATAAATTTAATTGCAACCAGGCACATAATCCATGCAACATTGTAATTCTTCATTATCCAGTCTTGCCTTATGCCATTTTCTATAAGTAAGTTTAATTAAATAAGACATTTGCATCTTGTGTTCAGAGATTTCTAATGCACCCATTTGACTGATGGTGTGATAATTATTCATTATCTTATATCTGGTTTTGGATTGATCATTTTATTATGTTTACCATCTGAGGATCCTTTTTTTTCTTTTTATCATGCCAAAAGCCTGACTTTGCTGTACAGTCATGGCCAAAAGATTTGAGAATGACACAAATACTGTTTTTCACAGCTTGCTGCATCTGTTATGACAATTTGCATATACTCCAGAATGTTATGAAGAGTGATCAGATGAACTGCAAAGTCCATCTTTGCCATGAATCTCCAAAACACATTTCCACTCCATTTCAGCCCTGTCACAAAAATACGAGCACATGGTTGACGAGCACAAGGCTGTCGTGGAAGTTATTTCCATCACCGAGTGTCTGAGGAATCACAATGAGAAACATTTAAATGAATTTAGTGAGGCTTTATTTACATGCATGCATGGGAAGACTCGCTATCAGAATCTCCAAAGGTCTGAACACAGTGACGTGGATATATAGTCAGCGAAGCACTGATGTTTATCCGTGGTACCAGCTCAGAACACGATCTCACACATTCCTTCAGAGATAAGACTGCCATACACAAAGAATTACGGATCTGTTTTCCATGGCTCTGGATGAGAAACATTTAACTTTCACATTAAAACACTTTTCTTTCGAGGGGGGGGGGGGTTGCTTGTTACTATGATTGCATCAAGGAGAAAACATCATGGAGAGAAGTTCAAATGTTGTCAAGAAGGCTTCAGGGTTCCCAAGAAAGTCCAGCAAGCTGCGGGATCAGGGTGCCACCAGTGCAGAGCTTGCTCAGAAATGGCAGCAGGCAGGTGTGAGTGCATCTGCACCCACAGTGAGGCGAAGACTTTTGGAGGATGGCCTGGTGTCAAGAAGGGCAGCAAAAAAGCCTCTCCAAGGACAGACTGATATTCTGTACAAAACTACAGGGATTGGACTGCTGAGGACTGGGGTAAAGTCATTTTCTCTGATGAAGCCCCTTTCCCATTGTTTCAGCTTCCATCAGTCCTGTCTCAGTACAGTAAAGCATCCTGAGACCATTCATGTGTGGGGCTGCTTCTCATCCAAGGGACCAGGCTCACTCACAATTTTGCCTAAGAACACAGCCACGAATAAAGAATGGTACCAAAACATCCTCCGACAGCAACTTCTCCCAACCATTCGAGAACAGTTTGGCGAAGAACAATGCATTTTCCAGCATGATGGAGCACCGTGCCATAAGGCCAAAGTAGTGACTAAGTGACAAATTCTGACAAACTCCAAGCACTGATTATGAAGTAATGGGTTGCTATCAGTCAGGATTTGGCCCAGAAGTTGATTGACAGCATTCCAGGGTCTTGAATATAAAGGGTCAACACTGCAAATTGTGACTCTTTGCAAAAACTTGATGTAATTGTCAATAAAAGTTGTTGAAAATGCTTGTAATTATACTTCAGTACACCACAGAAACAAAAAGATCTGACAAAACCTGACAAGCAGCAACTTTTGGCCATGAATGCACATTACAGACCTTAGATCACTGATTGAGCAGTTCTTTAGTTCACCTGTAATGTTTTGTGAATGAAGAACAGACCATTGTTTCAGCTAGATGCTTCAAAGGAAGGGGAACAATTAGGGCTGTGCCATATGGCATAAAATTCATATTGCGATATAAACTGAACCATAAATAGTAGACTGTATATATTGTGATTATATTGATAAGTAAAACTTGAATGGACATGTTTTTGAATGGGTAATGTGTTCATAGCAAAGTCACCTTCAGAAGGAAGTTGTATGATAAAGGTTTACAGATACATCAACATATAGCATAAAAATATACCAGATAAAATAATATCTGGGCAATTCTACTAAAAGTGGACTTTCTGTCACACCCATAAGGTCAGTGAAATACCAATTTGTATGGTGTGGGTGACTATACATTTTAAGGATTTTCTGTATTCAGCTACAGAGTTTACATTAAAATATTGTCAGAAAATATCTAATTAACACTATGCAAAATCATTACTAGTTTTTAGTTTTTGGGAAATTCAAATTTAAGATTTTAGGATTTTATGCTCTGTATGGATTTTCAATCACATTTAGTTTTTGCATAAAGTATAAAAAAGTATTGAATTTTACTTGGTATTGGATCGTAAAGGAAATCAGTGGTATTGCACATCCCTAGCAAGTTGGGTGTGCTTTCGTGCAGGTGATGGGACTTTGTCATTTCTGAGGAGAATTTCTGCAGTAGGTCGCTATAATCAAAATCTCTTCCTATGGCCAAATTAATATCGCATAACATTAATACTGCACAGCCTATGAACAATCATACATTGCTGATGATTGAAACCACACTATTTCTTTGAATTGCTGTACGGCTTTTATTAACATAGTATCCATAAATATATAGGGAAAAATGCAGCAGCTCAAGTAAACCCCCTAATAATTCCTTCCACCCAGCAATTAAAATCAAATAACTTAAAGTTTATAGACTAACTGATTAATGGTTATAGATCAATTATGCATTCAGTGTGCATCTGGGGAAAAATAGAAATTAAGTAAATATACATAGATGCAGGTTACAGTGAAAGACCCAAAACCATGAACATGAGACAAATAACATCTGAGACACTGTGTGTTCAGGTGCCGAAGACAATGTGGCCAGAGAAGAAGCCCTGTTGAGTGAGTCCCTGTGCAGACTGAGTAGACCATGGGAAAACGCTGTCTCCACGGCGAAGCTCCAACAGAGATTCTATGCCGTAGGTGAACTGCAGGCCTATTTGGCTAGATACCGCATTGGCCATGGTGGTTCCATTCCTTCTCAACTCCACACTGCCCAAGTTGCGGGTGGAAGTGCAGGAGAATTGGAAGGTATACACCCCAGGCACCTGGCAGGTGAACTGCCCTGTGCTGATGCTGTAGTGGTTTTGGAGGTTGTAGACAATCTGACTAAAGCGGATCACATTGTCTGAGGAGTTTAATGGACTCTGGACAGAGAATGCTGACCGAGCCTGAAGGGTGCTGTTGCCTGGAGGTCCAGGGGGGCCTGCTATTCCTGGGGGTCCTGCAGGGCCTACACTTCGAGAATGAATGGGTCATTAATAAATAGGGAATTCATTATTCAATGTTTATTCAATGACACACTCAAATAAGGCCTTATATTAATCAAATATTTTCAAATATTTTACAGTTTTATAGAGCATGAAATCACTCCTGCATTACCTTGATGTCCTTTGGGTCCAGGGGGTCCTTGTGGTCCACGAGGCTGATCTGCCATGATTAAAAAAAGCTTGAAGCTTGAAATGAGATTTCCTAATCCTACTGATTATTAATAATTACTATTTAATTTTCATGCAATGTTTGATCTTTAGAAACATCAAACTGCAGTATGCACATGTAAGCATGGTCATTGTCTTAATGGTCTTGGAACTACATAAACTTAACCACCGTAATATTTTTGTTCCATTATCAGCAGAAACCCAAGAACATCAGCTAATCCAGTCACATGTTATATTGTGTAACATGTGTTTTCTGTGGATTCATACAACCTCTTTAGTGATCACTGACCTGTTTCCAGCCAGGGGCGCAGGTCAAAAACAGGGATGTCTTCACACCTGGTGTAGCCTGAGCCACGCGGCCTGTAGATGAATGGGTTGAGGGGCACATCCCTAATGCCAGTGTTGTCACAGATAATGCGGGCCAGAGACGTATCTCTCAAGGCTGCCCTCTGACGTACAGTGAATACACCATCGTTTTCCCACCATAGCCTGGGGACGCAGAGCAGGACAGTGAATTTGAACACAGACACATCAAATGAAACTGACTACACACAAAGTCACATACAAAACTTCTACACACTGTCCTGTGCGGACTAACATAATTGCATAAGTAACCTTATGTAGAAGTAGAAAATGTGTAACACTGGAATACTGTTGTTTCATAAATAGAAGTTCTTGCACATCACACACAGAAACACACACCGGTCTCCTTGACGAATCCTCTGGAACTGCAAGGAAATGAGGCAAGCAAAGAGGGGTCCCACACGTCCTCCTGGGACAAAAGGCTCGGACACGCCCCCCAGCCACACGTCAATGTTGTCTGGAGTCCTATAGAATCTCAGCAGCTCACGAGCCAGGCTGGTGTTGTTTAACACGCGCCCCAGTTCCACCTCATTCTGAGGGGTGGACAGGTTACAATAACGACGCCATGCATTGTACCCTGAAAAAACATTTTAGATCAATTACAATTACGGTAGGATTACACATTACAAAGAAACTTCTACTGATTCCCATTGTACGGTATCCAGACACCCTCTGTTGTGGTTTTGTTTTATTCCTTTCCTCTCAATGCAAATATGTTTCCTCTTATTAGTTTAAAGGACATGCATTTGAAGTATTCCACAATTTCCAGTTCAATTCAAACTTGTAGTTAGCTTGGGGACATAAATCTTTCCAAACATTTTCTGACTATGATCTTTATCTCTAAGCCATGCAAATCTGTTTCATTGGGCATATGAAACCAGAACCCTTCTGAACCCCTCAAACTGGCCACACTTAATGGAACACTTACTATTGTGAAACTGTAAATGAGTGCTGTTGGTTCAAGTTAAAGTTAATTCTACAGAAAGGTCTGTTAGAATGGTAACTCTCTGTAATGGGTGCCGTGATGGTTTAAAAAGTTGTGATACAGTACCAGGTAGGGCATGGTCTCGCCCCCGCTGCATATTGAGGGAAGCAAGGTCAAGTGCCAGTTTGCTGGTGAATTGGAATAGCCTGTCACGCACAGCATCCACCATCATATGGTCCTGGGTATTTAGCTTGGCTGGACGACCCACAAGACCCCGAATCAGAGGGTCTATGCCTCCTGTGAGATAAGGAACAGTTACTCTAGGTTGGCCCATGTAGTCTGTTAGATCATTTTGTTTTCTAGGTGTTTAATCCAACTAATCTAATTATATTTTGGATCTTTGCAATGGAATTCTAATTTATGCTTGATATGTAAGAAAAAACGAATAAAAACCTTCAAAAACCACCCTCCATGGGGCAAAAAATGTCTTGAAGAGAGGCACACTGGGAAACTGTGGGTGTTCCTGATAGTTCTCATCCAGACGGAAGACAAGCGGCTGGAGGGTGTTGTGTGCAAAGCGGTAGGCAGCTGTGGCAAAGACGTTGGAGATGCTTGGGTCCACGTTTTCATTATAGCCTGGGTACCTTCCCAGATACCTCTGTATAGCATCTGGACCCACAATGTGAGTTAAATAATCACGGAAAACAATTACCTTAAAAGGAACAGGGTGTAAAAGTTAATACGGATATACAGATGCTGATGTATTTGCTATATAGATGCGTTTCCATCAGCTGAAAGGCACATCAATGATGGCAGGAACAGTTTTAATAAAACTGACAACTGACAGTTTTAATAACAACAGACAAAATTTGTAGAGATCTTACCTGATGGTAACCACCCATAATTTTGCGTGCCTCTTGGTAAAGGGTCTCACTACTCCAAGTGGGATTGAGTTGACGTAGCGCCCTAGCAAGTCTGTTATGTTCCCTCAAGAAGAGCGTGTGCAGAGACGTCAAGGCAATATTCTCAACCACGCGGCTATCCCCTACACAGAACACATTTCAGTGCACACAGTCTCAGCAGCACCAAAAGCACCTCATGCCTTGAATCATACGATGGCAACCAGTTAATCGGTTTATCCGTTTTATAAAGCTAACAGATGTTCAAACCGCATTTACAGGATGTCTTCACACCTGGTGTAGGTTTTGCACTCTCCACCATGTGCCCTTATTTGTATATGGTGTTTTTAAAATTGTATATTGTGTTTTTTTTTTAATTGTATTTATACTTTGTATTCAATGTTACTGTTACTGTTTTTGTATTTAATGTTACTTGTATGGGTCAGAGAGTAACGTAATTTCAATTCTCTGCATGTCCTGTACATGTGGCAGAATTGACAATAAAGCTGACTTGACTTGACTTGACTTGAAGACATCATTTTAATTGATCCACCAGTGATAAACAATACTCATAAATCCTAAAATGCGTAGATGTTAATAAAAAATTGCATAAATAATCCCACCTGCTATAAAACATGGAACATCCTGTCCACTGGAGTTGGTGATAGCCTGGTGTGTTGCACACATGTTGCTTGATAGACTGGAAAAGGGAAGGAGTGCACGTCCACCTGAAGGGTCGATGAAACGATCGTTGACAAGTAACAGGCCTCCATCATTGGTTAGGTCCCGCAAATCTCGTGCTTGTCCATCCTCAGAACCATAAACCTGTCCCACATCCAGAAATGCAGTCAGGGTGTTGATCTGCTCACGGGCATTGGGACGATCACCAAACATGTAGGCCGAGTTGCCTGAGCCACAAGTGGGAGCTGATCGGAAAAGTGGCATGCATGTGTTACTAGGAATACGTGGGTCTCCATTGGGAATCTGGAGGAGACAGAAATGTCATGAAAAGACACTTTGACTTCATTAGGAGCATCAAACCTTGATTTCAGCATCAGTGGCATCAGTGATCTGAGTAGTGTGACTGATATTGGGAGAGACAATACTGAATAGTACACTGCATGGAAATGTATGGTGGTCACCAACCCGTATAGGGAAGCATGGGTCAGACTGTTGACAGCTGGTGTCACAGTCAATTCCGTTGCTGAAGGAGCGAATACTGGGCGAATGTGGGGTGAAGGACAGGTCGTGATCATTCCACTGCCCAAATAGTGTCACCAGGTAAGAATATTCCTGATCATTCTGAATGCTGTTGTCGGTCGTCTTAATGATACTGTTGGAAACTTCTCTCACCTATGGGCAAATAGCAGAGAAAACATAGGAAATGTATTCTTGATTGTTCAGCAATGTCCTCTTGTCATGACTGTACTCATACCAGAGGAAGCAATGCGTTATTGTAGAGCCTTGTGCGATTCCACCCTTTTGGCTGGGATATGCCATCTTCATATTCTGCAGCAAGCCAGCGGGTGAAAGGTGTGTTGGAGGCTCCAAGCCGTGGGTTTCTCCTGGAAATGAAGAATAAACCCATGAGTACGTCACAGCCACACATTGGATGTCTTAACTTATTAGTCAGCCTCTTTAAGATGTGTGATTGCATCTGTGAGAAAATATGAGAACCAAGAGCAAGAACAGCAGCCTGAAGTGGTGGGTTTGATCCTCACCGGTTGTTACAGACACTGCTGTATGTGCGATATCTATCAACAAAGGGAGTGGTCCTACAAGAAGGTTGCTGGGTGCGGACAGCACAACCAGTCATCTCTACAATAAGCCGTCGTTGGTCTGGATTCAGCAGGTCTGATGGACAAAAAGCAAATTGGAGAGGGTTAGGAAACAAGCTGCCACTGATCTGCAACTTGATTTGAGATGAAATTAAGAATTTTTATACTACTTTTCTACTACTACTACAACAACTATTACTACTACAAATATATAAATAAACAATATACCTTCTTAATGATTATTAAATAAACGCCATATTAGTCAACACTGACTAAATGCAAAAATTCAGTCACTTAAAAAAAAAAGAACCGCAGATTATTCCAGTGTCTCTGGGGACATGCAACAAAAGCACAGTCACCTTTTCACCTCAACCTGACTTATTTAAAACTGTTAACTTATTATGCTTTACATGGTGAGGAGTTGCTGATTGTTAGTGCAGACACAATGTAAAGCATGATAATTTGACGGGGAGCCAGTGAAGGTCATTACAGGCCAGCACTGGACCACTACGGGGTGGGGCAGAGGTGGCCTAGTGGTTAAGGAAGTGGCCCCATAATCAGAAGGTTGCTGGTTCGAATCCCGATCCGCCAAGGTGCCACTGAGCAAAGCACCGTCCCCACACGCCTCTCATGGCTGCCCACTGCTCACTCAGGGTGATGGGTTAAATGCAGAGGACAAATTTCACTGTATGCACAGTGTGCTGTGCTGCTGTGTATCACAGGTGACAATCACTTCACTTTATTGTCATTGTTAAAAGATGGGCCACCACCTGTTGAACTACCTGGAGGAGCGATTTTTGACATAAGCACATGCATAACGAGTTGCAATAATCCAGGCAAATTCAACAAATACATAATTAATTCTTTTTGTATTCTGGAAAGCACAGGCATATCTAATTTTTTGTAATAAATCTCAAGTTCTTTATAGAGAACCTTTCTTAATTTCTTTGTAGAGAAAACAGCAACTGGGCTAAAAAATATCTATATTTCTAACATACTATTGTCCTGCAAAGCCTGCAATTTGACGAATAGTCATTTTCAGCTGTGATTTTGAAATTGGTCTAAAATTGTTGAAAGTCTGAGAATCCAGGCTGGTTTCTTGAGAAAAGAATGAATGAAGGTGCACTTAACTGAAATAATAGTGAAGCTCTTTCAAATATAAGTGTGTTCATTTTCCTAACACCAGAAGAAACCTTTTTGTGGGGTATGTCAATGTACAAGATATATTAATTATATTGTACCAGATAAATTGATCACCCAAAATAAATACCAATCAATTAAATTCAATGAAGTATGCAAGTAATGTGAAGATACATGGAATTTGATCAAACCATCAAACAAAACACAGGAGTGCTAAGTTTAGCTAAAATTAAAAGGTTTTTAAATCTTTGGTTCTCTCCGACCTGTAGCATTTATGGACCTCTTGTGGATTCGATGGGCTTTCTCTTGAATCAGGATTAAAGCGATCTCCATGGTGTCTGCAGCTCGCACAGCATTTCGAGCTTCTCGAGATGGTTGCTTCATAAGACGCAGGACATCGGAAGGCCTGATGTCTTCCCTTCTTACTCTTTGCAGACTCCTGTTTATGAAACAAGAATGAATCACAATTCCTGCTTTCCTAAACTAAAGCTCTGCTGTTTCATGTACAGTAAACTCCAAATAAATCTGAGGCACTTATATAGAACAGAAACTTGTATGACCATGTGCTCACTGACTGTGATATAAAGCATTCAAAATCAATTCCAGAATCAGTTTGTAGTTTTTGGATTGTTCACATATTTGAGTCTGAGGATGAGGCAGGACTCACACTTCACGAGAATACTTGTAGGCTTCATCCACCAGCTTCTTTGCCTTCTCAACAGTTTTGAGTAGGAAAGAATTGCCAAGTCTCTCCTCTGAAGACAGATATACAGTTAAGCCAAAGTTACTACTGAGCCAGAACTCAACATATGATTTCAGGTTTGAACATAAAACTGCCTGCTTCTTACCCAAAGTAGTGGACTCACTGAACAGCAGGCAAACACCCAGTACAAAGAGGAATGATTTCAGCCTCATATCTGCATTTAAAATGTAAACATGTATGATTAAAAAAAAATCTTAAGTTTGTTATAAAATATATATATAAAAATATAAACTGAAATACCTGTAGAGGTATGAAATTATTTCAAATTATTGATATGATTGTAAGACATGTGTTAGTACACAGAATAAAATAAAAAATGACATAATTAATGTTAACAGCTCACATGTAATTAGAATTAAGATGTAAACATTAAATTTACAAACATAAGACATTAACAGACATATTTTGTGAATATTATATTATGTGACCTAATTATCTTATACATTTTTATAAATATATTTACATAGATATTGTTACCTGCGCAATTCAGAGACTGACAATGTGCTGGGTTCCTGTGAGAGGACAGGCTTTTATATAGAGCCTAAAGCCTCGCCCCAAATACATAAGCTGGGGTGAATAACGGTAAATTTGTTCCTTCTTCCTCTTTCTGTGCCTGTGTTTAAGAAAGTTAGTCATCTATTGAGTTCAATTATTACAGTCTCTGGTCCTCTATAAATATTTGCAGTTATAATTACATTCACCTTCAGCAAATAAATGAAACTCTTCCGTATGTAGTCTAATGACAACAATGCATATTTATTTAATAATGCTTTCAATGTTGCAACATTGATTTTCTCATAAACCAAACACTGCACACCATTAGTTTTTAGATGAAGGTCCTTGGAAAAGGTTCTTCTTCATTTGTATCTCACAATTAAACGATTTACCTAATTTGAGTCTCCAGATTACAATACATTTTCTTTTTAGTTACACAGTAACTAGTAGTAGCACAAAAGCCAGCAAAAGTATTAGTATTTTACTGGTAAATAAAAACCACACACACACATACACAAATTACTGCCTTCATAAGAAATGAATAGGCTGGTAGCTGGTTTTGCCTGGTCAAGCATTCATGTGAAATCCGCTCTTAGCTCCTCAATCAAACTACCAGGTCAACCATCTCAGCCATTTTTGATCATTTTTACCCAGTTATGCTATTCATTTCAGCAGGGATGGCTAATGTCTGGTTCTTTTTAAAAGTTTTGTTTTTCTGTGTTTCATTTCCTTTATAGACATTTACGAACATTTCATGTTCGTAAAACTTTTTTTTTTCTTTCTTTGACGGTTGCTATGAATTTGAACCTTGTGGATTGTTTCCTCTTCAGTGGATTCTGAAGAATGAGAGGTAAGGTTTCTCTTTATCAATGGGAATCATTTTGTTTGTTTAGACATGAATCCTCATTACCAGAACCCACATTGGACGTTTTAAAGTGATCCAGCATATGAAAGAGTTCTTGTTTTAAACATTTTAAAATGTTTTCGTAATGTGCAATTAGTGCAACCACCACAATTGCTACAGACAAACCGTTAGAAAACAGTAACTGACAATGTTATGCTTTCACAATACAAGCTATAACAGGCCTTACGTGTATCAAGAAATAAGCATACTTATAAACATTAGTAATATGAAGCATAAGTATGGACTGTAATGAAAGCTTGTCACAGGCCTCTCTCAAATAATCTCAAATAATTGTTCAAATATTGGACTTTTTACTACTATGTTCTGCTAAAGAAATGAATAAAATATCACTTACAATCTTTTGTAAGCGATCTTGCAATATTTTACTACATTACAAACAACTATGAACACAACTGTATTCATGAAAACCAAAAGACGGTGGGTTATTAATGACTTTAAACAGTACTACCTTTCTCTTGCAAACTAAAACCCACTGATGGTTTTACCTTCACAATTCAGAAACTGACTGTGCTGGGTTCCTGTGAGAGGTTCCTGTGTCTGGTGGTAGTAGCCTATTGGGTAACACACTCGCCTGTGAACCAGAAGACCCAGGTTCAAATCCCACTTACTACCATTGTGTCCCTGAGCAAGACACTTAACCTTAAGTTGCTCCAGGGAGACTGTCCCTGTAACTACTGATTGTAAGTCGCTCTGGATAAGGGCGTCTGATAAATGCTGTAAATGTAGGACAGTCTTTTATATAAAATCTGCTAAAATAATGTCAAATAATTCTTCAAATATTGGACTTTTTTTACTACTATGTTCTGCTAAAGAAATTAATAAAATATCACTTTCAATCTTGCAATGTTTTATTACATTACAAATAACTATGAACACGACAGCATCCATGAAAAACAAAAGATGGTGGGTTATTAATGACTTTAAACAGTACTTAACTTTGTCCCATGATGGGCTCCCGTGTCTAAAAGGTCAAGCGCTGTCCATGCCTTGTGAATAAGAAAGTACATCATCATAAAGCAGAGCAATGTTTTTACTTTTAAAAGTTCACATAACCTTCAATGGAGATCGTCGCTGGTTTCAATCTCAATAGAAGAACATGCGGATCCAACTGTGCCATTAAGTCATTTATGAAAGTATTTTATGTCGTGGGACAGATTAGGCAGCAACATGGCGGCTTGGGGAGTGTGTGCATTCGCGGAGCCAATAGGGCAAGTGGTAGTGGTTGGGCACTGATATGACTGTATTCGCCTTCGGCCCGGAACTTTAAAGTGCACAACTCCAGGGAAACAGACAAGGATTTAATACGATGATACATACAGGGCACGGAACCGGGTGACACAGACAAAGCACATACATCGACTACTAACAACAGATGCTAACCATCAATAATAGAGTGGACTGCTGTCCCACCCTGGGTGTGTCCCCATCCTGTGTTCAGTGTCGCATGATGGGCTCCAGCAGTCATGAACCTGAGTGTCAGGAGTAAGCAGTTATGGAACATGCTTAAGTGAGCGATTGTGAAAGACCTTTGAAGACAAGACCAAAAATATACACAGACTAGTATGTACACTAAGTACACCCCAATAAATTCTGTTATACAATAGTTTAAAAGTTTAAAATAATCTGTTCTTGTTCTGCAGTGGCTTTAAACAGTGTAGCTCTGTGTGGTAACAAATTATTTCCAAATATGTTGTCACATGATGAGCTAATTTGTTGCAAAAGAAACGGCCTGCTGTCTATATCATTAATTTATATGCTACTTTTTTACCTTACCCAAGAATGATAAAACTGCATTTTATGGAACATTGAATAGAATTGAATTGAGTAGAATATTGCCATGCTCTCAGGATTGGCTCCAGGTGAGGTCTCCAGCTGGAGTCAATTCTGACAGCCAATAAACGTCTGTGACTCCGCCCCTTCTGCAGCTCCGACATTTTCGTGGACCCTGTGCATGGACTTGAGTTTCTGTTGTGAACCACTTTGGTGATTTGAGTTCTGGCAACCGCCACACGCCTGCGGGCTTGTTTATGTTCTACCCTTTATTCCCCTGTTTACAGCCAACATGCTGGTGTTTATTTGTGTTCTTTTATTGTTTGTAATAAAATCCTGTTTCCCGAATGTCCCGCCTCTGCGCTTCCCCGTCACCTCACGTCATGACAGAATATCGGAGCTCCCACCAAAAGCGCAGAGGAGGAAGAGCTCAGCCAGGCATGGGGAGCGCAGACGCCAGCAGGAAGAGCTGGAAGAACTCCCTCGGGGTCAAGATCCGCGGCAAGACGTGCCATTACTGGGAGACAACCAAAGCGTGCTGGTTGAGCATTATCTTCCCAGAGAGGCGAGGGTTGAAGCGTGGCAAGCGGCGCCACGTGATGACGTCGACCCCTGGAGAGTCAGCGAAACCCAGAAGCAGCAACAGAGGCGTTCGTCTGCCAGAGGCATCCCGGATCCATGGCGCAATCAGCTCCCACAGGCAGTAGTCGGGCCACCCTCGGAGTCACTGGTGGGAGCACACGGATGACGAAAGTGGCAATGACGTGGATTGGTGGGTGGTTGGGGCCGGGCTGGTGACCCACGTGACTTCCGGGGGTACGAGGAAGATGAGGGAGACACGGAAGATGACGAGAGTGACGATGACGAGAGTGACGAAGACGCGAAATGTGCTCCGCCCATCGTGCCCATCCCAGATCTTCACGAAGTCCATGGAGACCCACGTCCCTCCCAGCAGTGTGTGGACAGCTGGTGGAAGAGGGCAACGGGAGGTCGCCAGCCAGCAACTGCGCTGCCAGGACTGCCTCGAGGGGAATCCACCTCTCCAGCTCCGGTCGTCGACCCACCTTCCCTCTGCCCGGATGTTCCCCAGCTGAATGGCAGCACAGCACCAGTGCCCCCACCTGCTGTAGAGAACGTACACCCCTCTCTACGCCACACGCCCACCACCATCTCCAGCGATGCTCCCAGCCCCGTGTGGGACATCCCAATGGTCCCAGGACCATTCAGTGGAGCAGCAAGTACATGCCAGTCTTTTATAACATCCTGTGCCGTGTACTTTGCTGCTCTTCCGTCCCTTTCAGATGTGGAGAAGATCACCACCATCCTCACGCGTCTGACTGGGTCAGCATGGGGCTGGGGCACAGCCCTCTGGCAGCAGGGAGAGACAGACAGAATGAGTTTTTGGGACTTCCTACAGAGACTGAGGGCGGAGTTTGATCGGCCAGAGCCAGAGCCAGAGATCAAACTCTGCCCGTCCACTACACCCAGCGCCAGTCAGGATCCGGTGCAAGAAGGCCCAGCACTGGCAGGCGGCGAGAAGGTCGTGCCTCTGGTGCAGGGAGGGAAGCTGGCTACTCTGCCAGCAGGGACGTGCAGCGAAAGGGGCTGCATGGTCCCAGAAGGCACCAGCCTCCCTGCATGGTGCGCAGGGTCCGGGGCCACCAGACCATGCCGAGGAGCCAGCCAGAGGGTCCGTGGCCCCCATGCCGGACCATATCGGGGAGCCAGCCCGAGGGACCAGGGCTGCCATGCCGGACCATGCCAGGGAGCCAGCCTGAGAGACCAAGGACACAGCAGGGCAGGAGCCCTGTGGTTGCCGCCGTCTGCCCCACCGCCTCCACTGATGGTACTTCTGGGGCTCCGAGTACGTAGCCCTTGGAGGGGGGGGCTCTGTCAGGACAATAAGACCAATATAAACATATTGTGAATAACGTATTCGTAGTACGAATATTATTTGTTGTTGATTAACTGTGAATACTTAAGTGAAGTACACAACTGAAATTATTAAAATTACAGCATTCTTATAAATCTTATAAACATAAACTATAAATTGTTTTGATGAGAGATTATAGCTTTAGCCTTTGACCAATGTCATGACTGAGGGGGGAGGGAGCGATGGACACCAAGGGTATGGAAAAGGAACACAGTTTATTGGGACAACCAGGGAAAACAAGCAAAAAGAAGCCACCTCACCATGCGCTGAAGATGGTCTCATCATGTTCTGAGGTACGTGTCTCTACAATTCCATGCTGCCTTCTTCTGATAACCCCCCAGTCCTGTCCATGCTTCGAAAGGGTTGATCCACTCGACCCCAAACCCCGACGTGAAAAAGGGCCTAATTTAATACTCATCCTTTTTCATCCAGTTGGGTAATGCTTATCGGTTAATGGCACTCAAAAAAGATTTGCAGACTTATATTTTCAGACAAGAAGTGCTTTACAATAACAGACAGTTTTATTGATGATGAAGTTACAATAAACAATTGAGTGTACTCTGGCAAACATTCAGAGTCAGAAGGTTCGACATTATACATGCTACATGATCGGTCTTGTGACCTGTAATGTATACTAAAATCAACATTAAGAAAAGATTTCATTTCAAATGTGCTGACAACCAGTGTAGTTGTCTGTACGACTGACCTGGCCGGATGCCCTCCCTGTTTACCTGGTCTCGGGAACTAAACAGAGAAATACACTGTCGCATGCATGCTTTGTTGGGTGCTGCAATTTAATTTCATATTATACTATCTCTTTGTTGTTAATTGCAATTTTGGTTTGAATTGTTTAATATTGTTTTATATTTATAGTGATTTCCAAAGTCTCAGCAAGTCTAACTGACATCTCATCTTTGATGGCAGCCCATCACCTCAAACTCAATCCCATCAAAACTCAACTAATATTCATTCCAACAGATTCTTCACCACATCAGGATCTTGCTATTTACCTGGAAAACTCACAGCTCTCGCCTTCTACAACAGCCCGCAACCATGGAGTAACAATAGACAACCAACTCTCCTTCTTGACTCATATCAGCAATCTTTCCCGCTCATGTAGATTCCTTCTCTACAATATCAGACGAATCCACCCTTATCTGTCA
Organism: Denticeps clupeoides; assembly: GCF_900700375.1. Taxonomy (NCBI): domain Eukaryota; kingdom Metazoa; phylum Chordata; class Actinopteri; order Clupeiformes; family Denticipitidae; genus Denticeps; species Denticeps clupeoides. Next base: position 20,302,125 of record NC_041707.1, read on the forward strand.
ACCCAAGCCACCCAGATACTGGTTCAGTCTATAATAATCTCACGACTGGACTACTGTAACTCCCTTCTAGCTGGTCTACCTCTAAGTACCATCCGACCTCTACAACTCATACAAAATGCAGCAGCACGACTGATCTTCAACCTTCCCAAATTCTCCCACACCACCCCACTGGTACATTCCCTCCACTGGCTCCCAGTAGCTGCACGCATCAGGTTCAAAATACTGATGCTGGCCTACAAAGCCAAGCATGGAGTAGCACCATCCTACCTCACAGCCCTTATACTCGTACCTCGTATACTCCGAGCCTCCAGTACTGCTTGACTGGTCGCTCCATCTCTTTTTTAAAGTGGTCAGTTAACATAGTATTGAACATGCCTTTGTATATGGATCCTAAAAAATGCAAGAGACTAATACTTCAGAACATCACAATTACAAAATAAAACAGAATACAATGATGAGGCTTAGATCCAAATAGTAATGCTAAACTGTAATTATGGAAACAAACACCAAGATTTTTTGGTACATGGGGAGCAAGATAAGCCTTTAGTGACCATGCTCCCCTTCTATGCTGGAAAAAACAAGGTTCACTAGATCAGTGTTTCTCTAACTAATTTGTTCCGGGGACCAGTCATGTGAGGCTTAAATGACCACAACCTCAACCACCCCAATGCGTATCCGCATAGATAGATAGACAGACAGACAGATAGATCGAAAAACTGGGTGGTACTTTAGCCTGCGTCGAGATTAACTGTCCACACGGGGGAGCCGAACTTTCAAAATCATTTTAAGATTTTCATTCACTCAAACCTGTATTGCAAGGCATTCTATACAAGAAAATGTATCGTTTTACCTTTCTAGCCTATAACAGTGAAAAAAGAAAATTTGCAAAAATACATTTTTCCTGGAGCAAATATCATCAGAATATAAATGCTTTATTAAAAAATCGATCCTGACAAAGTATTTGGAAAATATGGATGCATCATATATTACTAGGGACCAGTCTGAGGACATCTGTGGTGGCTCCTGTATTTAGGAATCTTAACTAAGTCTTGAGAAATAGTATATGGACAAAAATATTATGCACCACAGACCTTAGCAGTCAGTAATACCACTTAAAGTATACCATGGAATATCCAGGATGGATGGAATGAACTGTCGTACTGCAAAGGTCACATCCTGTCACACCTTGAAGTGACTGAAATATTTCACAAATTTCACAGGTTGCATGCTTGATTTTACAAACTGAAAGCAATGGGTCAGATTGAAACATGTGAATTCAGTCCCTAAACTTAACAGCCATGGGCTCTGCTAAGCAGCTCTCAAGCATTTTGTTATATAAAATAATGGCTGTGTTAGTGTGGGTTTCCTCCTGCCAAAGTCATAAAGACTAGATGAACTGGTGACACTGAATTGCCTTTTTTTAGTGTGTGTGCCCAGTGTTGCGGGATGGGCTCTGGCAATGTTGAGTTCACAATGTACAAAGTTATGTTTGGAGAAGCCTAAAGGAGCCAAGGAACCCGCACACCTCCCAGACTTTAAGCAAGAAAGCCCAAACACGTTTTTGGCCCATTACATTTTTGTACAACTAATGTTTGAATAAAGACATTTTTTTGTGGACTCATGGTGTATTTTACACTGCTGTTATCATAAGTAGAATGTTGATAAAGCATGTACAGCCAATTCACCAGAAACAACTTGCTGCTTTTTCACACTTCTGGCTGTGGTTTTGTTCATGCGAGGCCAGCTTTAATTGGTGGAGGTTAGTTCCTCTATCAAAAGCTTGGGTATCCCACTGTACCGTATCAGTCTCAGTCAGAGTTAAGTCCTTCATTAGCCCAGTGCTGTGAAGACAGAGAAAAGACATGATGGCTTTCCTCCAGCTCATGGTCCTGGTCTTCATCGGTTTTCATTGTGCAGGTACATGTACAGCATACTACAATTTAAAGAACTATAACATTTACATTTACATTTACAGCATTTATCAGACGCCCTTATCCAGAGCGACTTACAATCAGTAGTTACAGGGACAGTCTCCCTGGAGCAATTTAGGGTTAAGTGTCTTGCTCAGGGACACAATGGTAGTAAGTGGGATTCGAACCCGGGTCTTCTGGTTCATAGGCAAGTGTGTTACCCACTAGGCTACTACCACTATAAAAAGATCCTGATGATATGTTTATTAATCTGGAGGTGCAAAAGTGAATATGTTAAATTAATATGGTAAGAGAGTTGCCTATGTTATAACTGTAGTCTTTCAAATGTATGCATATACATTGATATGCATATTATTATTTTGTGTAAAATCAATACACCATAAATGTATACACCTACAAGGGTCACACATTATAATGCATTGAAAATTTCAGCTCTATATATCTTCTCACTTTCTGTTCAACAGGACAAGTCAAGTCAGTAAAAGGAGATTTCCTGCAAAATGAGATCAGTGAGATGCCAGCGGTGAGTGAATGTATAGCTCTTCTCCTATAAATTGGTTAAGTTGCCCCAACTTAAAAGTAGTGCTATATGTTCAGAGACACATGCCAGCATGCTTGTCTACTAGAGATAATACAGTAATTATTTTAAACATGTTACATGGTCACATGATGGCACAACACAGTTATTATAATAATTGCATTTACATCTTATGGTTGCTTAATTTGGCAATGCATTACAAGAAAAAAAAACAGGACATGCCACTCCTTTTATCCCAATATCTTCACATAGTTAATCAAAATAGGTATGGGTCCTATTTACTTCTAAAGATTACTAATAGTGTTAGAAAATTCCTCATTATGGTCAAGTAGATTAATAAAACATCGAAAATTACAGCCCCTGAATAATCCAGACTGAATAAATCAATTAAGAATAATAAAAATAACTTTAGGCATAGGTGATGAAGAAAGCGCAGCAGCACCTAATTTGATTGTAAGCATGTAAAAATGATTACTTAATTTTTATTGTGACAAATCTGCCTAGAAAGCAAAAGCACACAAGAGGGGATCTTAACCTTAATTTGTCAACACTGGCGTGTGGGAGAATAGGGGAATGGTGGCCTCGCAGCTAAGGATGCAGACTAAAAATCGAAAAGTTGCTGTGCCACTGAGGTCCCATTAAGCATGGTACCGTCCACACATGGCTGCCAACTACTCACTAAGGGTGATGGCTTAAATGCATAGTACATATTCCTTTGTGTGCACTGTGGGCTGACACAGTGTTATTATGCTACCGATACAAAGTCATCTAAAGACAAGTCACTACTTCCTGTTTTTCACCCAAGTTCTTCCCTTTTTTTCGGATTCCTGCCAGTGAATGTGACTAAAAAAACACACTTCAAACTGTTCAGATTTTTCATCTTACATTGGACAATGACATTAACTTTTGCTGCAGTCTGTGACTATAAAATCTCATAAAAAAGTTGTATTGAGCATTATGCAGAAACTAGCATTATGGCATTAGGTTTACCATGTGTCCAAGGTATTGAAGTGACTAATGTTTAGAACGTCTTTGCTTTTTGTTGCACTTGTGGGCTACGGTATTTTTGTATTTTAGCAAGTATTTGGAGATTTAGTTTCAACATGCCTATGCTGGTATCTAATTTTCTTGCTGGGCGGTTCACCTGCTACATGTACATCATGCCATTTTGACAGGACAGTTTAAGTTTTGTCCTCCGGGGGGGTTTGAGCCACTCAAGAATGTAGAAGCAACATGCCTGCCATGCCTAATACCACCCAAAGCTGATTGCTCTATATGAGCACCAATAGATATTGTAAGTAGCAGGTTTGCTGAAGAAACTGCAAAAGAGAAGGGAGATCGTAATCACAAACAGATCCAAACAGACAAACCATCTGCTCAAAAAAATAAAGGGAACACCAAAATAGATCTGAATGAATGAAATATTCTTGTTAAATACTTTGTTTTTACATTTCTGAATGTGCTGACAACCAAATAAAACAAAAATTATCGATGGAAATCAAATTTATCAACCCATGGGGTTCTGAATTTGGAGTCACAAGTGGAAAAACACACTTCAGGCTGATCCAACTTGACAGGCTGATGTCAAAATTAAGCTTAGTAGTGTGTGTGGCCTCCACATGCCTGTATCACCTCCATGCAATGCCTGGGCATGCTCCAGATGAGGTGGCAGAAGGATCTCCTCCCAGACCTGCACAGTCTGTGGTGCAACGTGGCATTGGTGGATGGAGTGAGATATGATGTCCCAGATGTATTAGACAGGATTCATGTCTGGGGAACAGGCGGTCCAGTCCGTAGCGTCAATGCCTTCGTCTTGCAGGAACTGCTGACACTACAGCCACATGAGGTCTAGCATTGTCTTGCATTAGGAGGAAGGTTACCTCTGGCGAGCAAATGGAGGGCTGTGTGGTTCCCCAAAGAAATGCCACCCCACAACTATTACTGACCCACTGTCAATCCGGTCATGCTCGAGGATGTTGCAGGCAGCATAACATTCTCAACGGCATCTCCAAACTCTGCCATGTTTGTCACATGTGTTCAGTGTGAAAGCACAACCCCACCTGTGGACGTCGGACCCTCATACCACCCTTATGGAACCTGTTTCTGACCGCTTAATCAGACACATGCACGTTTGTGGCCTGCTGGAGGTAATTTTGCAGGGTTCTGGCAGTGCTCCTCCTGTTCCGAAGGCAGAGGTACCGGTCCTGCTGCTGGCCTCTTCCACGTCTCTTGATGTACTGGCCTGTTTCCTTCATGTTCTGGACACTACGCTGACACACACAGCAAACCTTCTAGCCACAGCTCGCTTTGATGTGTCATCCTGGATGAGCTGCACTACCTGAGCTACTTGTATAGGCTGTAGACTCAGTCTCATGCTACCACTACAGTAAAAGCACCAGCAGCATTCAAAACTGACCAAAACATCAGCCAGAAAGCCTGGGAACTGAGAAGTGGTCTGTGGATACCATCTGCTTCCTAAATGGACAGTTTGATTTCACGGAAGTGTGATTGACTTGGAGTTACATTGTGTTAACTCTTCCCTTTATTTTTTGAGCAGTGTAGTTTAGTTCTAAGACCAAACCTGAGAGTATATCAGGTTATATAAGAACAGCACATTCTTGGTCACATTCTTGGTCACCTCCCTGACTAAGGCCCTTCTCCCATGATTGCTCAGTTTAGGTGGCCGGCCAGTTCTAGGAAGAGTCCTGATGGTTTTGAACATCTTCCAGTTATGGATGCTGGGGGCACTGTGCTCATTCAAAGCAGCAGATTTTTCCTGTAACCATCCCCATTTGTGCCTTGAGACAATTCCTTTGACTTCATGCTTGGTTTGTGCTCTGACATGAACTGTCTACTGTTGGACCTTATATAGACGGTGTGTTTCTTTCCAAATCATGTCCAGGCAACTGCTTTTTCTACTGGTGGACTCCAATTAAGCTGCAGAAACATCTTAAGGATGATCAGGGGAAACAGGGGGCACCTGAGCTCAGTTTTTGAGCTTTATGGCAGAGGCTGTGAATATTTATATACATGTGCTTTCTCAGTTTTTTTTTAATTTTAATAATTTGCCAAAACCTCAAGAAAACTTTTTTCATATTGCATTATGAGGTGTTGTAGAATTCTGGTTAGAATGAATTTGATCTATTTTGGAAAGAGACTGTAACATAACAAAATGTGGAAAACGTCATGTGCTGTGAATACTTTCCGGATGCACTGCATGTTTAATACAGAATCAAACAAAAAAGAAATACAAAACTGTTTACAGTTAAGTCTTAATCATGGACCAGAATACCAGCCATTAAGACAGCACGTCGTGGGAATAATGCTGTGTGAACTGGTGCTACTTTACAGCTTATGGTGCAGGAAAAAGTGATTTAGATATATAAAATATATATTTCTTTTCAAAATGTAATGAATCAAGTCAGAGTAACCAAAATTATTTGTAGTCATGGTCACTTGCACCTGCATCCTCCACCCTTCCTGTACAGCTGTTATATATTGCCATAAGATTAAAACACACAAGGACAATGTACAATGTCCTGTGCAACTATTTATACAGAATAACATTCTAACTGTTGAAATATTTTAATGTTAAAAAAAGCAATTTTATTTATGCCTTTTGACCATAATGGCTGCATTCGTTTTTTTTAATCAAGCAAGCTTGTTATGGTGAAGAAAAACAAAAACCAAAACAGATAAAATTTCAAATGACATCAGGGAGCAAATTGATGTTTTTTTGTTCACATAAATAATTATAAATTATGATGTCTTTTGGGATATAGCTGTCTTTTAGAGTTGGAAATATTCCAGTCTCTCTTCTCTATGCCCTGGCGGTGCAGTTTGCTTTTTCTGATGTTACCAACTGTAAATGAAGCTTGCCAAAGAAGGTCATTCTTTGGAAAGATCTTAATAATCTTTTTCTTATGCTCACCACATGTTCTGAACCTTCACAGACTGGTGACGTGTGTAAAGACTGCACCCAGATCTTTGAGCTGCTGAAAGATCTGCTCTCCGACGTTGGGGTTCAGGTAATGAGCAGCACACTCAAACCTCGGTTTACAATGTTCTAATCTGCTCAGGTTGAAATAACCCTTTGTGGTGTATTTGCAGGTGCAGTAAAGGGATTGATGTACAGTGTGAAGTAATTAAAAAAACTGACATTTTAGACCTGAATACCACACAAGGATTCGAGATGGACACGGGTTTCAGAAAGACACATTCTGTATTTACTAATATATTCAGTTAAGCCCAGAATTATACATACATTTACATTTCACTTCACGTTTTTTGTTTACATTTGAACAAAAATATGCATGCCCATAATAATTTATACCTTTTTCAGTGATTAATTGAAAAGCCTTTGTTGGCTTTTACAGCAATCAAATGCTTCTTACAATTGATGATAAGCTTTTTCAATGTCTCTACTGGTATTTCTGACCCTTCATCTTTTTCAATGAGCTCCAAGTAGTTGAGATAGAAATTCTCAAACAGATTCAAGTCAGGACTTTGACTGGGCCACTCCAAAACGTTATTTTTGCCAGCTTATCATATCTACATGACTTTTGCTGTGAGTTTTGAGTCATTGTAGTTCTGAAATGCCCAGTGTTGACCAAGGCCAAGTTGAATGATGAAGATGATGTTGTTGAGTTTCGTAATGTTGTTCTTTTTTTTCATGGTGCCATTTACTTTGTTTAGGTTGTTTGGCCCATTGACTGAAAAGAACCCCCAAAGCATTATGTTGCTACAAACAGCTCTTTTGCACCTGTTGATTTGAAAGAAACAGCTGTTTCTGATTAATCACAGTTATTAATATTCTTTAGATTAGCATGGACAATTTGTAAATGTATTTTCCAAAGATTGACAACTGTCAATATGTATTTGGACATGCTATTTTACATAAAAAGTCATGTCTTTTTCACTGAAATCTATGATACATTGTAGTATCATATTCTGACACACATCTACATTCTTTTCAGCCAGTTGACAAACATGTTAGTAACATAAAATTATTCTTCTAAATCTAAATTTGCCAGGGGTATGAATAATTTTGGGCTTAACTGTATATTAGAAAATAAACACACGCTCTCTCTCACACACACACACACACACACACACACTGTAGTACTGTGCAAAAGTTTAAGGCAGCAATGCAAGAAATACATTTTTTTCATGTTACTGTTCCTGGGGAGACTATTTAAAAGTGTAAAACACACATAAATAACAATGTGACAGCCATTTGGTTTCAGTAAAACGGTTGATATCCAGCAATCTACTACAAGAAATATTGGTTCGCCTCTTAACAGAATTATGTGTCGCTTAGATTAACAGGGTTTTGTCTTCACTGGTTTGCATTGGTGTGCAGTACTGTATAACACACCCACACATATAATTGATACGATCTTGTCTGGTCAATATTCACACTTGCTGAAACCACCAACATGGTCTGAGAGCTATCTATCTCTTATCTGCACAAACACAGTGTGGAGTTAGAGCCCATGTACATCTTATCACCACACTCTGCACATAGACAAACGAAAAAAAAATCCCATGGCCAAATCCTGAGCAGTCCCTTTTCTAATAAAGCGAAAGGGGAAGTTTGGATATTTTGAAGCATGGTGCATTAAAATGCAGAAGTCAGAGAAGAACTTTTTCATCTGGTGGAACACGCTGTTTTCCAGTGTTGCATATGCATGGGGGGTTTCCAAGAATGTAGAAATTCTGAAATCCAACTGAACAAAATTAAATAATTGACCTGCTAAAAAGACATTAATAGTGATATGAACAACATAAATGGTCTTTAGGGTAAGCTATGTGCTACTGTAATCATTTAAATCCATAATATTTAAGATGGTAGTCTTTGGTCATCTCTGTTTTATGTGCTTGAAACCACATAAATAAAAATCTCACATTGATTTAAATTGAACATATTTAATCTGTCAATGTTAACATAATGGTAACCCTAATGTTAAGAAGTAAAAAAAAGCAATAGAATCATTACTTTTTTCTTGCCCTCTGAAGAGAATATACAGCATGTATACAAGAATATTAATGCACACAAGCTTGCACACTAATTGTATTAAATATAATAAAGCTCATTTGAGTGCTGAATAGACTGTTAAAATATCAGTTCTGCCAAGTGTTCATATGCAGGATTCAATGTTTGAATGAAATCGCTGCTGTTCTGCAGGGAAAGCTCAAGAACTCACTGGGGCTGGTGTGCAACATGCTGCCAGGACACATGTCAAAGTCATGCCAGGAGCAGGTGGAGAAGAACTTTCCACTCGCCCTCACCTTACTCGACAATATGATTGTAAGAGTCTCACAGACACAAAACCGTGCAAGTTAAAAAATGGCACACACCAGTCTGATTATACAGTCAACTGTGAATTTTTAGTTTTTTGGGGATTTTTATGAAAATTCTGTGTATTCTTATGCATTTCTCCTCCTGTCCACACCATTGACCTGGTAACAGTTTTATGCCAGATGCCCTTCCTGACACAACCCTCCCCATTTACCCAGTCTCGGAACCAGCACCAAGAAACACGTGTCACGTGCTTTGCCAGTGGCTGGGTTATTTACATTCATTTCTGAAGTGAAATTTGCTGTTCATTCACAGAAACCAAAAGACATTTGTAATTCACTCGGACTCTGCACTGGTGAGGTAGATGTCCAGATGCAAGAGCAACTGGCAAACCTGTACAAAACCCTCAAATCTCATCACAGTGAGGTAAGACTACTTTGCTGCAGGACATAACTTAACCAGGTCTCAAAACAATCCAAAAATATTTTGGGGGTTTTAGTAGTTCCTTTTCTCATTACTTTGCCACCTGCCTTTCCTAGAATGTAGATCTGAAGTGTACATTCTGCATTTACCTGATCCAGACTGTGCAGTCTCTCATTCCCAAAGAAAAGACTGAGGTAAAGATTCTATAAAGAGACCTGTTTTATCAGAGAGCCTAAAAACTACAGAGTACAATATGAGGCAGAGCTGATTCCTCCCTCTCTTCCCGGTGCATTCTGTAAGGCTGCTGTGTCTAAGGCTTTGTCAATGGTGTGTGAAATCCTGCCGGGTTTGTGGAGAGACCAGTGCCGGACACTGGTGAACCAGTACAGCCATATTCTGATCGAAATGTTGATGCACTCTGCCACGCCCCAGGCCATCTGTGCGGTCATCCACCTGTGCAAAGGCATGGACACTACCCCCATGGGTAAGTCCACCACCCTTGCCCTTACAGCCTATTTAGTGCAGAGAGAGAGCGAGAGGTATGAATCTTCAACTCCAATCTCCATAGTTGGCATAAAGAGTCGCAACAGCACAATCTCTATCTCTGGGAAGATCAATCAAAAACTGTTTGGTTTACCATGACATGCAAAAGTGGAAAACTGGTTACTCAAAACAGGGTACTGGGTCATTTTTATAACATGGAGTAGAAAGGGGTAAAAACTTTTAACACATGACCAGAAGACATTTCCGCAGTTAAAAAAAAAAAAAATATATATATACACACACACACAGTACAGGCTAAAAGTTTGGACACACCTTCTCATTCAATGTGTTTTCTTTATTTTCATGACCATTTACATTGGTAGATTCTCACTGAAGGCATCAGAATTATGAATGAACACATGTGGAGTTATGTACTTAACAAAAAGAGGTGAAATAACTGAAAACATGTTTTATATTCTAGTTTCAAAATAGCCGCCCTTTGCTCTGATTACTGCTTTGCACACTCTTGGCATTCTCTCGATGAGCTTCAAGAGGTCGTCACCTGAAATGGTAAATGGTTATGAAAATAAAGAGAACACATTGAATGAGATGGTGTGTCCAAACCTTAGGTAATGGGTTAAATTCAGAGCTGATATTTCATTGTGTGCTGTTTATTACACATGGAAAGTAACCACTTTTACTTAGATACGGTCACACGCATCTACTATCAGCATGCAAGATATTTTTAAGCACTGTGTTTCATTTACAGCATTTATCAGACACCCTTATCCAGAGCAACTTACACTCAGTAGTTACAGGGAAAGTCCCCCTGGAGACACTCGGGGTTAAGAGACTTATTCAGGGACACAAATGATGGTAAATAGGATTTGAACATTTGGTTTGTGATTGTCTGGTTCAATAAAAAAATGAATATTGATTTTGTCTCCAGTAAACAGCTATGCATGTGCTCTGAGCACCACCTACAGGTGCCGTGACATGCAGACTGCTATGAAGTGTGGGGTGAGTGAGGCTCTTTTCTGACTAATAAATCACGGAAGAGTGTTTTGAAAAATGTAACCGCAGCTATTGATTTTTTTGGTTTGCTTGTTTTTTCCTTTCCAGTCAGTCCATTTGTGTCTGAAAGAGTGGCTTTAAAAGCACCCATAATGGTAGGTTGCAGTTTAACCTTCACAAGTCACCCCATCATTTATATATGCTGTACTAGGCAAAGGTTTTAGGCAGTATACATTAACTATAAAACCTAAAAGTGTTAAATGATATTTAAAAATTTGGTTTAAGAAGAACAGTTGATCTCCCCAAACTATGTAAACTAATGAATAATCTCCTACAAGCAAAAAGTCTACAGATGGAATACAAATTTTGTCTGTGATAAAAACAAGAAACCTCTACAATAAACCAAACATTTACTGGGTTTGTTAGGTTTCCAAAATTAAATGCGGCTTAGACAATCCAGTTTTGCTTTGACAAGTGAGTATTGGTGTCTAAGACTTTTGCACAGTACTTTAAATATTATATTAAACACACTTTATACAGTACATATTAAGAACTTACAAATGTTAAGACTACAGTACCAGTATTCATTTTATAAAGTGTAATTTTTATTTACCAAACTATTTTTGCTTTGTTTGTGATGCCATGTTAGAGTTTCATATTAATTTAACTGCAACAATTAGATTCCCCTGCATTGCTTTAGTGCTAAATGCTTTGTTTTGCTCTTTCCCATAATGAAGACACCAGCAATAGATGATCCTGGAGCATACTAATCATCTTTAGTAATACATTTTTGAGATGTACAACTTTAATAAAAAAAAAAAACTGATAAAAGGAGCAAAACCCTATGTTTACAGCAGTGGTGATTAAATATAGAAAGATATTCACTTGTCTTGAATAATGCTAATCATTAATATGAAAAACTGTCATTTGCATAATTACAACTGCTTTCATGTCATTTTTCAGAGCTACAAAGTAATAAACAGACTAATAGACAATGGGTTTCTTCTTCTTTCTACAAGCAAGCACACAAAATGAATGCCTTAATCATGGTTAAAGGTAGTCCAACAAAGAATTTGTTGCTTTCTAATGCTTCAGTTACATTTTGCTCCACTGAAAAGGCAACAAAAGTTTCAAGGACAAGCAAATTAACATTTTTAAACTCGCTTACGCACCTGCTGGGATATACTCTTATTTCTGTAGTCTAGTCAAGGATTTCCACTTAAAACGTTTATTCCGGTAACTACTATTCAAATTAATGACAAAGAATTTGAGTGTGGCTAGAAGAAAAAGTGGCCGCGTATAACGTGTTAAGGACATCATTTAAACATGAAACAAATAGTACAAAGGCCATGTCTGAAAGATTTCAAGCATTCAGGAGAATGAAGCCTCTCAAAAGATTTACAGACTGAATGCCTTTCCACTGAATGCTGTTGCAAATTAAACAGTCAGCCTAGGAAAAACTACTACACGTTAGGTTTTGTAGCAATGTACATTAGAAGTGTCCAATGCTTCAATTGAAATTTAGGGCAGAATGAATAGTAGTCTCCTCTGGTCCTTTACCTGACATGCAACCTCATAACATTCATTTGTTTTAGTCAGACGGATGTATTAATGTATTTCACTTGTGGCCTGCTTCTAAAGATTATAATTTCACTGCACAGTAAAATGTAGTGTTATACCAAAACATGCATTGTTATGCCATGCATCGCAGCCAAAGATATGATTTTAAATAAGACATTTTAAAATGTAGTAAATCAACTGAACAACGGCTACACTTTTCAAGCAAGTACAAAAACAGAGGTTTCAATTCAAAACTTACCAAAAATGATTAACAGCTCAAGATATAGTCATTAGGGAACACATGGCATACATTTATATCTTACATGCCATCTATATGTTGGAGCGAAGAGCAACACTTCAGGTATTGACTGTGTACACCAAATGTTTACTCAAAAGCTTATCTTGTAAACTCAAGTACGTGGCAAACATAAGATTTACTGATCAAATATTTCAAATCCAAGGCTTTCAAGAGATATATAAGCATAGATATATAGATATATTGGGGTAACAGAAGAAGCAAAGCATGCTTGCATATTGAATATAATTTAACTATAGTATGGCAGAACTGATTTGCATTATACCCAAATCACTCTTTTGAAATTGTTGGTGTGGTATCTTCCAGCAGTCAGGAATTCTGACCTTTAAACACATACATTTACAAATGACCATGAGCCCAAGACATGGCATATGAAGCATAGGCATATGCAGCTCTACTGAAATCGGAAGGCATGTCTAATAAAATAAAGCCATAGACAATAATTAAAAAAAAAAAAAAAAAAAAGCCAGACACTTGAATTACTCAGTTTCACCACTAAAGCAATTTCCACTTGCAATGGGGGGTGGGGGAGAGTTTAAAGTAAGGCTAATGTGAACAAAGGCTCCCAAAGATTCATTCTTGGCTCAGTGTGTGGTATGGGATTATGAAAATATGACGGAGGGGAAGAAAAAAAAAAAAAAAAAAAAAAAAAAAAAAAACGTAGTTATGGGACATTATGCCACATGAACAGTGCTAAGCAGGATGTTCTGAAGCAAAACCCAAACCCAGTGCCAAACCCAGTATGATATTTCCAGACATTACATTTAATGCCCTTTATGTGCTGTGATAATTAGGCAGCCCATTTGTGTAAAGCTCAATGGAGATTTTGCAATGCAAGTCTTCAAATATGAGCAAGTGATTAGGTCTTAATGTATTAATATTTACAAAGCTGTATTACTTATATGTAAGGGTTCAGAAATGCAGAAGTTGTGGAGGAAAAATGAGTTGAAAACAAAACATTACACTATTAGAGGACAGACTTTTTATTCAAATTACTTGCACGGGACATGATCATTTTAGAATCAAGAGATCTTAAAAAGAGGTCTGAGGAACCATTTGAAAGAGGAAGGGGGGGGGGGGTCAAGGAATGACATAAGGATAAAAAAAAAAAAAAAAATTATAATAATAATAAATAAAGGCACTTTACTCATTCAGGAACCAATCTATTAAATTTCATTAGTTGTATGAAATAAAAACGGTTTAAAAGGAACTGAAGGAGATAAAATGAGAAATGACCCACAGGACAGAGCATGTAAACAAGGCTGGTTTCTCTGTACAACACCAGCCAACTTTTGCTTCTTTCCTTGAGATCATAAGCAGGGGGGAAAAAAAAAAAAAAAAGGAAAAAAGAAAAGGATTAAATAAATGCATGTGGTCAGTGTCAAAAAAAAAAAGAAAAAAAAAAAAGAAAGAAAGTGAAGCAGAAACCACAGCTTTTTCCTATAGACTGCCATGGAGTGGAAACTAAATGAAAATCGCACCAAAAATATAGATATTTTAAGTTCATTCATTTTGCACTTAAATAAAAATGGCCTGCCACAACTAACCCAGTCCGGGCTTTTCTGTATGTATGCCCAACACTAGGTAAGGAAGGCCTGCCAAGTAATACAGGTAAATCATTCAAGTAGCAAGGTGAGTAAAGGCTGGCCCCACACAAACCATGAGCACATTAGGGCTTCTCTGTAGCTACGCCCAACACGTACTGATGGCTGGCAAAGGGGGAGTGCTGTGCCAATACCGTGGTCAATCAGTATGCCAAATTTTTACTGACCTACAACAGGGTTTAATTTGGAATCACCTTCAAGTGAGGAAGAGCGGAGACAGACGCTGAAGAGGTAAGGGAGGGAAACAAGTCCACAGTAAAAACCCTGCAAAATAAAACCACCAGGAGTAGAGTTGGGGGTGGGAGTAGCAGCTTCTGACTTCTCTGTAACACGTCAGAAAGGATGTGGCCATTTTGCAGGGAAACTGTAGCCAAGGCTCCCTTTCATTTGTTAAGTACGCAATAGGGTGACTATGCGAGATTTGAAATTAGAAATGCATGGTGAAATGTATTTCTAAGCCAACGCAATGGCTAAATTGATTATCTTTGGGAGAACTTATTTTAATTGTAAAAGGGGTCTAAAGCTCAAGCCAGCAACTGACAAGGTCATATCTGTCCTCCATTGGGCAATCCAATCCACTCTACAACTAACCAAGCAGAAAGGGAAGAGGAAAAGGGATTGTGTGGTAGGGGGGTGTCAAGCATAACGCCATACAGTAGTAAAGCAGATGACAGCAGGCCATGAGTGTCCCTAAGGGCAGATCTTCTCGGGTAAGGTAAGGAAATGGAAGGTGGGGGAATACATATGCATATACAAGACAGACAAAGGTGCCATGAACAGAATGGGAAAGAGAAAGGGTAAAGTAGTTTATCAGGGTTTGGTACTTCATTTTTCTCCCGCCAGACTCCTTCCTGAGTCAGTAGGCTTCTCTGTAGTATACACCTACAGCCCTGGAGAGGAGGTGGGAAAGATCACAGGTTTTAATATTTGAGCTTTTTGGGAACTTCCCAAGGAAAGGACTCACGGCCAAAATGGCCGTAGGCAGCGGTCTTCTGGTAGATGGGCTTCTTTAGGTCCAGATCCCTGGAAAACACAGACTTAAAGGGTGAGAGGAGAAGATTTATTTTGAACTAATCACCTTTCAAGAGAATCTGGGATAGTATGGATACATGCAGCCTTTCACACTTGGCAACATTAATAAACAAAAAATAAATAAAAAAGGGGTGCTCACACCCTGCCACTAAACTATTATTATAATCATTAAAAAACATGCCTTTGTGCACAAATGCATCTCAACCAAGACCCACATACGTACAGGAAATGGAAGATTGGTGAACAGGTCTACAAAAAGGTTACCACGGCCAGACGCTACCTGACTATGACCCCAGGTCGGAGGTCAAAGTTCCGTTTGACAATGTCCAACAGCTCCCGTTCGCTCCTCTGAGAGGTCCCATAATGGAAGATTGAGATGGACAGAGGATGGGAAACACCAATGGCATAGGACACCTGAACACAAGGAAAGGTCTAATTATGTAACATATTTGTTTCCCCTAAAAGATATTGAATATAAAAGGTTACACCTAATAACTGATGAGGAAAATGGAAACTTCTCTTAATGTAACTTCACAGTACACAATCTCTGCTCGTCACTTATTAATTAGACGCACAAAAATGTAACTTACCTGGACAAGTACACGCTTGCACAGACGGGCCTTAACCAGAGACTTGGCAACCCAGCGGGCTGCATAGGCTGCAGACCGGTCCACCTTTGTGTAATCCTTCCCAGAGAAGGCACCGCCGCCATGGGCTCCCCACCCACCATATGTATCCACAATGATCTTTCGTCCAGTCAGACCAGCATCCCCCTGAAAAGCAGCAAGTTTCACAAAGACGCATCATGGCACATTTTATTGTGTTTCCTTTTTACACTTGATCAGGTAGATAAAACAAACATGCCCATTATAAATAATGATGACTAAATCACAGCTACAGCTCTTCACAAGATTGTACCTCACCTGTGGGCCACCGATGACGAAGCGTCCACTAGGCTGCAGGTGATAAATGGTGTCATCATCCAAGTAGACACTGGGCACCACAGCTTTCACAACCTTCTCCTTCAGAGAGTCACGCATCTCGTCCAGGCACACAACCTCATCATGCTGCACAGACACGACAATAGTGTGCACACGAATAGGCAACATGGCCCCACGATCCTGCCTGTACTGCACAGTCACCTGGAAATACAAAAAGATTTGACATTAAATTAAGTGACATTAATGAAAGTGAAGTGACTGTCATTGCGCAGCACAGCACACGGTGCACACAACAAAATGAGTCACCGGCTTCACCCTTAGTAAGCAGTGGGCAGCCACGAGCAGGCAACCTTCTGATTATGGGGCCGCTTCTTTAACCGCTAGGCCACAAATGCCCCAGGTGTTGTCTATAGATGTCCCAAAACCAGGAGATTTATGGCTAAGAGCAAGCTAGTTTCATATTATTATTATCATCGTGATTATGAAGGTGGACTACTGAAGGGTTTAACAATTTTTTGTAAAATATTAGTTTAAATGAAAGTCTTAGTAAACACTCACCTGAGTTTTTGAGTCTGGGCGCAACCAGGGGAGGGTGCCATTGCGACGCAGTTCAGCCATCTTTGCATTGAGCTTGTGGGCTAGGACAATTGTGAGCGGCATGGATTCTTCAGTCTCATCGGTGGCATAACCAAACATGAGGCCCTGGATTGCAGTCACAACAAGATTAATTAGGCCTAAATTTAGTACATTATCAAATCATGACCCCCCCCTAAAAAATAAATAAACAAATAAATAAATAAATAGATTCAGATTAACACTCATTCAAGTGCTACAATTCAGTTAAACCTCAGTGGCTAATGCAAATAAAGTTACTATTTTAGTGTATAACTAGCTTAGAACCACAACAGTACCATTTACCGGATATTTATATCTGTGATTTCATACATGCTACAAAATGAACACTGATTAAATTGTTACATATGAATTTTATTTCTGAGACAAGGTGCATGCATGCACTTCCTCACCTGGTCCCCGGCACCAACATCCTCCTCGCTGCGGTCCAGGTGAACACCCTGGGCAATGTCAGGTGATTGCTGCTCCAGGGCCACCAACACATTACAGGTCTTGTAGTCAAAACCTAAGTAAGAGCAGTTTAGGTTTAACTTAATCTATAGAAATGCACTAGTCTTTCCCAGACTAATTTCTTGATTGTGATTTACCTTTAGAGGAATCATCATATCCAATATGCTTGATTGTCTCCCTTACAACCTTTTGGTAGTCAACAGAAGCACGGGAAGTAACCTCGCCAGCCAGCAAGATCATGCCAGTCTTGGCTACAGTCTCTGTAGATAATGATGAGGAAATCAAATAAAAGGTCAGAAACCAGAAAGAGACATCGTTAAAAAGAGATGGGACTCTCGATCGCAGATCTCACCACAAGCCACTTTGGCATCAGGGTCCTGCTTGAGGTGGGCGTCAAGCACAGCATCACTGATCTGGTCACAAATTTTATCTGTTGAAAAGAAATAAAAAATAATGTCAAGAGGTATTACTGAGAACCACCAACTGAACATGGCCTCATGTGAGGCTTCAGAAGGAGGAACAGTTGCCAACTGCGCTGTACTGCGGTGTGAACGGAGGAAAGCGCAGAAGGCTGCACGTCACCAGCTGTCTCCCGAACGCTCAGGCCCATGGAGTGGCCAGGCTCCTATATTTAGAGCGGAGATGCTGAATACAAGATTATCCGGCCCGGCGTGCTCACGCTTACTCACTGTCCCTGGAGCTTAAAGTAAAAGCCACCTTCACATGCAAATAAGACAACTCGGGCCACGTGAGTGAATCAAGGTTTGTGGAAGGCGCACTGCGTAAATAGGAACAGGTACGACAGAAGTGCACTTGTTTACATTGTTCCCAATGTGCACAACGAAGGAGAGAGAAAAAAAAACAGATGCGAATAAACTGCTGTACTACAAATCAAGATGGCTGAAATCATTACGTAATTAAACTTCAGCGCACCGCCGCCGTACAAGCGGAATCCATAAATAAATGGTGTATCCGGTAGCCGGCGTCATACCTCCAGCTAGCAGGACGGCTAACCGAGAGCGTCCCGTTAAATTTCGGCCTGGTAAACGGCCCCCCACGCGTCACAAATGCTTTGATCGCGTCGCGATACAACATTTACGAATCGATGACGATCAATTGCCGCCGTGGACCGTGGTAAAAAAAAAAAAGCCGCGACGCAGGCTAGTTTCCTCGGCGAGACCGCCCGGGCGCTGACCGAAGCGCGCACGCGGCCTCGTTCCCACCGCGTGCGTCCGGCGGCCTGGCAAATCCAGCCACGTTCCGGGCCGAAACGCCACGAACATCAGCCTGCGAGTTCTACAAATACACGGCAAGGTGGAAAAGGGGCTTTAAGCATTTGTAAAAAATTTAAAATAAATTGTACAAAACTGTCGTACGTCCATTAACGGCTGTAATTACATTTCATGCTAACTTAGGCTAAGCTAATATGACCTTGTGCTACAGAAGCTTTACACATTTTCCCCTTATAAAACAGGTCAGTTCCTCTTAATTCTTACGCGCACCTGGGTGCCCTTCTCCAACAGACTCCGACGTGAACAAAAAGCAATCTTCGTCGATGATGGAGTTATGGAAACCGTTCACCTGGCCGTTCATCTTCAGACAATTCGCCTTCAGCAGCGTCCCACTATTTAACGGAGCGACCGACGGAAACCGCAACTCCCGCTGAATTCCTGCCAAACGTTACTGACGCGCTGAAGCGACGTGAACGCGTTGCCGACTGAGTCCCGGTGCCTCGGCGCTGCCCCGCCGCTTATATCTGGTCGACGCCGGCGAGCCGCTGCCAGGATCCGCCCTCGTTTTGTTCGGCGTCTCTGACGTAACGGAGGCGCGCCAGATTACCATACACTTCAAACCAATGAATTCTCAGCCCGCTCACGGCGATTCCTGTCCGTCGAGGGTGACACGCCGGGGGCAGAGATGTCGAAAACACCGGGGCAGGTTTCTGCAAGCCGCGCTGTGCGTTTTTTTTTTTTTAGGGCTTTAGATTGTCAATACTCGCGATAAACCAAACCGATCAAATGTGGCCAGCAAAGTCAGCATGAGAACACATGACTGCGTGATATCTTCACCGGTGGACTTTTTAAATCACACGTCGTTGATTAATGGAAGTTGGGCCTTAAGCCCCTTTACATTTACGGCATTTATCAGACGCCCTTATCCAGAGCGACTTACAGTCAGTAGTTAAAGGGACAGTCCTCCCCTGGAGCAATTTAGGATTAAGTGTCTTGCTCAGGGACACAATGGAAGTGGGATTTGAACCTGGGATTTCTGGTTCATAGGCGAGTGTGTTGCCCACTAGGTACCCTTTAGGTACTCTGCTGATTTCTATAAACCCACGCATGGTAAACGGGACATTTTAGTGGCCACAAACCTACTGAAATTCCACCAACGAACCAGAAATACTGGTCCCTTACAGGCCGACTACACTAGTCCAAAACTTGATGCCAATTCCCCCATTAACCTCAGAGGAGCTTGCATCCATGCGTCTACACACACCTGCTCTGTACTGGCCGCTGTGCGGGATTTTACATTCAGGTGAAACCATGTTCTTATGTTAAGGCTCTTAGGGATGGCCTTGCTGCACGGGCTTTGCAAAGCAAATAAGAAATTGTCACCAAGCCTTTATTTGTTTCAGAACTGAAAGAGGCGGTTCGTGTTGGCATCATGACTGCAGAATTTCTTTGCACGAACTGAACGTGTGGGTCTTCAGTATCCAGCTGCCAAAGCTTGACCTGCTGCACCAACATGCATCAGCACATTCATCAAACAAAGTAAATACCTGAACTAATTTTGGTTTTAAAAATGCAAAGGAATCTTGCTGGTCGTGATTTTCCTGCTCACTGTGTTTCAGGCAGTAATTTGGATTTTATCTGGAAATTGTTGAGTGGACATTTGTCATTATGTACACAGTATCTTTGCAATTAAATTCACATTGGTCAAAAATTAGTCACTTAATTTATTCAGAATACACTGATGAATATAATGGGTGTTGCCTTTTGGTTAACCAGGTACCAGTCTTAAAACCAGACCGGCATCCCAGCTTGAAATGTAACTCTAGTGTTTGAATAAAAATTCTTCAGTGCATTCTGGACTTTTATTATGACGTAGATCTGTGACTTGAGCAGGACCATCAGAGTTGAAGCTGGTTTGTTACTTGCAAATCATTACATTAGAGATCAAGCTACAATATTTACTTATACTACAAGATCATGCTACAAAGCTGCAATTTCCAAAACCATGTTGAGCAGGACCATGAGAGTTGAAGCTTTTTTGTGTGGCTGGGAAGTTTTCTCAGGCTCAGCAAGATTACCTATAGCATATAATGTTTAACAGTATAATTCAAACAGGAGCAGGTTACTGCATGTTTTTACTTTCTTATAATCTGCTCAACCTTGTATAACCTCTTCTCACTCCTGCCACTCCCTCCAACACCCTCCAATCAAACTCAACAAATCTGTGTGTGGTTCTCTTCCCCGCCCTTCAGGCTCTTAAACGTGGCCACTTTGTCACAGTGACAGTGTGACTTTAATGTTATGTAACACATGAATAACACATGGATATCACTGTGACACAGAGCACTGTGTGGTGTTGCTGTTAGACCCCATCATGGTCATGTAGTGTTCTAGTTATTTTAAGGCGTTTGTGGTGCATTGCTACACTGTTCTGTGTTAGTAACACATGCTGTAACTTGGTTGTGTGACTTCCTCCCTTCCTTCCTCATCTCATCTACTTGATCTTGGTTATGATCACAGGTTATTGTAAAACATCAAGAATGGACAGTTTGGTTTGATTAGAATATAAGGGTCATATATATGCATCACAACACATCTTTATTGAAATAATCCCTTTTAAAATAAACATGCCCTCCTCAGACAAATCTGACCCATCAAACTTCATGTCAGATGAGCTCTTCATGGATCAGATTTGTTTTACCAAGTATTTCCTAGAAGTATTCAATCCAATGAACTGGTGACATGAACTCTGACATGTTCCTTATTTCTGAACTAATTTTACAGTGGCATCATTCTGATAAAGAGTCGTGTGACATGAGGCATTGAGCTGACATGAATGACTAACCTTCTTGATTCATTAAGCCATAACTTCTTGTTACATAAGTCGGTTTTGATGGTGTCAGCGTGGACACTGTGACTGGTCTGTGGTGCTGTTTTGACACCTTTCTATGATCACCGTCATAAACGCATCAACACGCATAAAGGTTGTTCAGTTGCTTGGTCCACTTTTGTTAGGTACAAACAAGTGCATACTGGGAGCTCCCAACAAAGGTGGAAGGGTCTCAACCAGTCACCTAGTATCCCAATGCGGTCCATATCAATGTCGTGCTTCAAGAAAGGACTCATCACCAATTGCCCTGGACAATTACAAATGTAATTAGATAGCCAATATTTATTCACTTCACCTGCCTGTGATTTGTAACAGAAATATTTTTGATATCTGTTTTAGATAGATTTGAAGAGGTTCAATCTTTTATCATCATGCTAGTTGCCAATGGCACAAAGAATGGTTAAAAAGATGCTGAAACACAGATCTAAGGTTTGGTCATTTTATTCAGTAAATGCTCGCCACAGAACGTACCATTTTCACCCACTCCTGTACAGACTTACCGCACACACACACAACACTGCCACAAAGTCAACAGCAGGCTTTTACACAACCCTTGCAAAAAATAGTGTAAATACTAAAGCTCACTCTAGCCATTGATGTGAGGTGAACAGTCATGATTGCACATTCAGCTCTGGTGAAACACAGTGACACACAGACATGTGTTTTGTTATTTCAGTTAAGTCATAAAGCCATGTGACTATGTCAAACAAGCAAATTTGCTCTGCAGTCATATGGCAAAATGCCTTCTTCAAAGGAACTCACACACAAACACACACAAGAGCCCCAGTCAGTGTTTTAGAATATGCTGTCTGTCATCACTAAATAAAGAGCTTAATAAATGTCTCCTAGTTTTTCACCTCACGCCATTCAGACAAAGTGTTTCAAGCCCTTCCTGGGTTTACAAACTGAAGCCCAGACAGTCTAATCATACTCAGATAAATGAGATTAGTTTAAACTGATCCATGGCTTGGAGCACGGCTGGTGACGCTAACACTTCTCAAAAGTGCAAAACAGTTACAGGTCAAAGCAGCAACATCTAAAGAGGCTTTTGCCTTCCAGAAAAAATATACTATATTAATATATATTTATTTTGTACATTTCAATATATTGCATATATTTGATGTATGTCCTTAAAAATATATAGCAATATATTCCAAATTCATTTAGGGCACACAATAGCTACGAGTCTTTAGTTCTGAGCATTCTTGTGGCAGCTAAGGACAGCAGTGGCCTGACTCGGCCGCAGTGCCTGTAGCCTTGGCTCCTGTGGTACCGGCAGCAGGTGGAATAGGCCTGTGCTCACCCAGAATGGCAACAATTAGAGCCTCTGGTGCACTGACCCCGCTGCCAGGAGAGACAGGGCTACGCGGGCTAAGTGGGCTGAGGGAGGAGGTTGGGGATGGAGTGCTTTCCTGCCAAACCAAACGCTCCTTCTTGGCAACTCCGCTGGTGTGTGTGGAGCGCGCCGTGCAGGGAGATGGACTTTGCACATGAGCGTCACGAGGCCGCGGACACAGGCTGAGGCTCTGAAGAGAGGGCAAGGGTGTGGAGGCTACAGCTGGGCTGCGGCTCCGGTGGCAGCTGTGGTGGCGGTTGCGGTGCCGCTGCTGACGCTTGCCTGCGTTTGTGCCTGGACTGGGGCTCCGTGAAGAGCTGGGAGCCAGCAGGACCAGTGTACTGTCATCCTCAGAGCTTACATCAGAGCTTTCACTGCGGGCTGATGGAGGGCTGCAGACAGGAAGCTGCACCTTCCAACAAGAACCAATAATTCTTACCACACAGCTATTACATCAGCCTAGTACCAGCTAGATTTAACAAGACCTTTGTAATATAACCACATTATTTACTCTTTAATAACTTATAAACTGTACTTTCACATTTTACATTTTCTATTATACGTAATTTCAAAATCACCAAACATTATACCTGTTGAGCTATATAACAAACCATTTTGAGAATGTGCTTAATTCACAATTACACATGATTGGCCAAAACAAACAAAGGCTGAAATAATATTCTTTCAAATAATACACTCTACGTAATAATTGTTGTCTTATTGATGAAGTGAAGTGATTGTCACATGTGATACACAGCAGCACAGCACACGGTGCACACAGTGAAATTTGTCCTCTGCATTTAACCCATCACCCTGAGTGAGCAGTGGACAGCCATTACAGGCGCCCGGGGAGCAGTGAGTGGGGACGGTGCTTTGCTCACTGGCACCTCAGTGGCACCTTGGTGGATCGGGATTCGAACCGGCAACCTTCTGATTACGGGACCACTTCCTTAACCGCTAGGCCACCACTGCCCCGTTATGGTTGGTTATGGTTTTAATAATATTTTGGTAAACTGTCAGCATACTGCTTCTAGAACGTTCTATATACAGTGGTATCTCACACAGCAAATGTCACCTCCATTTTATGCCAGGTGGCACTAGAGAGAAAATGGCTGCCAAGACCAACCAAATGCCCACTGCACTACTAAAGCAGAGCTCTCTAACCAATTGCTTAATATAAGTGGCTAAACAATTAACTGATTCAATGGAAAGTTGATGAAAACTGATGAAAATGTGTTTGTGAAATACCCATTAAATTGATTTCAATCTGCTTTTAAGGTGGGAATTAATGAGTGCCAATTTTTTTGGGGTATGGCTACACACACAAATGCAGAGCTGAATTTCAGAAATTTTCATGCACTCTCAAAACTGGGGCATTGTCAGACATTTTACCTAAAAAT
Organism: Denticeps clupeoides; assembly: GCF_900700375.1. NCBI lineage: Eukaryota > Metazoa > Chordata > Actinopteri > Clupeiformes > Denticipitidae > Denticeps > Denticeps clupeoides. The sequence continues at coordinate 20,326,209 of NC_041707.1, forward strand.
GAATGTACTTAAAATAGTTAAAGAACATGGAGAAAAGTGTAAAGTTCACAACCTGGAAGGGTTCTGTTATTGCCACAATGCTATTCATATTGCTGCTGTAGAAACCCAGAATGTATTCCCCTAATTCTCTAGGCAAATCTTCCTCTGGAAAGGTCACCTAGGCAACAGACATACAAAGACAGGAAAGGTTAATTCATCACAAGACGAAAAGGCAAGTCCTTTCTTTTCACAAACCTAGGAGTGCTTCATTTATTTTTCTGTTTGTGAGATATTGGATGAAGAAAGCTTTCTTGACTTTATTTCTATCATTTTCTGACTATCCAAGACAGTATGAGAAGCCATGTTTGAAAACGGTACCAGGGGGTTTGGATCAATATTAGTACCTTTAAGAGCAGTGTTCTTGGACTCTTAGACATCACATATTGAACATGCAGCAAATTACTTGTGTTGCATACAATTGGGTTTGTCCTTTGAGTCATACCTGACACACTTCAGATTTGGCCCATACATAAGCAACATAATCTTTGTGATGTTTAAATCCTACCTGAAAAATAGAAGAAAATTCAGAATCAGAATACCAAAACATGGAAATGAAAATAATCAAATCAATACACCCACAAGAGCCTCAAGCTCTTTTCACAGGCTGATCACATGCATATGTCAATCCCCATGAGTAATAACGTCACAGGCAAGAACCAGCCAGCCAAGGCATGTTGGACATTTAGTTGCAGATTCCTGGGAAGAATTTCAGTGCTCATCATTTTTTGTGTGATTTGATTTAAGTACTTTCTGTTTGTCACTGTTAATTGGTGATTACTGCTTTTGTTTATTTTGTCATAATCTGCTTCTAAACACATAAAATCATACAATATCATACAATATTTTTGTAAATATTTTATTATATCTTTCCATGGGGCAACATTGAAGGTATAACACTTTGATACAATGTAGTCAATGTACAGCTTGTAAATTTGCTATCCCCTCAAACTAAATAAACTCACCGCCATTAATGTCTAAAGTGCTGGTAACAAAATGTCCAAATTGTGCCAAAAGTGTCAATAGTTTTTTTTCCAGCACTGCATTAACTCTACTGGGCACAGAGTTCACTAGAGATTCACAGGTTGCCACTGGAATCTTCTTCCACTCCTCCATGACCACCTCACAGAGCTGGTGGATGTTAGAGACTGTGCGTTCCTATGCCTTCTGTTTGAAGATGCCCTGGTCTGGCACCTTTACCCTGGTCGTCTCGGGTCGTCTCGGAGGTGTGTTTTGGGTTGTTATCATGTTGGAAAGGGAGGATCATGCTCTGCATTTATTCATGGTTCCCTCAATGACTGCAGTTCCCCAGTGGTGGCAGAATTAACCATCTGAAACATACAGGTTTATTTATGTCACGGTTCCAGTGTCCGTGTCCTTAGTCTGCTTCTCCTCAGCAAACTCTTTGTGGGCTTTCTTGGGCTCTTCTGTTCTCAACTGTTGTCATCTTTAGAAAACATTTCCTTTTAGGATGACAGCCATGTAGACCAATTTGATGCAGTGTGTGGCATATAGTCTGAGCGCTAACAGGCTGACACCCCATCTCTTCAACTTCAGCACTCATACGTCTATTTTCAAAAAACAACATCTGGATATGACAATGAGCATGTGCTTAGAACGTCTTTGGTGGACCAAGATTGAGGTCTGTTGTGAGTTGAATCTGTCCATTTAAACTGCTTGTCATGGTCCTGTCTCCACTGACACATTTACAGACGTTTGTGCAGACGCCTGAGACGATGACCCCCAGATGTGGATGATGACATCCGGCTGCCATCTTGATTCTTTGTCTGTGGCGAGGAGCAGTTCAGGCACACGGTATGGGAATACAGACAGTGGTTACGGTTCCGTACTTGAAGCAAAAGGAGGCTGGTAGTAGAATGGTCGGAAGGGCCGATAGATCCGAGGGCGAGGCAGAAGAATAGTTCAGGTCCAAAGTGAGAAATAGGCAGGAGCAAATCATTGTGAGGCAGAGTCAATCAGTAACAAAGGCGATAAGCAACGAGGGAAAAACCAACGATGAGTGGGTTTATGTTGATTACATTGCCGATACAGGATTTGTGAGCCTGTTTTAATACTTAGTCTTAACACTCCATATTAGATATTTCAAGTTATTATGAATGTTAAGAACATTAGCAGTTTTCTCTGCTGTGGTTATTATTTTGCAATATGCATAATTGGTTTGTGTTCAGACCACACTGGTCTGAACCATACCTGGTAAAGATCCATATCTGAGGCTAAACTGTGAACATCATGTCCTGTGTGTGAAGAACGAATCCTTCCGGAACTGGAGAAAGTCTGGACTACATGAAAGGTTTTCTTTTTCATGAATCCCGTAGGTCACAGGATTGCCATGTTACTACTGAGTGATGGAAGCCAGTTTTGCTATTTATCAGGGGACTGTAGATGCATAAAATGTACAACGAATCATTGTAACAACAGTTAATTGTAATAGATTTTGGTCATGAGGGTGGAAAGAGTGGGACAGGATGGGGTGAAAACGCACTCATGTGCCATTTTCTTGTGCCGCATTCTAGGTATTATTACACATAACTTCAAGCAGTGAAATAAAAAAAACAACAACATATGGATCACTGTTATCTACTTAATTCTTTTTTAGATCCAGATCATTCACATTCTTAAATCATATGTAAAGCAAAGGACTCTAGCCTTTATAAGACCAAATCTGTAATTCAAACATCCAACAATATATTTTTAGTTTGCATCACAGGTCACTTTCTGTTTTGGAAAATAATGGTTTTCTTTTGTTCCAGTCTTTGGTTGACAATCCATGCAGCTCTGTGTGTATAAAATTAGTCGTTTAACACTTTACTACCATCCTGTGACCATTAAGAGAACTGCAGGGCTGGCTGTGCAAATTCAGTCAGCTCAAAAGGAGGATATGTCACCTAGTGTTACCAGTTGTAGAACTTCATGACCCCCAGCCAGAAAGTTTTATCCGCACCTTAATTAACCTCGGGTGTTTCCTAACAGCTCAATAATGAATGTGGCACATTGTAAGCAGTGCAGATCTCCTAGCAAGTTTGTGAGAGAGTGGTGAAACAAATCTCCATTTCAAGAAATTGAGATTTTACCTATGCAGAGTTTATGGTCATGTTTATGTAGTTTTAATGCACACAAACTGTCTCTGAATTTCATGGAACATGTCAGAGCATCTATGATATATTTATACAATGTAATATAATTTAAACTTACCCTGTAGAGTCCAACCCAATCCCAAGAGCTCCGTTGATAGCTGGAGGTTACATTGAATTGCACTGAAGCATCGGAGGCCTTTGTCCACTCCTTCTCAACTTCCAGAGTTACCAGTGGACTATCAATTTTGAAAGGGAACTGGGGAAAAAGGATACAAGGAAAATAAATTAAGCTAATAATACTAAATTAAGCTAATATTGTCTATTGGGCAAAGGTGTATGTGCATGGCCAAATGTGAATGATAATATTGTAGCTTCAAATTTTGGTCAGAGTTCATTTAACAAGATTTGGCAGAAGATTATATACATATTAAAGAAGACATATAATCATCCATGACATAAAATGAAGCTATATTTAGTATTACAAAATAATTAACGTTAAAACAATTGCATTTTAGAGCATAATTATACAAATGAGTTCCATACTTGCAATGAGAAGACAGCAGACACTGGCTTGTGGTCACTAACAGTAAAGCCCATGTGACTGCGGTAGGACTGCTGGGTCACCCTGGTAACACCACCCAACCAGGACGTGAGACCACGCTGCAGTGTAGCATTATGCGATGGCACAGGAGAGCCAGTCCGACGAAGACGCCACAGAATACGATCTGTCCATGCTGGCTTTCTCTTCTTTGCACTTCACAAGCAAATAAATAAAGAAATAAATAAATGTTAATGAATGCCAAATGTTAATGTTTACTGAGCATTGTATTGAGTGTATTATGGATTTAAAGAAAATTATAATTTTTTTCTTTTACAAGAATTTTGTACCTTGTATCATATGTGTTTGTGCCCACATCAAACTTATAAGTTGGGGCAAAGTTGAGGGGACTCTCCACAAACCCCTCCAGGATACGTTCACTCTTTTTAGCTATATTAAGCTTTAGTCATAGGAGAAAAGCACAAAATTAGCAACATGATTCATTTTCTTGCCATTCCTTGTACTTATTACAATCACAATAGGTGTGGTATTAAAGGTGCCACCCATCTGCAAATATTTTAATAATATTCTCTGCACTCATGCAATATGGAGCATGATTATCACGGGTCCAGTTTCTTTGATAAATATCCAAATATAAGAAAAAAAGTTATGTCATAAACTAAAGCTACAACATCTAGAAGCTTGCGAGCATGACATTACCACATAATCTGATAAGAAATTAAGTTTTTGCCATCCATTTTTAATACTAAAGGTATCCTATTTATAACACTATATACTAAATGTTTGTTGTTAGAAATTATAGGAGAACCATGAATGAAATATGCACAGTTAATTTGTATATATGCACGGGTAATTTGTATATTTATGTGATTGTTTTGCTGGGATTAAATTCCAGACCTGGTCCCGTTCCCACAGAAGTGGCAGCTTATTGCTGTCAATAGCACTCTTCACCACATGAATATCATAATCTTCAATACGAAAGTTCAGGTCCCCAAACCAAAAGACCACACTGCAAAAAAATGTATTATGATGAATAACATGTTTCTTACCAAAATTATTCTACAAAATTATTCTACAATCACTCACTCATGATCCAACACTCCAGTGGCTGTCCCGCCTTCAAATTGCTGCTGTTGCAAGATGCTCTCGAAGTCCTCCATCCGCTGCTCCAGGTTCCGCATGTGGGCAGGCAGGTGGCAGTTCAAGAAGCAGACCGCATGGCCAAATACCATCATTCTCGCACTCACCCCCCCTTTATTACCCTGAGAGAAAGCCAAAAGTGAGAGATATTTAATAGATGATTTTAACTCATTAATTTGAAGATGCACAAATCAAAACATTGAGCACAATGAGTAAATATTCTGCAGAAAAAAACTAAATGGAGAGTAAAACCTTTAAATTTTTCACACACTAATCATTAAACAGCAGGTCACTCAGAGTATCAACCTCTTCTCATCTTGAGCCTCCTCTCATCGAAAGAAGAACAAGACATGCATCCAGACTCTTTTTAGTTCTGGCTCCTAAGTGGCGGAAACAACTTCCTGTTACCCTCACCATGTACAAATACACAGAGAGATTCTGGGATTCACAGTGTGCAAAAAACTATTTAAAACAACACACAATCCGACCAAGGACATTGTGCGATGACCCATAATCCAGTGCTGGTCGAGTGTAGACAAGTAGCAGCAATATGAAAAAAAAAAAAATATATATATATGTATATAATATGATAATACTAATACAATAATAATATGGTATGATATTGTGATAATAATAATAAAGTACCTAATAATAATAGCGTAAAGTGAAAAAATGTAAGGTTCTTTGCATTTTTGTTTGTGATGGTATGTAACTTAAACAGCAGTTGTTGGTTTAAGCCTAGCTATATAGGTATACAGATCAGATGTGGACTACAAAGCACTGGTGTGCATCATTCTGGACAAGGACATCTGCTCAATGCTGTAAATGTGAATTCCAGCAGCGTGTCTCACCCAGCAGCCTCCAAGGCCGGTGCGAGTGCTCTGCGTCTGTATGCCCCTAAGGAATGGCAGGTGGCAGAACTTTGAGAATACTAGAAGAAGTACACCATGCATGCGCTGGGATGCCACCTACAGAAGCAAGAAGAATGACAAAGAATGTAAAACAGAAGACATGATGAATTATATTGTATTTTATATATTACAGATTTTATTTCTGACAAATAATCAAATAATAAAAGAACTAGTCGCTATGTTTCATTTAACAGTTTTGAGATTTCTTTTATTTGCTTATATTGCATATAAGCTACTGATATTTGTCACGCCAAGGAGTATGAAACACGATGCACAAGTGCACAATATATTGACATTAATTCAGGGTAAACATAAAGTGAATGGCATGAGGGCCAAAACAAAAGGTAGCTAGTAGCGTGGTCAGACAAGCAACAAAGAACTTAGGTAAGGTGAAGTGTACATAAAGGGAACGCTAATTACACATACAGTGGGGCAAATAAGTATTCGGCAGCCACCGATTGTGTAAGTTGTCTCACTTAAAAAGATGAGTGCGGTCTGTAAATTTTATCATAGGTACACTTCAACTGTGAGATACAGAATGTAAAAAAAAAATCACATGGTGATTGGATTTTAAAAAATTTAAGTTTGAAAGTGAAAGTGAAGTGATTGTCACACGTGATACACAGCAGCACAGCACACAGTGCACACAGTGAAATTTGTCCTCTGCATTTAACCCATCACCCTGAGTGAGCAGTGGGCAGCCATGACAGGCGCCCGGGGAGCAGTGTGTGGGGACGGTGCTTTGCTCAGTGGCACCTCAGTGGTAGATCGGGATTCGAACCGGCAACCTTGAAATGCTTTTATTAACAATTACATCAAGTTTATGTTAAGAGTTAATATTTGCTGTGTTGTTTTTTTTTTTTTGCAATTCGCCCTGGCATGCTGTCAATCAGCTTCTGGGCCAAATCCTGTTCTCAGTTGGATTAAGGTTCAGGGAGTTTTGTTCCCCGAGCCACTTAGTTCTCACTTTGGCCTTATGGCACGGTGCTCCATCATGCTGGAAAAGGCATTGTTCTTCACCAAACAGTTCTTGGATGGTTGGGAGAAGTTGCTGCTAGAGGATGTTTTATTACCATTCTTCATTCATAGCTGTGCTCTTAGGCAAAATTGTGAGTGATCCCACTCCCTTGGATGAGAAGCAGCCTCACACATGAATTGTCTCAGGATGCTTTACTGTTGGCACGAGACAGGACCATCATCATTGCGTGTCTGTCTGGGTCAGTATGGGGCTGGGGTGCAGCCCCATACTGCAGGGAGAGACAGACCGAATGGGTTTTCAGGACTTCCTGGAGAGGCGGAGTTTGAAGGCGGAGTTTGATCGGCCAGAGCCTGAGCCAGGGATTGAACTCTGCCCCTCCACCACATCCAGCGCCAGTCAGAACCCGGGGCAAGAAGACCCAGCACTGGTGGGCAGCGAGAAGGTCGTGCCTCCTGAGATCCTGGCTGTACCATCTGAGGAGGTCCCAGAGAGCCCAGAGAGGGAGCCAGATGACCCTCTCTTCTGTTTGTCTCTGTCTGTGTGTGTGTGCGTGTCCGTATGTCGCCCCCACTTCCCCTCTTTGTGTCCACCAGATGGCGACCCAGCAGCGGAGCCGAACCCCAGGGAGGGAGTTCCTAACCTGACTGCACTGGTCCACGGCGAGGTGGACAGGCCCCAATGTCCCCACCTTGCCAGCATGGACATGCAGCGAGAGGGGCTGCATGGTCCCAGAAGGTACCAGCCTGGGGTGCCTGGAATGGTCACCGGAGGCTCCGGGACCACCTCCCTGCGCAGTGCAGGGAGGGAAGCTGGAAGCTCTGCCAGCGGGGACGTGCAGCGAGGGGGGCTGCGAGGGACCAGGGCCGCCACGCCTTACTACGCCGGGGAGCCAGCCCAAGGGACCGGGTCCTCCAAAGGGATGATACAGCAGGGCAGGAGCCCTGTGGGGACCGGTTGCCGCCGTCCGCCCCGCCGCCTCCACTGATGGTACTGCTGGGGCTCCGAGGACGTAGCCCTTGGAGGGGGGGGCTCTGTCAGGATTGACTGCACCTGGTCTTATCACCTATGCCCAATCCCGACAGCCTATAAAGGACTGGAGCTCCGCCCCTTCTGGAGCTCCAACATTTTCGTGGATTCTGCGTGAACTTGGGTTTCTGTTGTGAACCAGTTTTTGAGTTCTGGCAATCGCCACACGCCTGCGGGCAAGTTTATGTTCTTTCCTTAAGTTAAACTGTTTTCGGCCACCGAGCCGCGTTTATTTGTGTTTATTTTTTATTATTAATAAATCCTTGTTTCCCAGTACGTCCCGCCTCTGCACTTCCCTCCCCCGTCAGCTCGCCAGCGTGACACCTGCACATGTTTCCTTGCAGGCAAACATGGTTTACAGAGGAAGAACAATGATTTCAAGCATCAACATTTTATGCTACTATTATAACTCAATCAGCATGACAGGATGATCTCCAGCCTTGTGCATGTCAACAGTCTCACTTCTGTTAATGTGAGGATCACTGAAATGATCTTGGCAGGTTCTTTTGTGGCAGGGTCAAAATGCAGTTGAAATGTTTTCTTTTGTGATTAAGTTCATTTTCATGGCAAAGATGGACTATTCAATTCATCTAATCACCCTTCATTACATTCTGGAGTATATGCAAAAGTATATGCAGCAAACCTTGTGAAAATTAGTATTTGCATCATTCTTTAGGCCATGACTGTATGTGGTGCAGTTTAAAAACACTTCCATGTGATTTCATAGGTTTCCCTTTATATATGCTTTGCCTTCCTTCAGTTCTTTGTCACTCATCTGATATGTCTCGTCCTGTCACTACACCACAGACCACTTTTTTTATTTTTGGCCTCCGTGCCTTGTGCCTCAAACTCCTTAGAATGATAATACTGGTGTTTATAGACAGACTTACTCTCTACACATAATCTACTCCCAACTGCACATCCAAAAGTGACACAGGAAATGTCCTTGACATTCAGGAGTTACTAACCAGCACGTATCCAGAGCGACTGAGTGTATCCATACACAGTTCACTCCACTGGTCAGTGAAGAGCACATCTTTGAGGCGTTTGTTGATCATGCAGTTCACTTCCTGGAACCTGGAAGACACGTTTAAAACATATACAGTGGGTACAGAAAGTATTCAGACCCCCTTAAATTTTTCACTCTTTGATATATTGCAGCCTTTTTCTAAAATCATTTAAGTTCATTGTTTCCCCTCATTAATGTACACACAGCACCCCATATTGACAGAAAAATACAGAATTGTTGACATTTTGCAGATTTATTAAAAAAGAAAACCTGAAATATCACATGGTCTTAAGTATTCTGACCCTTTGCTGTGACACTCATATATTTAACTCAGGTGCTGTCCATTTCTTCTGATCACCCTTGAGCTGCCTGTCCAGCCAAACCGATCTATTGGGGAAGAAGAGGTAAGGAAAAACCAAATGATCACTGTGGCTTAGCTCCAGAGTTGCCATCAGGCGATGGGAGAAAGTTGTAGAACGTCAACCATCACTGCAGCCCTCCACCAGTTTTATGGCAGAGTAGCCTCTCCTCAGTGCAAGACACACGAAAGCCCGCATGGAGTTTGCTTTAAAAAAAAAAAAAGGACTCCAAGATGGTGATAAATAAAATTCTCAGCCTTAATTCTAAGCGGAATGTGTGGAGAAAACCAGGCACTGCTCATCACCTACAGTCCCAACAGTAGTGGCAGCATCATGCTGTGGGGTGTTTTGCTGCTGCAGGGACAGGACGACTGGTTGCAAATGAGGGAAAGCTGGATGAAAACCTTCTCCAGAGTGCGCAGGACCTCTGACTGGGCTGAAGGTTTACTGTCCAACAAGACAATGACCCTAATCATACAACTAAACTAATGGAGTGGTTTCAAAACATCTTCTTGAATGGCTCAGCCAGAGCCCTGACTTAAACCCAATTGAGCATCTCTGGAGAGACCTAAAAATGTCTGTCTGCCAAACTTTACCATCCAACCTGCCAGAACTGGAGAGGATCTGCAAGGAGGAATGGCAGATGATCCCCAAATTCAGGTGGAAAAATGTATTTCCCAAAAAGACTCTGAGCAAAGGGTCTGAATACTTAGGACCATGTGATATTTCAGTTATAATTTGTTAATAAATCTGCAACAATTCTGTGTTTTTCTTTCAATATGGGGTACTGTGTGTACATTAATGAGGAAAAAATTTACTTAAATGATTTCAGCAAATGGTTGCAATATAACAAAGAGTGGAAGATTTAAGGGGTCTAAATGCTTTCCATACCCACTGTATATAAGTCAACATGTCTGTCTAGCTCTCTATGTGTCTGTCTCTCTCTCTCTATCTGTCTATCTTTCTATATCTTTATCTAGCTGTCTGTCTATCTGTTGTCTGTCCGTTTGTAACACTGGAGGTCACACTTACTTAGAGGTGATATTGACATATAAGACCCAGTAAGTCTACACAATCAGCAATTATTAGAGGTGGTTGTGTCCATTTGCAACATTCCTCTCGGTAGAGCCTCACCCCACGACAAACATATCTACATCACCACTGCCAGGGTTTGGTCCAAACAAGGAAGTGATGTCATCAGGAGGCATTGCTGATCCCACGTTCCATGTGACAATGTGGACCCTGTGAGTGGGTGGTTTGGAGGGTGTTAAATTACAGCAATTATAGGGAAACACAAATATCACCAAAAAAAAAAAGAAAGTTCAAACACATTTCACACAAAAATATGCCATTAGTGCTAAACTGTAATCGTTAAAATACATAAACACATCTTTATTATTTAAGCTTCAGAAGATCCTCACCAGCAGCAAAATATTAAACAGCCTTGTGGGTTTCTGTGTTTCATGCCAGTATGAGCAGCAGTTAGTGAAAACTGTGTGGAATGGCTGCCAAGAGCATACAACCCACATTCAGTCTGTCGCATGTGACTCTTGGCTGTCAGAGAGGGTTTATAAATCTTTTTTTTAAAGGTTTGCTTTGCAGGACAAAAGGGAGCTCTGACTATGCTCTTCTGACTGATCATATATTTAGGTTGAGAAACAATTGGCAGCATCCATGTGGTGAAAAGCAATGAAGAGGATGGTAGGAATGGAGAACACAATATAAGAACTTACCTGAAATCCTCTGAATCATTGCTTGGCTTGCTATCTTTCTTCTCTGTGCCCCCTGCTAGGTGGGTTAACGTCTCTGTAGAGATGCTGGGCTGAGGAATGGGACGAGGACTGGGCTCTGGAACAGTGAGACCAGGTTGAAAATTCGGGTTCGAGTAAGCGCTGCCTTTACCCGGGGGAATCGTGTTTGTCTGAAGGGTGGGGTTTGGGAAAGCAGCACTCAATGAAGGGACAATGATTGGCATAGATGTGTAACTGTCCTGCAGGAGCACAGTGGACGGTGGGTTGGGAAGATCTTGAGAACTGGCCTTTTTCTTTGGCAGCGAGGACTCTGTTGGTGGTGTGATGGGCCCGGGGATTAGGGGTGAAATTGATGACTTGGATTTGGAAACTTGCTCGGCATTTCTGGAAGACCTAATGGAGGAATTACTTCCCAGAGCAGAAGGCCTGGGTCGGCTGATGCTTGCTGGGGGGGTTCTGTTCTCACTCTTCACAAGGTCAGTTCTGTCCTGAGTTCTATCTGCAGCCTGGAGGTTTCCAGCTGCTGGATGTGTGTTCAGAGGTGGTTGGACGCTTGTCCGGGATGGGTCTTTCTGAACTGGTGCTGGGGGAAGGATAAGCCCAAGAGGACCAGGTGATCGCTCTGAGAGGGAAGAGTTTTGTTTCTGCTGCAATGTGTCCATCTCTCTATAACCAAAAATGAGAAACATTCAGATTTTGGAATTCATGCCATTTATTGTCAAATGTACAATATGTGCTGTTGGGGCAGTAGTGGCCTATTGTTGTGGAGCAGTGGTGGCCTAGCCGGTAAGGAAGCAGACCCGTAATCAGTTGTCGGTTCAAATAACAATCACTTCACTTTCACTTATTGTAGAGGCTTGCCATGGAAAGAAAGAAAGAAAGAAAGAAAGAAAGAAAGAAAGAAAGAAAGAAAGAAAGAAAGAAAGAAAGAAAGAAAGAACTAAATATTGAGGAAAAAATAAAAGACTACTTCATAAAACTTTTTAATTCTGATTATACACCTTATCCACCTTATTCAACATGATGACAAGTAAGGGCTTGAGAACCACTGTTGTGGACTTTCATCCCGTTTTCACTGTTGAAAATGTATTATTATAAGACTTAATATAAACTTGTTTAGTTTTTAAACAGAATTTTGTCAAATAAATGGCAAAAAAACACAGAACATTTTATTATGCACAGACACGGGCCCATGGTGAACATTTGTTCATTTTTGTCCAGAACTGCATATGCCGCATTCTGCACAATTATCTGCTGGTCCCTTAACCAAACCTTCACTCCTTGCTGGGTCACTATCACCACAAGCGCAGTTTCCAGCTGACAGACAGGAGAATGGCACAGTAAACAGAGGATATTCGCTGAGTCCCTCTCCTGTCATTTCCTCTCCTCTGAACGTCACTTGTGACATCGAAACACCAGCCATCAGCCAAGATCAACTTTCTCTCTGTCGCAAAACGTGGCACACCCTCCCCGCCCTGTCCTGATCTACTTTCCTGTTGCTATGCAACAGCGGTTTAGCCTCCCCCCCACCACTCCTCCTGTCCTTCCTTCACTGCCCTTCATCCTCAAATTCCAGCATTTCCTCAGCACTGACAATGAGGAAAGGAGGTGGGACAAGTGACACGGTTCAGCCTCTGAATTGAGTAAATATTTTTTTATCTGATTTCTAGGTCTTTTCCAGCTCGGCAGCAGTTAAAGGACTTTCTTGTAGTCACAAATATGAATATCTGATTCTGTTTTACTGCTGTTGTCTATAGTATAATCAACGTCACAACAACCCCAATAGACGGATGGCATGCATTCAGTTCCACTTAAATGACCGCCATGGATGACTCTACATTTTTTGGATTCAGATCGTTCACGCTGGATTTGTGAGATAGTTTGGATCTTGCAGTGCTGCTTGGTCATTGCAGTCCCTCTGTGTCATGTTTTGTGATAGTTTCACTTGCTGGCATCCTGACATCGTTCTGCTTACTGTTGCTGAGGGTAAACTGTTTCACCATGTCGCAGATTTTGGAGTCGTAAAACAACATCAGGAAATCTGAGAGATGTTCACACAATGTATTTTGGTGAGGGGATATCATCACTACTGAACATGATACGTAATATACTTTCAGACCATTCTAGAGAAAACATTTAATGTAACTTCATATTATTAGATATTTCATAAATATCTAATAATTGTATAACCTAAAATAAAACAAAAGGAAAGATTACAGCGGGTGGACTGTAATGTTAGAAAGCCAATTATGTCACCAGGTAATTGTATAATATTCAGTATAAAAAAGTGAACACATTTATATAACTCATATAATTCTCTTACATTTAGTTTATGTTGTGGCCATTTTGTCTGCAGTCACCAAGTGTCTTTTGGAGTTTGTAACAGGATCTAATGAATCTAATGGTCATAATCTAACAAACCCAATTACAAATCCCCTCATACTTCCTTTTAACCACATTGCATCTGTAATAAACCTATATGTGTGTCAATCGAGGCTCTATATGCTTTTAGAAATTGGCGAATATTGGTGTAGTTCAATCAGACTGATTTTGGACTGAGCTTTAGTCCCATTATGCCCTGAATTAAGAGATAACGCTGCAGTTGCCTCTAACAGTCAAATTCCCAGCAATCTGCTGATTTCGGTGAGTATTTATTGTAAGAGAAGTGTTTTCAGTGGGGTGGTCTTCTATAATTCACTCGAGGCTTTTGTTCGTGCGCCCGCTGTAAGCAAACGCCGCGATGATTTATTGATGATTTTTAATCAGCCTGCGACACGTGACCACACGCAAAAAAAAAAAAAAAAAAAAAAAAACCAAAAGTATCGGTGAGAAACTGACGACCTTTTCCCCATTCCCGGCCCCCACCTCTACCACTTTAACCCGAAAGATCACACACAGCCCGCCGTGCGCCGAGCACGTTGCGCCGGACAGATCGCAAGGTCACCCGCTGTCCGGTCGCATTACGCGCCGCCGGAGCCTCGGGCCATAAATTCTCTCCAGGAAGCGGCGCTCGCTTATTTCCTGTCGGTCCGAGACGTTACCTGCCCTTCCTGCTGCTGCTGCTGCTGACTGTCCCGCAGACGAGGTCGCGGATCCCGCTGCTGCTGCCGCCGCCGCTGCTGATGATGCTGATGATGCCGCCGCCGCCGCCGGGTTTATATCAGTGACGTGCGACCGAGTCCCAGTGACCGATGCGGGACGCGGGGCTGCGGCAGCGGAGGCTGGGATGCACACACGCACACACACGCGTGGCTTTCATCGTGAGGAACGTGGTGGCACTTTTTACGTGTAGGGTGGAAACTCCAATACGTTGCTGGTTGTGCTGAATCTAGCTGGTTGACGCTGATAAACTGACTGAATGACGTAACTAAATGACAAAGAGGAATGGCAATTGACATTTACATTTAAGGCATTTATCAGACGCCCTTATCCAGAGCGACTTACAATCAGTAGTAACAGGGACAGTCCCCCCCTGGAGCAACTTAGGGTTAAGTGTCTTGCTCAGTAAGCGGGATTTGAACCTGGATCTTCTGGTTCATAGGCAAGTGTGTTACCCACTAGGCTACTACCACCCTAAATTTAAAGAAGGCAGTGGCAAAAACATAGAGCAATGACAAGCACTGCAAATTGGTGTTTTAATGGTGGCTAAACATAGGCGTCACACTCACATACATTCATTCCACACTTACTGTAAAGCACAGATATTGACACAGAAAGGGAGCTCTGCCGGGGATAAAATATGGAATGCAGGGCTGAGACAGTGTTTTTATGGCGAGAGTGACTGCATGAAACACGAAGGGGAAACTGTGACAGTCACTCATATTTGAACAGGTCCCCGCAGACTCATTAAAGCCGTGAGCAGGGCTGTTTGTACTCCACCATGTTCAATAACAATCTATCCCAACTATTGAGCATGATCTTCTCGGATCCTTCGATCCGAAATCGAGTAAATAGTAGTTATTTGGTGCTTTAAAAGACTGCAGCTCTGCATAGTTTCTAGCGATTTCGCTCAGTGAATAAAGCTAGTTGAGTAATAAGGCATGGTGGAGCAGGAGCAGACATTCCCTTCAGGATTTCAGTTTGGCACATGCGTTGCCAGGGGTGTGAACAGAGGTAACATCATTGATCCCAGAAGAAATTGGTGCGTCCCAGATGGGACCGTCTCTCTTCGCTGTGTGATGGGTTACTTGGATTAAAGCAGAGAGCTCGGTGTCTAGAGTGGAACAAACAGACAGGCAGAGAAATTGAGTAAATAACAGTAGGACCAGTTTAAATGGCCATCATGCTTCTAGAACAAAACCCGTGGAGGCCGGTTCTATCTTTAGCTACGAGTTATGGGCAAATGAACTGTGCTAAATTACTAACAACGTGACGGTGGTCACCAGAAAATCAGTACTGAACAAAAGAATCCATCTTGAATTCAGAGCACAGTTAAGGACGCACATGGTGCAAGCGTAAATAAATGGACTGGGAATATTTGTTTTTGCATGCAGAATGTGTCCAGTGGTTCTCAGATATATACGTCACATAAGCTTTAAACACAAGTAGACAAAGGCAACACAATTACACAAATATTTGTATGGCATAATCAGATAATATGAAGGAGTTTTATCGCTGGGATGACAATCATTGGACAGTCAAGTTTTCTGAAGTCCTCAGAAAAAGGTGGAAAAAGTTGACAAGAATCAATAGTCCTTGTGCATCTAATAGTCAATGAGGTCACAAAGGAACCCAGGGTAACTGGCTAATACTCATAACCTGTGGAAAAATGTTTTGTGGACAGATGAGACCAAAATAGAACCTTTGTTTAAATGAGAAGCATTATGTTTGGAGAAAAAATACATTGCATTCCATCTGTGAAACATGGTGGTGGTAGGGCCAGTTCTGTTGCATCTAGGCCAGGACCTCTTTCCATTTTAAAGGAAAACATGACAAAGCAAAGCTGAGAAGTCTGGAATAAGAGCATTGTAAGAGATAACCAGGAGCTAGGTGCCTCTTTGAGTCAAGTAAGATCTTTCTGATATTGCTGACAGACAGTTTGGAAAATGAGAACTGGTCAATTTGACTCTTTATAAATATGCATATGCTTAAGAGTTAAACAGAGGTCCATGCCAAGATTATGAGTGACTTCTCATGAATAATAGAGTTATTCTGTCATGTGAATGAATGGTCTGACACAAAGAGAATGGGTCATAGTATTGGCCAAATGATCTCATGCAGAGATCATTTTCTTTTAAGGATGATACAGATAGATGCATTTTAAAGTTGTAGACAGACCAGTTTCACAATATCAGCAAAATAACAGGTTACATGACAAGGACATCTGTGCAGTCACAAGATACTAGTCATACAAAGGAATTCAGAAAATGCTGAATGTCACTTTAAGCCAATACTGGATACTGGAGTTTTTAGGTTATATTACAAAACCCATTGTCAGAACAACATATGAGTTGCCTAAATGGGTGAGTTAAACTGAATTCAGCATTAAAGTCATATGCCCTTAATATGCAAAGGGAGCATATCTCTTGGTCTAAATTGCAGCACCATGAAAAGCCACTCACGTTCTCCTGTCACTGACATTAATCCACATGTGTAAGCTGCCTGGAATGCACTGATCTGGAGAACCCAGCTGTCCTCTCCAAACACACAAACATACAACATAACCCTACTAATAATGTAATCTATGAATAAATCAAACTCAGTTTTGCTGCTCGTATATGTTTCTGAAAATTGTATTTATGATACATTGAAATATTAATAGATTTTGTATTTCCTTTTTCTTACCAGGAATGGGTGTGTTTCAGAGGGTCCTTTTTTTGGTCTTAACTAGGCCTTTCTGCACCAGGCACCGGTAGAACTCCTGGATGTAGGTGTATACACACTTCCAGTCCGGCTCTGGCATCCGCACTAGGTCATCCACGTCTAGTAGACAGGCGCAATCTGCCAGCTTCCTGTGAAAAAGCCCACCATACACACACACACACACACACACACACACACACACATACACATACATACATTATACAAGCACACAGCACATCTCAAATCCTGAGTATTTGACCCAGATTCATGGCAAGTTCTCAGAATTGCACATTAGTGTGCTTATAGCCAAGTTCTAAAAACATTTACATTTACAGCATTTATGGTAGTAAGTGGGATTCGAACCCGGGTCTTCTGGTTCATAGGCGAGTGTGTTACCCACTAGGCTACTACCACCTACTAAAAAGATGATTCTATGTATATGCAATAGCAAAAAACTTTGACCAGTGTGTCGGCAGTCGTATGCACATGACACAGTGTATTTACTCTGCAGTCTTGAAGGCCTTCTCAAAGTTGGCACGCCGGTCATATGGGTCAAGGGTGCAGTAGTCAAAGCCCTCAGGGAAGAACCTGTGCACAAGAGCACAGAATGCCAAGCCATCCGCCCAACTGGAGGAGAAGTTCTGAATATTCACACCCTAAAGCAATAAGAAGTAAAAAGAATGGAAAGAGCACCAGCAAAATGAACCTAAACACAAATACACAAATATTAGATTTATGCACATGCTTGTTTAGGAATGACCTAAACAACCTCACCTCATATGGTTCAGTTTTGGCCCTGCACCAGTCCAGCAGCATCTGTTTAACATTTTTACTGTTGGGCACCGCTGCTTCCCCCATACAGACTGGAGCCTTTGTCGTGGAGGTGGATGGGTTGCTGTGGCTGTTAAATTATGTCAGATTACTTGCAGGAGTGTTATAACAAGCATGCATGCACATATTTTTTTTTTGTATCGTGCTGCAAGATTTTAATGTGATAATGCCAGTAGTAGTCTAATTTACTAGCATTAACTAGAATCAGCATTGGGACTAATGCATCAATATATTGTTAACAGCAATGCATTATATTTAAAATATTATGAAATATTATGATGGAAATTGCTGTACAGGAGTGAAATGTACTGAATATAATAGAAGATTATGCCTAGGTATTCTTAGTCTAGATTATGTTGGTGTTTCCATTATTTTGTAAAGTATACTGTGGACATAAGAAGTGTACACACCCCTGTTACAATGCAAAGTTATTGTGATGTAAAAAAGTTTTACCATAAATAAATAATAATCCCCAAACTTTCCCAATCTTTAATGTGACCTATAATTTGTACAATTCAAACAAATCTGTTTATAATCTTGAACAAACCTGGAGGCAGGCGGCAAGGAGGCCTTGCTTTGTGCTGCTGTCTCTGAATAGAAAGGAGGCATAGAAAGAGAAAGGTTATTGGTTATATATATATACGTGTTTTTGTTCAGTCACAACTTTTTTCTCTCTCAAATAAATAAATTTGTTAATATCATTAGGTAAAAATATGATAACTGTTTCTGTATTTACTGAGCAAGACACTTAACCCTAAGTTGCTCCAGGGGGGGACTGTCCCTGTAACTACTGATTGTAAGTCGCTCTGGATAAGGGCGTCTGATAAATGCTGTAAATGTAAATGTAATGTGTACATGTGGCTCCAGCAATTGCGACCCTACATGGGATTTCTACTGATACATTATTTAGTTCACTCTCAATCGATTCACTCGGAACAATACAAGAAGAAGACACCTTTATTCACACTTATAGGCAGGAGATATTGGCTGCCATATCACCTTCAATTCTTCACCTCGGAAATTTTTCCCATTTCAGCAAGTTTCTCCAAAAACAGCCTCTCTAGGGCGAGTCATTTTTCCGCAGAGTGCTGATTTCGGGGACATTCCAGAATGATGACCGCTGATGCTCACGTGGTGAAAGGGAAGTTCACTATTCATCCCTGTCCTCAGGGCTGTGGCTTCTCCATTCAGGACAAGGATCGGCATGAGGCATGCCCGGTCTGCCTCGGCGCTGTCCAGCTGTGCGAGTTCTGTCGCCTGGAGGTCCCGCTCAAACTGGACTTTTGTGAGCTTGGAGTCTTCTGACGAGGAGGACGTGCAAGCCACTCAGCTGACAGCAGGTTTTGCTGGTGCTGCACCAACATGGTGCTCCTTCGTCTCCATGTTCTGTCGAGCAGCTGCTAAGCTGTTTGCTGGGTGGAGATTGGAATTGATTCCACCGATCTATTCCCTCATCATCAGTCAGCCAATCAACTCATCAAAGAGGATCATTTAAGGACATCTCCAGCCACCAGACGGGGGCCCATTTTTGTGGAGCCGGAGGAGGATAGAGAGGAGAGTTTCGTAGTGTTTCGGAGAGAAAAGTTAGAGAAAAGCCTGTGTTGTGTGTTAGTGGTCAGTGTTGGGTTTTTGTTGCGTAACTTTAATGTCTCTCCTTTTATGGTGTGTTGTTCCTCCTGTGGTTGTTGTTGTTATGTACAGCACTCTAGGTTTTGGTTGGTTGTTTACTACTCCCTCTAAATAAAAGCACAATATTTCACTTTTCCCACCTCACACATCCCTCTCCTTCGTTGTCACTTTTCTTAACCCCTAGACAGGGACATGACACCGGACTTAACCACAGAGATCACCTCGTCCTGGTCCAAAGCTCTGTCTGCACGCACTGCAGTTCTGGGCTATTTGCCCGGCATGTCCTGGATGTGGACATACCGGGCCCGGTCAATCTCCCCATGATGGAGCCGTCACTGGCCACCTATCTCAGGGGGGTTGCGGGTGGTTCTGCCCTCCCTCCAAGGCAAATTTCATATTGCGATTCACCCATTTTCACAGGCAGTTTCTCAGTTTTGCTTTTGAGGGGGCGATGTATGAATACTGTATACTGCCCTACGGCCTTTCACTGGCTCCTCGCACGTTTTTACGAAATTGGTCATGCACACCCTGCTTTGGTGCAAGGGCATTCGCGTTCTGAAATATTTGAAACTGAAGTGAAGTGATTGTCATTGTGAAGCACAGCAAGCACAGCACACGGTGACACAACAAAATGTGTCCACTGCATTTAACCATCTCCCTTAGTGAGCAGTGGGCAGCCATGACAGGCGCCCGGGGAGCAGTGTGTGGGGATGGTACCAAGCTCAGTGGCAGGTGATCCACCCCCACCCAGAGCTGTGCTGCCGTCTGCTGAGAGGTCAAAGCTTTTAGCTAAAGGGTTGCTTGCTAATCTTATCGGCACTATTCAGAGCTTTAGGGCTTTCTCAACCAGGGGCCTCTGTGCTTATAAATGGCGTTTTTATGAGCTCATATTTCCGCACATTTGAAGTATGCTATTTGAAAGTAAATAGACCAAATTTGCCTGTCTTAGTTTCAAATACCATAATTCAAATGTGTGGAAATTGGTGTCATAATTGAATTAAGTTAACCCTTCAAATATTTTTTTGAAGTGCAGGACCTGCTGGAGAATTATAAAGGTCATTTGGCAGCTATTTTAGCAGTTGGTATTGATAGGGTGTCGCCAGGGTCTCACCCCCTTGACATACGTTTTCTGAAGGGTGTGTGACAACTGAGGCCTGAGGCAGTTAAGATCCATTTCTGCTGGTGCTGCTTCAGCATGTGCCTAAAGTTACATTTACATTCACGCCATTTATCAGACACACTTACACAGAGCGTATTACAATCAGTAGTTACAGGGACAGTCCCCCCTGGAGACACTCAGGGTTAAGTGTCTTGCTCAGGGACTCAAAGGTAGTTAGTGGGATTTGGACCTGCTCTTCTGGTTCATAGGCGAGTGGGTTACTCACTAGGCAACTACAATGCAAAGTTGTGCTAAAGTCTTTCAGTTGCTCTGCACTCTTTTTCTTGGCTATATTTTGCGATGGACGTCGGGAAGTGCCTTCATCTCCTCTGCCCAGTGTGAGCATTGTGGGGGTATTTGCTCCATACTCAGGCTTTTTGCTCATGTGAGCAGCTGTTCGTCAGCTACGCAAAGCCAGGATAAAGCAGTGTCGGTCGCATTTGATTGTGGAAGCTTATAATAGCTAGGGCACACTCCACCAGAGTTAGGGCACACTCTACCAGAGCTGGGTCCACCTCCTGGGCACTGTTTGGGGGAGTGTCAGTGGGGGACATCTGTGCAGCTGCCACGTGGGCATTGGCGAACATTTTTATTGCCTAGATGTGGTTTCCTCTTTGGTGGCTACTGCAGTGCTTACTGCCACCTCAGGGAATTCCTCCTTTGGTACGGTTCCACTGGGCGGGGCATGTACATATGTACCATACTTCCTGTGTTGTACCGAGTGAATTAACTGAAAGGGAACGGCAGGTTATGCATATAACCACTGTTTTCTGAGGAAGAGGAACAAGGTACAACACTACGTCGCCCTGCCCTGGCCCTGCCTAGCTCAGCAAAGAGCGGTTCTGAACTGAAGGGCAGACGGCGACAGGTGGTTTTACGGGGCAACATGGCCCTTCCCCCAGTCGCCCCATCTCCTGCCTATGGGTGTGATTAAAGGTGTCAGCCGGGCACACAGAGGCGTGGTTAGTGGTTATATGCATAACCCGAGGTTATGTTAATATATATCTTCAACTAAACCTGACCAAACCTTGCTGCCAGATGAGTATCTGGGACTCACTTTGTGTAGCACCACGTCCATTTGTTTGCCCCAGAGCCTTGTTTGTTCCATCACCTACTGGATGGCTTCCACTACAGACGCCCTTCTGACGCAAGTCCTGCTGCCGTGAACCCCTCTCACGCTCTCTCTGTTCTGGGGGGTTTTGTGGGGGGGAGATTGAATGCAGACAAGCATGTTAATTTGTTAATCATTTTTTTTATAAATTAAGTACAGAAATATAAGTTATGTTTCACTCTTGTCTGTATCATGTGTTCTGAATTTCATTGTTAAGAGTTTTTGAAAAAGCCAGGTGCATGTGCCAAATCTGTGTTACCAATTGTATCCAAATCACGTGCTGCTAGAGCTCCTACCTCTCTTTTTATTCAGGAGCTCTCGCAAGGCCGCCCGAAGCATTCGCCTCTCATCAAAATCCACGGCCTTGTCCAACTGCAAGAGAAAGAAGAAAAAGATGCCTCTGAATGGCTTTTACATGCAGGGTAGTTTTTTTAAGGCCCTCAGGTTTCACAATGCTTGTTGTTTCAAAATGTTAACGTCAGCTGTTTTTTGTTATAAGAGATTCTGAACATTCTATAGCTATAATTTAATTATAATTAACAAGGATGGCATAAAATGTTTAACAGACAGTTTATTGACGTGTGTGTTAGCAGTTTTTGTAGATAGCTGATATTTAAATTGATTGTGTAATGCATACAGTTTAATATTCATTTAGCTTCTGTATTTTACCTTTTGGAAACCACTACATGCTGTCTTAGTGGCACAGTTTAGTCACTTTGATAATTACAGTTGTTTATTGATTATGATATGGACATTTTATTGTCCTTGCATCATTATCAAGATGGCATAATACAAAAACATAGTTATCCACAGTCATGGAAGATTGTGTACATTGCGGCTCACCATGTCATTGAGGACTTGCTCATCATCAATTGCAGCAAGCTGCTCACTTGTCAGTTTGCCACCTTGAGAGGCCACGGATTTTGTTTGACCCTCCATCTCCCTCTGCAGGTAAAAACAAGTGAATGCAACCATGAACGGCTGAAAAAACTGTGGAGGAATGCCGTTCTGTCAACCTGTTCACTGTGGAGGACCACTGAAGGTTTTCCTGTGACCAAAATCAGGCCAGAAGATCCTTTAGGCTATGCAAATGTCTAAGGACGCTTGTGGACCAAGCAAGCACCTTAAACTCGTCACCTTTGTCAGCATTTTTTGTACCAGGAAGCATTTTTGTACCAGGAAAAAGGCCACTGCCATCAGATAAAACTGCTTACATGAAGAGGCACACGTGGTCTTTAGGTGTGTGTGACAGTAACATCCACTTGGGCTCAGGGTTTCTCCTTGCACAGAAACTTACAATAGATCAGCCAGCTTGCATTCTTCCCATACATGTCCCATGCTGCTGACATCTCCTCCACAAGCAAACAACTCACAAACCTGTCACTGTGGAGATGCTCTTGCTCATTTGTTTAGCATGTGGTCCTTGTCAATGTTGCTCAGGTTCCAATGTAGCTTAGTACATTCAAGAACCAGATACCAGTAACCAGCTAATGTTGTGAATTGTACCATTTAGTGGCTGATGGGTCTCCTGTGCTCTTCATATATGAATCATGGAAACCAGCAAAAAAAAAACAAGGAAAAACATGAACACATGAACAGAAAGTAATGTCTGGCCAAGAGACGTTTGCTCTCACATTCTTAATCAGAATGTAAACAGCAAGCGCTGCTAGTTTGGACTGAAATAAACCATGCAGGGTTACAGGGAGGCTGTGTTCATTGTGCATCTACTAGTAGCCTGGTGAGTAACACACTCATCGATGAACTTCTATGTTGGTTTGAAGAGATATAACGGAAAAGCCTATGAACCAGAAGACCACAAAGTCACAGGTTTAAACCCTTCCTCCAAGGGGACTGTCCCTGTAACTACTGATTGTAAGTCACTCTAGATAAGGGTAAATGTAATCTCAAAATATTTCATAGTTAGCATTACAGACAAACAATTTGAGGGAGATTTCTAGCATGCATGTGGTAATGTAGTGTGCATTTATCCATGCAATCCTAAATGTAAACCTGGTAGAAAGAAGATGATGGGTGTTGTCCAGACGCGAAAAAAACTGCAGGTACTTACCAATCTGTGGAATATCTGTGAAGGGCTTTTTAAGAAGATCTTTGTCCAGTGGTCAACCTGTTGTTTTACGGTGATTGATGTCTAAATGTGTGCAAGCTGAGCGTTAAAAGACAGTTTTGCTACCCTTGTCGCTCTCCTGTGATAAGAAGGCAGTGACAGGACCTCTCGCTTAAAACCCCACCTCTCCTGACCCCTCTCAGAAACACTGGGAGAGAGAGCAAGAAAAATGCTTAGATTCGTTTAGGATTTTCAAGTGGAATATTCTGGTGCCCTGTCTGGTCCTTCAGCACTTTCCTTCTGTAAACTTCCCTCCCCCAACTAGTCTCTCCATCTTTTCTTTAAGGCATGTGAGATTTTTGGTTGTTTTTTTGTCCTTTCCTGTGTGATGGAAACAAAAGGCAGCAAAAGGCATTCACATTTTGTAATATAAATAACTATATTAATGTCATCCCATGGGTCGATGTGTGTATATGTGCGTGTCCAGGGTGGAGATGTGTAATGGGAGGGTTGAGCTGCACATAGCACATAGTGGCAGAACAGCAGAACTGGAGAACACAACCTTATTAAGGCATAGGCAGAGAGAGAGAGTGTGAGAGAGAGAGATGTAGCCTGCCTGTTGCCATGTTTACAGAAGCCAAAGCCACACTTTGCAAATACACACGTACACACACAGGCTCATCAGTCTGGAGTCAGGCCAACACACACTCACATGCATATACAAGTTCTGATAAGGGCATCGGGTCAGCAGGAGAACTGGTGGCCATCAGTGGAGAGTACTGGCTATTGTAACATTATATACAGTAAATTACCGATGTCCAATACAGTCGTACCTTGCACCCATGATATTCTTATTAATCTACCATGTAGCAGTATATCCATGTGACTGCATTTAGAAAATGGATGGATGGATGGCTATTCTGAGAAACCAGTTATATATTTCATTGTAGATTTTGGAAGACATTTCACAATGATGGAATGTAAGGGGACCTAAAACTTTATGAGACTGTTCTGGCATATTGGTGAAGTAGGGGACTGTATGTACACAACTACTTTCAGGTCAGTTTAATTGAAATTTTGCTTGTAGGTTTTTAGGGCTGTATTGGAATATAACTTTGAATAAACTATTATTCCCAGACATATTCTTATACTGATCAGTTTCTTAATGCATCCAAAGGGTGGCGCTAAAGGCCTTAGATTAGCTTGAAGTCTAAACTAAGTAATCATAAGATCAGTGTCAAATGTCTGTTCATATCTTGAAATATCCTGTTTATCGCTCACACTACTGCCAGCTATGATGCTGAGTGGTAATCTGAGTAAACAGATCTTCCAAAAGAGGCAAAATGACTTGCTTCGGCTGATTTACATAGTAAATTAATACAATCTTTATTCATTATTATGTTAAATTAAAACTGAAAACAAATGATTACAGCAAAACTATCTGAAAGTATGACAGACAGAAAAGTTATGACACCATACACAAATGTGGCTTTTCTACCAGGTATGTTTTGGCCATTTTTAATGAATGGAAAAATATGTTACAATTTCATGATATCAGAAACCTCACATTTAGCCTTAAACATGGCAAAAATGGGTCTGAAATTCATCAGTGCATTTTTGTGCAGTAACGTAAGCATGTATTGCAGCAATACAATCTGTTAATCCTATCAAATCAGTACTGAATTTGTAAACAAAAATACACAAATAAATAAAATAAAAAAAACTCTGGCCAGTCCCTTACACACAAACTGCCACTGGGACTTCAAGTCTTAAAAAGTTCATAATGTAGAACTGAGGTATAGAGCTTTTCTTCAAAACAGTGTTCTCTGCACATATCACACTTATTTCAAATGGAAATATATAACTCACTTATCCTTATATGGTTATGTGCAAACTAGAGACATTACACCAGACTATATGATTCCCAATTAGCTTTTTAGTTTTTTTTTTAAATCAGAAAATAATATGAAACATTCTGAAATAAAAAGAAACATTTCCTTTAGGTTGTGAGTGAGTCTGGGATTGTCAAGATTCGTGGCCCTTACATTATTTTCCAGAAAGCCATTAAAAATGTTAAAACTACACCTCAGCGGTATTGTGGAGGTCTGCTTAGTACTGCAAAGTCCTGTACACTTTCCAGCAGAGGAATGATGCCACATTAGAACAAAAATACAAAGCTACCGTCAGCACACACTGCCTTTGCGGCATACAAAGGGCAAAAATATGAAAGTTGATACCTTTGTTAATGAGGAAAGAGCAATGGTAATATCAGCAACTAAACTGAGCTACAAAAACAGTAATGATGAATTATGGAGAGCATGTATGGATGATCATTGCTGAAATAGAATAGATTTGGAGTAATTGTAACGTTTGCATCTTAATCTTTGCTCAATTAGCAGTTTAGCATTTTGGTTATAGTCTAACAGATAACCATCATTGAATGATTCTATATATACATACACAGCTTCACATGTTACTCATAATATTAATTCTTTTGGGCTTTGTCACCCCCCCCCCCCCCCATCCTGTAATGCACATGAAAACTGATCTTGTATTAAATACCAGTTAAATGTCAACCGTAGTTAACAGAAATAAACAAATTCTTCTACTTTTTTTTTTTTTTAACCACCAGACAATCCAGGAATGAATCTGTTTGGTGTTGCACAGTAATGGGTAAAAAGTCACATTAAAATGCCAAATGCCAACTGTATTATCTTAGGATCTTATAACTGGCCTTTAGGACAACCTATTTCTCTGAGACAGTCCGTACTACTATATATCTCATCCGCCAATCAAAACACACCAGCCAGTAAATCAGGGTTCTTCATGTCAGTCTTTTATGATTTTTTGATGATTATCTGCTGCATGTTTGAAGAACCCGACAGTAAATGGTGTAAGTGTACATTACACTTAGAGGTAAAAATCCCCTCAGAACAATTCTGCATCAGACATCAAAAAGCAACCGAAACTTCTCTTACTATTATTTAAAAAATAAGATTATTAACTTTTTAAAAACAGCAGAGGTATGTGCCAAAACAGACAATTAAATCAGAAGAAGGCAAGGCTGCGGCTTCTGCCCGCAGAGTTAAATAAAGGTCGGTTTAGGGTTCATGTTTGGTGTCTCTGTGGAGAAGAACGTCCTAAAATGGAACAAGTCTCCTAAGAGAGCGCAAGAACTATTAATAAAAGACTTGCCTTCATCGAGTATGAAATGGCTGTGGCTGCATGGAATAAACCAGCTCACACCTCAGGGTGCGGAAACATCAACTCTTCCCTCTTGATCGGATTGCTGGCTAAAGAAAAATAAAGTTCCTGACCCACTTTGCAGTGTCTCCAAGCTGTAAACAAAAGTAATCGTAACCCAGAGATCAACTCAACACCGTTATAGACATCTTAATAAGCTGCCGCAAAGTTACCCTCCCGAATCAAATATCTGTAACAGAATGTTAACTTTGGCATCTGTGTTGAGTCAAACATTCCTCATGAACTTACTTGTGCTTTACCTGTGTCACTGTAGAGTTCTCTTAACCAAAAAGTCCAATGGATCCATGTCACAAATGGCCCTTGTGAACTAATGTAGTGTTAGCACACCATAACTGCATATAGCTTCCCTACCAATCTGTAGAGATTTCACAAACTAAACCTTAAAGTAGGTAGAAATGCATCCCCATGTCACAAATAATACTCTGCGCGTTCAAAGTTTCTAAAACATGCAACGATGGAAGATGAACAGAGTGCTCGTCTCAATTGTATTCACAGTGGCATCAAGAGCTTGAAGGGCGCTGACGATGACGTGACAGAATTTGACATCATGGCACCCTGCGAGGGGAGGGCTGATTTGCTAAAGAAATGACTCCTTTGCTTTCAACGGATGTTGACCCAGTCTACCACAGCGCCTTGGAATACACAGGTCTGTCTCGTAAGAGGACGATGGCAAAACGAAACTCTTGGCACAGTGCGAAGGTACTACAAGGAAATGGGAGTAAAGGAAGGAACCAAATCCACCTTCAGTGATGGTAGCCGCCACTCTCCATGTTTCTCACAAAGCCATTAAAGAGTCCCCCATTTAGTCCACCCTGTCCTTGGAAACATCTAAACGGTCTTCCAACAGGTCCTGAAGGGGCTCCTCTAACACCATTCCAAGGAAGGCTCTCTCGCCCAGCTTTGCGCTGCTGCCGCTGCTGCACTCAGTGCCGATCTCGCCAGCCCTCTCCTCCCCGGTCTTCCTGGCCCTCCTGGTGTCCAGGTACCCAGCAATAAACTCAGAGTTCTGGTAGATGACCATGCCAGAGAGGGTGAGGACGGCACCGGCGCAGCTCAGGGCCGAGAGCTCGCTGCCAAACAGCAGCTGGGAGAGCAGCAGGTTCCCCACCACGCTCAGGTTGCCCAGAATGTGCAGCGTGACGGCGGAGGTCAGGGTGATGACGCAGCTGCTGGCCAGGTTGTAAAGCACCGAGACCAGGCAGCTGAGCAGGATGAAGAGCCACAGGCGCCGGTCATAGCTGAGTGGGGACTGCAGACCGGCCCAGTTCTCCAGGGCCAGAGCAGCCACGGCCAGGATGCAGAAGCTAGGGATGGACATCAGGTAGAGCAGGAAGACAGAATTGATTTTCTCCTCCTGGAGAAGGATACCTGTGCAGAAAATAAGTTGAATATTTACTCCATATCAAGCTAAAAATCATGCTTGTGGACCTCTGTTCATGCAATAAGGAGACATTTTTACGTTTACATTTACAAGACGCATTAATCCAGAGCGACTCACAATCAGTAGCTACAGGGACAGTCCCCACAGAGACACTCAGGACACCATGGTAGTAAGTGGGGTTTGAACCTGTGATCAGCTTATGGTCTTCAGGTGAGTGTCTTACCCACTAGGCTACCCACAAGTTCTTATAAAGAACTCTGTTCCGTATGTCGCACCAAACTAACAAACAACAGGAAAAGAACACACACATTTCATCAGTAACCGAACAACATTTCCGCTCCCACTTCATTCTGCGCAGGGAGTCGCTCCAGGGGAAACGGGACCGCTGTGCTGAGCGAGCAGGGCTCACACAAAGTAAACAAGTGGGATCTTTACCATTCTCTGGGCAAACCGAAAATAGACAAGTGAAATGTAACACTACCAGGTTGACCTAGATGGGTATTTCAAGGAGAGACCCCCAGGACTAATGGGGTCAGGCCGTGAAAGTCAAACCCAGACTTTAGTTTAGTAGTGTATGATTTATGACAGAAAATGAATACGCAGGACATCAGAATGCCACAGCAGCTTTAAACTTAAAACACATACACACACACACACACACACACTACCCCACTGAACTACCACTGACTGGACAGGACCCACACTGTCTACACACACACCATTTTAACAATTGAATAATTTGGTTTTTGCCTAATTTTACCCTGTCTGGAAGAGTTACCTGTTGCAGCTGATACTGCGAGACAGTCTCTTTAGATCTATTCCACTGCCGAACATTTTGACACATGTAACTCATTTAGACTAAATTCTAATTAAATCCATGCAAACGGTGATGCAACCACTTAATGTAATGCAGTGCAGATGACATCCATTCCGTCCAGGAACCAGACTGGCTTTCTGCCGATGTAATAGTTATTACATTTACTATTACGCAACAGCCCGATAGGTGGTTAGGGAGGGCAGACAAACAGTAGACCAACCAGCTTTACCAGAAAGACACGGCTTTCGACCGTCTGCTCTGTACGAATCGGGCCCTTGTAAAAATGTTCCAACAGACCAGGTACCTCCCTGTGGGAGGAAATGAGCAGGAAAAACCCTTCACGGCATGACAACAACATGTCTGCTGAGGAACGAGGAGGAGTAATTTATTACGCATTACTAACACTGAATCTGACTTGCAATGAAAAAACACGAAGTTCAGCAGTGACACTGACTGCACCTTGTTACGCTGACAGGTACTCACTTTGCTGAATGGACTTAACTCCTCTTAGCATCGTGGCCGCAAAGACGAAGAGGCAGCCCGTCTGGTCGAACTGCACCTCGCCCATGATGCTGAACGAGGCTCCCAGGCAAATGGGCATCATGGCCGTGTACTTCAGGATGTGGTGCTGCTTCCCCAGGATCAGTGTGGATATGGCCAGGGTGAACAGCGGCGTTGTGCTGTAGATCATTTGTGCAAAAGACAACTGTACATAGTTGAGTCCGACGTTGCCAAACGCAATGCTTGCGCAGAAGGTCAAGCTCAGGAGGAAGACCTTGAACTTGGCAGCGGCTGTCAGGTCCTGCTCGCCGATGCCCCTGTGCCGGCCGATGCTGAGTTTGATGAGGCCGTAGTCCACCACGATGGCGGTCAGCATGTGCAGAGCGGACAGAAGGAGCGGGTACCTGAAGTTGTACACGGCGAAGATCCATTTGTTCAGGCTGGATATGGTGGTGCCGGTGACCAGCCAGACCGCCACAGTGGACAAGAGGTGCAGCATCTCGGGTGGCCTCCTCCCGGCGTCACGCCGAGTCGCCTCGCGTTTAGAGAGGCCATCTGTGCTGATCATGTTCGAGGCATCTCTACATCTGTAGGGAAGGCACATTTTAAGCTCGTGGAGGAATAACACCGCACCGATTTCCAAAAAACCCAAAACAAGCAACCCCGCGAGTTCGGAGCCGACAGGTGCCGTCTGGCACGTGTCGTTCTTACGCGTCCGAGCGGGGCGTGTTCAGGAGCGCAGGGGGCGGCGCCTTTCTCCGCCGGCCCCGCGAGCGCGCTGCTCATTGGTGCGCAGCAGCGGCAGCGACAACACAATTCCGTCGCCATACGTGAGCGGCGCGACCCCCATTCCGGCCAGCGGGAAATGATTAAAGCGGACCGGCTTGGACAAGTCTGTGTTGTATTAGCTGGAGCTAGCCATTAGCTTCACACACACACAAGCACCACATTAAATTAAAAGGTCCGGGACAGAGAACGTGTCGGCAGTGTTTCCCGACAGGTCCGCGGTAATTCCGAGTAAAAACGAGCGGAGGTCGCCGGCACGCAGCTGCCTCGGCCGGTCACACACGACGCGTGACGAGAAAAGACGGCAAAACGCAGAGTAAACGCCGCGGTTTTACCCGTTCCGCTGCGCGGCTGTGAGAACCACCGCCCCGCGTCGGGCCCTTGTCCCCGGCTTGACGCGAACAGGACGTCTCGCTCGACGGACGGCGCATAGAAACAGACCCAGTAGATCGGGCGCTGCACATGGCGGACAGCCGAGCCTCGTCCGCGGCGACCGCACACCCTGCACGCCGGCCGTAGCGCTGTGCGCCACACACTAATTTACCGAAACGTTTTGGTTTTGTGTGGGGTTTTATTTTATTCAGTCCTGTGCAAATGCAAAACTGTCAGTACACATAATTTGATACCAAATCCACGGCCCAAGTCTGTGAAGAGTGATTTGTTGGTGACTTTGATCAAATCTCCCGGTCAGGTTGAAGCAGCTACGACCTCTTGTGGCTGATGCGAAATCTTGACGACAGCAGCCTGGATCAATTTAAGCAGAGAATAAGTAGACAATTTAACTGTAAATCACCAGAAAGCTGCCCATGAGTAGTTTTTTACCCTAGACTTTTCTGTACACTTTTATCTTCATTGTCGACATCAAACCCGTCTTTGTGTAATCTTAATTATTGTATAGCGTACATTTCTTTTCATCCTCTCTATCTAAAAGGTGTAATGTCAAAATGTTCTTTGTGATTATAAATTGTATACGTCATCATGTCATCTTTTTGTGTAAAAGTACTGTGTTTTATTTTAATTTCAGTATTGAAAATGTTATTAAGATGATTTTTTCTGATGTTGCACTGAAGATCTCTTCATATTTTTTCAAATGGAAATAAAAATAAAATCATGGAAGTGATGTATATGTTGTTATAAATGTTATATGGGGGATAACACATATTTTTTGCAAAAAGTTTGTGCTACTTGGTTTCCTCCTGAAGCCAATAGGGGAAATGCTACATGATCTATAATTTGCAAAAGTGCTCAGTTCACCATTCCTGACACACAAGGACACTGTACAATCAAACAATACAACACACAGAAAACACAAGATAATAAAGCATAGTAAATATGATGAGAAGGCATATGTAAAATAAAACAATTAGATGGTGCAAATGACTCAGTGAGAGAAAGCACACTTGAACAGATAGATGAGTGAGGTTTTAAAGGACGAGAGTGAATTGAAAACAGACAGAAGAGGATGATCTAGGGGTATAAGAGGGAGTTGCAACCTAGAGAAGGTCAGACAAATATGGAGAATCAAGGCCGTGAATGGCCTTAAATGCGAACAGAATAATTTTGAATTAAAGCCGAGACTTAAGCGGGAGTTATACAATAGATAAAAGGAGTTCTAGCAATGATGCGGGTGGTTCTGAACCAGTTGAAGCTTAAAGAGAGTAAAGTAATAATCTAAAAGGCAAGTGTCAAAGACTGTGAACTAGGATGGAGGTAGTGTGGTGGATGAGGTGAGGGAAGGAGGAGACTGATATTACAAGACAATAGAATGCAGACCGGATGATGATGGTATGATGGTTTTTGGTATGACATTGAAAAGAATGGGTATATGTCTATAGAGGTGTGTGCAAGAGGTCACCAAACATACTGAACGGATCATAGAACCTCAAGTATTGATGAACTTCTGTCACATTCACGTTTGTAGATTACATTTACAGCATTTAGCAGATACTCTTATACAGCATGATTTTCAGGCAATAGTTAGAGGGAAAGTCCTCCTGGAGCCACTGGTGGGACTCAAGCTCCCCATAGTGGTCTGCTGGAAGACATTGACATTAATAATGTTCATTATGTGTTTAATTGCCATGTAGTTCTGCATGTATTCTTAATATCCTCATTGTAAAACAGTAGTACCAGCATCACAGTTTGGGAAAGGCTGTAGTTTAACAGCTGTGTGGCCTCAAAAAAACACCCACTAGTTTGGGTAGTCGTAAAAAAGAGGCCCCAGTTTGCAAGAAGAATGAAGAATGGGATGTGGAGCAATGCAAAAAGATAATGATGAGTCCAAACAGAACCAGTTCCAGAGTGCTGTGTGTGTCAGGGTACAGCGGGATATGCGTGGTGTAATCAAAAGTAGGTGTCCCAGCCAATTATTGCAGTGTGCAACATTTTTGGCAGTGCAGTGCATATTAGCCAAATTGATTTTTGTTGCTTATGCTTTTACCGATTGTCCAAATACCATTCTTATCCTGACTGAGGTTGTGCTTAAGCTTTATTCTCTTAGTAACAACTCCCCAGCTGAAGATTTCCGGATTTCCTCCTTGATCCTCAGACGCAATGTTATTTAATGATAACCAGAAATGATTATCTGTGCAACTAAAGCACAACTAAAGGGTGTAATGCATATACAGAAAATATCCCTCTTTCAGTGAATCAAAAAAGTTTACAGATTTCCATAAGATGTCCTGTTGTGGGTAAGAAGTGCTTACACTAGATGGCAGTGAGAGCAAGTCTTTGAGAAGAATCCAGATTTGTAATTTTCTGGTAATGATTTGGGTTTTTTTTCTACTTTTTACACTACAGAATATTATAAGAAAAATGTTCTTTTGTACAGTTTTTTTTTCTACGCCGAAGTCACATTACATTATCCATAAAACAATACCGAATGACAGACATAAACAACTATCATATTATTTTGAAACTATTAATAAGTAATATTTGCATATTTAATGCACAGGTAAGTAAGAATCCATCCTGAGACTGTGTGGTCCAACCTGCTGAGAAAAGGAGTCATAAAATCTGATCTTACAAGTACAGCTCCACTATACACGTGGTTTCGTCTCCACGTGCTCGCAGCCACCGGAAAGAAAAGTGCACTCTGTGGACAGGTCGTTTTTTACTGAATGTAGCTGTGGGTAATGGAAAACATGGTGATAGAGTTCTTTGTGACACACACAGATGTGTCCACACAAGTACTTCAACAGAAACAGTGCTAACGTCACCTCAATTAAGCTCAATTAAGTGACAACAAGGTTCCCATTTTTGACCTTGAGTTTTGAGTTGTGATCATGTCTGTCTTTGGTTTTCACATCCACCTAATCACTTGCTGCATTACAGGTTTTGTTCACATGAAATGATGGCCGATTATTCCATTGCCCACATGTGTGGGAGAATGGCCAAGAAGTAGAGGTTTAACGACAGGAATGGCCAGTGCTATTTGACAACTCTGAGAACATCAAATTAACCAGCAATGGTGCAACCATTTTGTTTAGCTCAGGCATAGTTATGATTAAGGTCAAAATGGAAATAATGCGGAGGAATTCTAATTGGCATTGTATAGTTTTTAATGGCAAGTCCGGTTGTGGTGTAGGAACCTATAGGCTCAGTGTTTCACCAGACAACAGTGGCCTTTGTAATGTAATGTAATGATGGGGCGGGCCTTGTGTGATGCTAACACTCCCCTGCTGTTAGTTAAAGCATTCTGAACTGGTTTGCAGATGTTGCATGCAATGCCAATGGACTCAAGCATCACCGGTTATGGGAAGTGTTGCTGTCGACAGTTCTGAAAGCCATAACACTACAGACTGGGAGATGTGGGCTTTTATTTATCTAGCAACTTCTTTTAAATTGTGAAGAATTATGGGTATCAAATTATCACCATATTTGTAAATCTTCTGCTGATTGTTTTCTTTTTATTGGACATGACACAGTTTAATATTCAGATACTTCTTCATTTCCAACGTCCTGAGCCTCATACATGACCTGCAAATTTGTCAAAGTATTTTCCTCATATCATTAATCACCGACACCAGATGCGGAATTGTTAAAATGCTACAAGCTCTTCCAAGGCCTTGTATTCTTTTCTGGGGGACTAATGGAATGATGAAAATGTACAAAGGAGGGAGAAAAAAATAAAATGACGTGGCTCTCTGGTTCTTTTGGCAGATGGAAAGGGACTCCTCCTCTTGTACTTTTTCAGTGGTATTTGCAGTCGACGTTCACGTGCAGATTGCCACGTAGGCCAGTCTGAGTGTATATGTGTGTGTTTCAGAAAGAGGGAGAGAGAGGGCGAGAGTGCAAAGGAGAACAACTAACGTCTGAGTGTATGTTTTCAGACTCATGAGTAATGGAAAACGTCTGTTTTGCGCTGAAAGAAAATACTTTTTATTAAAAGACTGATTTCTGTTTTTATTAAAAAAAACAAGGTTAATGCATCAACCCTCTGTAGAGTCCGGGCACGTTTCCGGACATATCTAATAAAATATTTACATTTTGAATAATGTCCCATTGGGTAAGTTCCGTCTTTTCCTTGTCAACTATACATGCTTCACTGAAATAACACAGTAACACGTGGTAAAGACCATGCATGCATACAGCAATTCCCAATGGCCTTAATGACCACATGATGTTTCTGACCAAAACTCACTCAGCAAAGCTGCATCGCATATATTATCAATGGCCACTGGCATTCTATTCAGCCCTCCAAACCCCATAAATAATGCTATTTAATATCAGGGCATCTGGCCTGATGACGTGATTTTGCTGTTGTGTCTTTGTGTTTATTTGGTTCTCTGCCCTCTCGTGCCCAGAATTGGTCGACCCAAACAGTTTCTCAGCCCACTTGCCAACCTGTCTAAGCCAGCAATTTAAAAAGGATAATTCCAGCGACGTGTACAGAGGAACTGGGTTAATTGTTTGCACATGCGTTTCCACTGTCTGGGGTAGAGCGAGGGAGAGGGCGAGCGAGCACATTTACGAGAGCTCCCGGCCAGCATACGTTGAGAAGTCTGCTTCAAAAAAAGCAGAGGAAAAAACAAGTGGAGATCCAGCACTGCCGGTCAGTCCATCGGCTATAAAACACATCTCAGTAGGGACCCTTGGAAATACTTCTGTTTTTCTTTTATACATTTCAAGATCGGCTTCTGTTATAAAAAGTGAACAAGGAAATGATGTCAAAATTACAGATTAAGCTTGTATACTCTGGACCCACTGCACACAAGAGACCCAGATATATTCCTTAAAGGGAAGAAAACACATAAGATTTATATTCCTGATCGGTGTAGCAGCTGGGAGGAAGATATATGTTCTTATAAACATTTTGAAGAAATGCTTGGGGACAAAAAAACAACACATGATTTACATATTTTCTTCACATTTCCAGCCCGTGTAAAACGGTCCACTTCTGTCATTTTTCTGGCATCATTTTGGATGAACTAAGCCTAGTTCTCCAGACTTTCAGCTGACAGCCAGCTCTTTTTTTGAACTCAGTGGGACAGATGCCTGGTGCACGGCTCCTTTGCACTTTCCAAGAATTTAAGAGGTCATATAATAAGCATTTGTTGGCTGAGCTTCTCAGTTACACAAGCAACAAAATGTGTCGTGTTGTACTGGTTTGCATAGGCAGACCAGTATGGGCGAGGCAGACACTTTTATAGTGTCTGGCTTTCCCTTTTTTTTTTATTTGCCCATAGTCATATAATGCAGGGAAATGCAACCTACGGTCATATTGACTGTTGACTGTCCCTGGAATGGAAGGGCTTTGCTGACTGCTGGCAGAGTTGGGTGACAAGTGTGCAATGGTCTTTTCTAGCTGGTGAGAGTGTGTATTCATGAAACGTTATGATGGTATCACCTTAAAACAGTTTATAAGGGACAAATAGTGGTCAGTGCAGTCTGTTGACTGCAGAATTAATCATCAGAAAATTAGGATCTTCATGTCAGCTCCAGAAGACAATAGATCTTGATGGTACTGAATCTGTGTTCATGAAACATGTATCTCACCCATGTGCTAAAGAAAGTTGGTTCTCCACCACACCTAGATGGCGAGTCTGTGAATCATAATAAGTCTGTGAAACAGTGCCTGCAAATGCAAAGCAGTACCAAATCACAGCCTGTTTTAAAATTAGTAAGTAATTTACAGTTCTATTAGCACTTCAAACCATGCTTGTGGAAGTTGAAAAAAAAAAAAAAACAGGTGCATTTGATTTTTTTTCTCATTTTGTCTCTCATAGTTGAGGTATACCTATGATGAAAATTACAGGCCTCTCTCATCTTTTTAAGTGGGAGAACTTGCACAATTGGTGGCTGACTAAATACTTTTTTGACCCACTGTATATGTAATGTGATTTTTTTATATTAGTGATTTGGGTTTGTGGTCTGTTTTTTTGCAAAAATCTGCCCCCTGGTGTGCACTGTCTAAAACAAAAAGAGCAGAAAAGAGGGGGCTGTTTTTGTTCCTTTGAACTTACATTGATTCCTTAGAATGCAGCACCGATCTCACATTTCAGCTTATATTGACTGTATTATATTGCTACCCTGCACCCGAAATCCTTGTTTTAATTTTGTTTGGACTTTGTGGATGATCTCATCTAGGTTCGGATGGAACAAAGTCCCATAAACAGAAGTCATGTCCTGACTTTAAGAAGTGTGCTGTTCTTGGGTCTGACACAGTCATCCAGCGCTGGTGGCTGAGCTTCTTCAAATTGAATGAGTGATCCAGGACGACCAGACATGGAGGACGTGAAGCACTGATTAGGTTTCTCAAGCTGCCCATTATCTTTCTAGTGTGAACCACAGGCGAATTTGTCAAAGTGCACATCAGTAAGCACTTAGAACTAAAAATAACCCTTAAAGTGTGCTGTGGGATAGCCACCAATTTCAGGAGATGGTCCTTCGGTCAACAATAAAAATTGAATTGCTTTAGATTTTCTGAGCTTTCGGTGTCAAATAAATCACGTCACTCCATGGATGATGTAGTTACAATGTAGTAGTATGTGGTGGCCTAGCCAATAAGGAAGTGGACTCATAATTGGATTGGTTCGAATCCCGGACCACCAAGGTGCCACTGAGCAAAGCACCGTCCCCACACGCTGCTCCCCGGGCGCCTGTCATGGCCGCCCACTGCTCACCAAGGGTGATGGTTAAAAGCAGAGGACACATTTCGTTGTGTCACCGTGTGCTGTGCTTCACAATGACAATCGCTCCACTTTCACGTAAATGTTGTGGGTTGTGTGCCCGGAGAGGGAAAAAGAGGTGTGGACGTTACATGTTGTTTTATGGAGGTCAAGACATTTAGAAATGCTGCAAAACCCAACATTGATGAGAGGGGATATTTTTGAACCTTTTAAGTTTCTTATTTGTCCAAGTGTCACTGTGATTTTGTTATCAATGCTGCTAGTTATTTATTGCTAGTGTAAAACAAGACTTCAGTGAATCAATTCTCAGCGAGAATCAAGTCTCTTCTATAGTTATCATTTGATTGCACGAATAGATGTGTGTGGCAGATGTGGCGTAAATGATCGTGCCATTCTCTGGCGAAAAATGGAACTGCACCAGCGCTACTGGTGTTTTACTAGAGCCTTTCGGGAAGCACGTTGCAGCATAAACTTTATTGGTGGATTTTCTGAAATAATAAACCTTCTTTACACACCCAATCCCCCGCACCTCAGTAAAAAGCGCGAAGAGGAGTTGGTCAGGCTCGATCTTAAGGGAACTGTTCCATGGAAAGGAATCACTTTTATTTCAATCGTTCATTAAACGCCTGGATAGATTTGGCATTTAATGAGACCCTAAGCGGCGTCTACTTTTTATGAGCCATAGTTAAAGTGAGAAGCAGACTTGATTATTGTTGCATTTTGGAATTAGTATATATGTTGTTTTTTTATGATGACGGGCTCATTCTGTGTATAGTTGTAATGAATAAATGTTAACGTTCTGGTTAGAGAACGACAGAAAAAGTGAGCGTAAAACGAAACAA
The DNA here is from genome assembly GCF_900700375.1 of Denticeps clupeoides. Taxonomy (NCBI): domain Eukaryota; kingdom Metazoa; phylum Chordata; class Actinopteri; order Clupeiformes; family Denticipitidae; genus Denticeps; species Denticeps clupeoides. The sequence continues at coordinate 20,364,392 of NC_041707.1, forward strand.
CCTTTTGTTTTTTAAGAAAACCGAACTCCACCTCCCTCTCGCGGTCCTCTCTCCTCTCCGGACCAACAGCTCCGGCGCACTTGGCTCCGTGAGAGCCGCCGCGCACGGTCCGTGACTCGCTGCAATGTGAGCCGCAGCCGCGTTTCCTTTAAAAAGCTGCTCGTATGAACAACAGGAACAACAACTAAAAAAAAAAAAAAAAAAAAAGATTATAATAGCCGTCCTTCTTCACACGCGCCTGGGATTTAAAAATGCGTTTCATTGGCGCGCTGGTGTACGCGTGCGCGCACGTTTGCTTGCTGCGTTGCGCGGCGCAGAGCGCGCGGCCCGCGGGTCACCTCGGACGGACCTTCCGGTGGCAGCACAACGGCAAGGTCTTTAGTTTGCTCAGCCGCGCCTCGGAGTATCAGCCGCCGAGAGCGAGAGCCGCGGCCGTCGCCAGCGGCGAACCGCCGAGGTCCCCGCCGCCGGCGTCCGGCGCGCCAGGACGCGCGGGCGCTCCGGGTTGGATGCCGGGGCGCGCCGGAGGGGCGCCAGGTGACGCCGGGAACGGCACGTCTCGTCCGGCCAGCGGAGACGTGATGGTCGGAGATGATCCGTACAACCCGTACAAGTCGACGGACCCAGACAACCCGTATTACAATTATTACGACACGTACGAGCGGCCACGGCGCAGGCAGCAGCGCCCGGGATACGGCACGAGGTACTTTCAGCACGGTAAGGACGGGATTTCGATGGCGGATCCCTGCACGTTCCTTCGTAACGTGTAATTTTGCCGCTTTACACCTGGACTAGATAATCCATCGTTGCAGTCTAAATCTGGTGCCGGTTGGTTATTATGGTGTGGTCATTCAGTCATATATTGGCTACGGCTCTTACTGGTCACCAGCAAAACCTGCTCTGCTGGACTATGTGTTTGTTAGTTTTTTCTTTACACCAGGGATCGTGAAGTGGTTCAGTTAGTTAATGCTGCTTGTACACACCCCTCAGGCCTCCCCGATCTTGTGGCAGACCCATATTACATCCAGGCTTCAGCGTATGTGCAGAGGGTACCAATGTACAACCTGAGATGCGCTGCAGAAGAAAACTGCCTGGCAAGGTACTCGTATGAAGTTAATTATTAATAATAGATTGCATGGTGTTAATATAAGCTTGAGTCATTGCATACCCAGACTTCCGCTGTAAAGTGGAAGCAGTGAAGTGGTAAAAGTGTGCACACTGTAATTGGTGCGTTTTGCCGGTTTTCCTCACCGGAGGCATTGTTAAAAGCAATTTAAAGCATTCCAAAAGTGGAGAGGCTGTTACGCTATTTTATACCATTTTTCTTGGTCATGTTAACATAGCACATTAAAAAACAGCTCACAACTAAAACCATGCGAGTGTTGTGTTTCTGGTCAACAGTTCAGCCTACAGAGGGGTTCGAGACTATGACACTCGCATGCTTCTGAGGTTTCCACAGCGGGTGAAGAACCAGGGAACCTCGGACTTCCTGCCCAGCAGACCACGCTACGCGTGGGAGTGGCACAGCTGCCATCAGTGAGTGTGTCTGTCTCCGCTGGTGAATCGCAGAGTGGTGACCTTTCGGTTCCACTGTTCTACTGCACTACGTGTGCAGGTGTGGCCTGTCTCTGTACATGCTGTTCCGTGTGCAGTACGTCCATTTAAAATCTTGTATTGTTTGTTTCCCCAGTATTTTTGGGGTTGAAGGGTATCTGGACCTGTTTTGTTGCCAGTTTTAACTTTAAAACCCTTTAAAGTGTCAAGTTGTAAGGCTTCCTGTCTGCTATAAAATAGAGAAGAACTCCCTGTAAGACAGGATCCAATCCTTCTGCGTGTGAACAAATGTTTCGACTTATAGGAGTTTTTTGAAAGACATATCACTTCTTGAGAATATCCTGTGTTTTAAATGATTTTGTGAATGTTAACCACTGGAGTTTTGTTTCAGGGAAAGCACTCTGAATGCTTCACCGCAGAGCATAGTTTTGGTCTGAAGTCAGCTGTCTTGCACCTCCAAATTTGGAGTACATTTGGACAAGTCCCAATGTATACAATGACCTAATGCTGTAGCTACTTGTAGAAAAATCCAGATGGTTTTGCTGATTGGACAGATTTTGAGGGCAGTGTTGTTTTAAACCATGCACTAGATTTAAAAGAGAAGATTCCAGTTACACAGGGTACAATTCTAATAAAGTTAGCAGGACCAACTTTTTTATAGTATATAGTATTCATTTACTTGACTCTGCCTTAAATCATCAATATATAAATGTAAATAATGTGGTTTTAATATTACAAAAATAAAAAAAAAGATTGGTACTATATAGGTACTAACAAGACAGGTACTTAATAAATAACAGACCTCAATCAAACATTTTAAATACGTTACATTCCATGTCTTTAGGCATAAAATAACATTTATAAAGATTAACATAACATTTGTTCAGATTCATAAAACATAACTCATATAATATGTTTCTTGTGGTGGTAGTAGCCTAGTGGGTAAGACACTCGCCTATGAACCAGAAGACCTAGGTTCAAATCCCACTTACTACCATGTAAATGTTGTCATTTAGCATAATTCATATGAGACTTTATGTACACGACTAAACTGAAAACTGCAACTCCCTTCATGGTATAATCTTCCGGCTACTCTTCTAATCATTTTTACTTGGCTCCAAATCAGATGGGTTGTACTCCAGCATTAATGGTAAAGTCACAGAACATTCTACACATCCTAATATACATTTCCTACCACATCACTCCTTATGTTGGCATCAAGAATCACTAACATACCAGAATCAGAATCCTCTTTCTGAGCAATGAGATACTCAGAACTCACTTCATGTACTTTATGAACTTCACATTCTTGTATGTTGTATGGCTTTATTATTGTATTTGCCATGAAAAACACAGCTAAATGGCTCAAATCTTCCAGTCCATTCCAATACACCACTGCAAGATATTGTCACCCCCTCTATTTGAACCCCTCATCCATTATACCCTATTTTACCAACTGCAGTATGCCCAGAATTTTCAAATTATTGCTCTTGGCATTCAGCTTTGTAAAGTAAGAGAGAACGGATAATTGACATTACTTAAACCTATATACATCCCAATAAAAATAAGGAGTCAGATTATTGGAAGTTTGCCTGACTTTGGACTCAGTTTACCTGCAAATGTGTGTGATGGGTTCATAAGTAAAAGACCCAGAATCTTTTGGGGCCCTACTTTGATTACAATGGATGTTTAAAAAGTGGCATCTTTATAGGCACTACCACAGCATGGATGAGTTCAGCCACTACGACCTCCTGGATGCAAGCTCCCAGAGTAGAGTGGCTGAGGGACACAAAGCCAGCTTCTGTCTGGAGGACACATCCTGCGATTATGGCTACTACAGACGCTACGCCTGCACCTCACACACACAGGTACACTCACAGAAAATTATGAAGTAATACAAAATGGAGAAGAAGTGTAATACACTTCACTTGCTTCTTGGAAGAATTTATTATTATATTCAGTCAAAATCTGGCTCTGAACATGGCTGGTCATTGGACCTTCCAACAGAACAGTGCATATGTCTTAAGAACCCCATTAAAAATCTGTGATCTGAAAAGTGGGTGAGAGATTCTGTGGAGAGGAATGGTCTCAGGTGTCCTGTTCTTTAGTTTACAGCCTTATAAAACGTTAAAGACGATGACCAGATTTATATCACAGTAGAAAATTTATTTGATAGATTTTTTGACTATTATTATATTGTAGATGTTTGTCAAATCTCAAAACCTTTCATTTGTTTTTAGGGTCTCAGCCCAGGATGCTATGATACATACAATGCTGATATTGACTGTCAGTGGATTGATATTACAGATGTAAAGCCTGGCAACTATATCCTGAAGGTTAGTAAATCCTGTGTTTCTTTTTTATGAAAATGATATTCCTATTATATTATTTTAGTAATGCATGTTTACAGTGATATAGCTATATGAATGAGAAAAGTCTCAGAATCATTATGTTGATCTGGAGAATCCCATTAAAAGTGTGGTTTGAAGTAAGTCTGTATAAGAAATTACAACAACCCACAGTGCAGATGACTAGAAAGGAGATCTTCCTATGTTTGGTCTCAGTTTCTGGGCAATACCATAGTGCATGGATTCCAGGAAAAACAGTCTTTCTCTGTGAGGGAGCATATTATGAGTTTAAAACCATTCATTCACTCTCATCTAGAGAGTCAACACTACCAGGAAGGCTGTAAACATGGGGTAGACGTATGTGTTAGGCTTTCCAAGTCTGAGCCCATACCTGGGAAGTTTGAAGTTTAAACTGAGCCCACTTTACAAATGCTGTGAATATTTACTGCTGATCTGTAGAATAAATGTATTGTTTAGTTCAGTAAAATGCCTCAATATGGGCTATTTAAAGAAAGTGAAAGTGAAGTGATTATCATTATTAAACACTGCAGCACAGTACATGGTGACACAAAGAAATGTGTCCTCTGCATTTAACCATCACCCTTAGTGGGCAGCCATGAAGGCAGAGGCAGCCGAGGAGCAATGTGTGGGGACGGTGCTTTGCTCAGTGGCACCTCAGTGGTACCTTGGCGGCTCAGGATTTGACCCTGCAACTTTTTGATTTTGAGTCCGCTTCCTAACTGGGTTGGCCTCCACTGCCCAACTAGAAAAAATAGTATAACCGTGGAGAGGGTGAATTAAACTTATCTAAGGCAGTATAACCCACCTGATGGTAAGGTAAATATTGGAGACTATTATATGAAAATGTTGAAAAACTAAATGCACTACAGGTTTGGTGTGTAATGGTTTAAAGTCATTTTTCAATAATTTACTATTCATAATTTAATATTTCTTTTTACAGATCAGCGTGAACCCCAGTTATCATGTCCCAGAGTCTGACTACAACAACAACATTGTCCGATGTGATGTGCGCTATACTGGCAACTATGCATATGTTTCAGGCTGCCATCATTCACCGTGAGTGCCAAATTGACTTTGTACCAAGACAATATCATGAAAAGTGAATGTTTAGCATTCAAATTATGTGACCCCCAAAACAATGTTTTTCTTTTACCAGATATTAATAGAGGATCCAGATTTAAGAAAATAAAGGATAAAGGGCAGCCCTCATTGTTGGCAGACTTGTTAAGTACACACTCAAGTTCAGGAAGACCTGGATGCTGAAAACAAACTGCGTGCACATGCTGTCAGTGATAAAAATGTCTCAAACATCAGTAGTTTTCATTGTACTGCTTTAAATTGTAATGCTTAGTATTATCAAACGATATATGAAATTAGTATAGTGAAATTACAGAGGGAATCCCACTATCTTACTACCTATTATCTGCCATCACATAAAGAAGTCTTTTACTGTGCTACAGTAGCATACAAAATGTTTACAAAAAAGGTAGAATTGAAAGGTTTGTGGTGTTCTACTCTATTTAATTATCCTGTTTTTATGTGTATACACATTTACTTAATAGCACCATCTATGTATTTTGACATAAAATTTACTTGAATAAATCATTCATTTTCTCTGATGCTCATGAAATGTTTCTTAATTTATTTAAAACTGTGTTTTTAACGATGTGGCCTTACACCTCCAAAGTGGTGAGTTAGAATCCCAGCTTGGACCGTGTGTGGAATTTGCATGCTCTCCCCACATTGCCGGTTCTGAAGGTTGCCGGTTCGAATCCCAATCTGCCAAGGTGCCACTGAGGTGCCACTAAACAAGGCGTCCCCACACACTGCTCCCCAGGCGCCTGTCATGGCTGCCCACTGCTCACCAAGGGTGATGGTTAAAAGCAGAGGACACATTTCATTGTGTAACCGTGTGCTGTGCTGCAGTGTTTCATTTACATTTACATTTACGGCATTTGGCAGACACCCTTTTCCAGAGCGACTTACAACGTTTCACAGTGACAGTCACTTCACTATTTATTTAACTCTCAGGACATAAGAAACTAAATTCTCAGGTCTAATGAGACAAAGATGAGACTTTCATAAAGTGATGAACCTCTCCCCATCCTTCCTTGTGAATGAACGAGACTTCTGGAGAGTCATGAGAAACACCTCTTTCCAATGAACCCGTTCACCTGTGAAATGTTCAAAATAGGTGTTTTTCCAGCATTCCTCAGCTTTCCCCGTCTTGCTGCCCCTGTGCCAGCTTTTTTGAATCGTGGTGCAGGCATCCAATTTAAAATGAATGAGGATGATTCTCTATGTGATTCATGGGACATTTAGATAACACAAGTTACATCATACCCATAACTAGTGGTCAGAACTATGAAGAAGTGTTAACATGTATGTAGTACTTAATGTGATTTACAACTGGGTACTTCAATATAAAGTTCAACTTCATGTTAAGCTTCATTGTCATTTATTGTGAAATGAAACAATCTTTCTCCGGAACCTGGTGCTACATGTAACATTTAATCAAAGTTACATACTGACATAAAGCGCACGTGTGCAACAGATAAAATGACTACAAAATGTGCAAACATGGGACACAGGCAGTGCAAGACAAGCAGTGCAAGAATAACAGAATAACATGACAAAAGCCATTCAAGAAGTTTGAAAACTTGCCATGTGAGGCACACAGAAACTACAGGGAGTGCAGAATTATTAGGCAAGTTGTATTTTTGAGGAATAATTTTATTATTGAACAACCATGTTCTCAATGAACCCAAAAAAACTCATTAATATCAAAGCTGAATGTTTTTGGAAGTAGTTTTTAGTTTGTTTTTATTTTTAGCTATTTTAGGGGGATATCTGTGTGTGCAGGTGACTATTACTGTGCATAATTATTAGGCAACTTAACAAAAAACAAATATATACCCATTTCAATTATTTATTTTTACCAGTGAAACCAATATAACATCTCCACATTCACAAATATACATTTCTGACATTCAAAAACAAATCAGCGACCAATATAGCCACCTTTCTTTGCAAGGACACTCAAAAGCCTGCAGTCCATGGATTCTGTCAGTGTTTTGATCTGTTCACCATCAACATTGCGTGCAGCAGCAACCACAGCCTCCCAGACACTGTTCAGAGAGGTGTACTGTTTTCCCTCCTTGTACATCTCACATTTGATGATGGACCACAGGTTCTCAATGGGGTTCAGATCAGGTGAGCAAGAAGGCCATGTTTTTCTTCTTTTATACCCTTTCTTGCCAGCCACGCTGTGGAGTACTTGGACGCATGTGATGGAGCATTGTCCTGCATGAAAATCATGTTTTTCTTGAAGGATGCAGACTTCTTCCTGTACCACTGCTTGAAGAAGGTGTCTTCCAGAAACTGGCAGTAGGACTGGGAGTTGAGCTTGACTCCATCCTCAACCCGAAAAGGCCCCACAAGCTCATCTTTGATGATACCAGCCCAAACCAGTACTCCACCTCCACCTTGCTGGCAGTGGAGCTCTCTGCCCTTTACCAATCCAGCCACGGGCCCATCCATCTGGCCCATCAAGACTCACTCTCATTTCATCAGTCCATAAAACCTTAGAAAAACAGTCTTGACGTTTCAGCTTGTGTGTCTTGTTCAGTGGTGGTCGTCTTTCAGCCTTTCTTACCTTGGCCATGTCTCTGAGTATTGCACACCTTGTGCTTTTGGGCACTCCAGTGATGTTGCAGCTCTGAAATATGGCCTTAACTGGTGGCAAGTGGCATCTTGGCAGCTGCACACTTGACTTTTCTCAGTTCATGGGCAGTTATTTTGCGCCTTGGTTTTTCCACACGCTTCTTGCGACCCTGTTGACTATTTTGAATGAAACGCTTGATTGTTCGAGAAGAAGCTTTGCATTTTTAAGAGTGCTGCATCCCTCTGCAAGATATCTCACTATTTTTTACTTTTCTGAGCCTGTCAAGTCCTTCTTTTTGACCCATTTTGCCAAAGGAAAGGAAGTTGCCCAATAATTATGCACACCTGATATAGGGTGTTGATGTCATTTGACCACACACCTTCTCATTACAGAGATGCACATCACCTAATATGCTTAATTGGTAGTAGGCTTTTGAGCCTATACAGCTTGGAGTAAGACAACATGCATGAAGAGGATGATGTGGACAAAATACTCATTTGCCTAATAATTCTGCACTCCCTGTAAAGTTCTGTGAAGCATTCAGACAAAACTATTGCACAAAATATTTCAATGTATAATGTGTGTCAAAACTGTGCAACGGTTCAATAAAATAATGTCTATGCAATACCAATATATGCAACTAAAGTGGCCAAGATGGTGTTATGCACAGGACATGATGTTACTCATGGTTGTGGCTGCCAGAGCCCATTCTGGGAAACTGGGCGCAGGGCAGGGACTCACTCAGGGCGGGGTACCAGTCCATCACAGGACCTCAGGATGTACAAGTGGAGATTCTACATTTTACTTTTTCATTCCACATTTAATCCATCAAGACAATTGGTCTTTGCCAAAACTTTGATGTTCAGATGGAGGAAATGCCCTCTGCTGGGGAGTTTCTCAGAAAATGTCAAATATCTAAATTTGTTTTCATATGATGGAATTTTTCAACATGATCTCAATATGAGGCATCCTGGTGAAAATATCTGTGATGCCTCTGCCTTATAGTAACAGATTACTGGGAACATGAGCAACTGCTAATGGGGGAAAAGGTTATAACAATTCTAGGGGTGAATAGGACAGAAGCACATCAATTACTTGATGTCCTAATTTCTTCTCTTTCCCATTACATGTGCGAGCACATATGAAAGCTAATATTTATTTGTGAAACAAACATGTTTTAAAGGTCCCCTGTTATGAAATGTTCACTTTGCGAGAGTATTGGACATAAATACGAGTTCCCCTTGCCCGTCTGTGATCCTGCAGTCGCTAGAAATTGCGATGTGTATAAAGAATACTTCGGAAAGAGACTTCAGAGACAGTATTAGGGGACCACGAAGACCGGCATAAAAGAAAAACAAACAAAATGTCAAAATAAGGGACCAAAATAGGGGACCTTTTTTTTTAAAAAAAAAAACGCATAAATTCCTATTTTATTCCTTGCTTAGTTGTGGCATTGTTATTACGTTTGGTGATTAATATTGAATCATTTTTCAAATGAATCTGCCTGAGAAGTTTCGACCGAGACTTTTATTATGACGACGTGGTCCGTGCGCGAACTCGGAAGTTTAAAAAGATGCCGGGTTGCTCGTTTGAACCTTGCAGGCAGGGCAGCCGGGTGTCCGCATCGCTTCTCTCGCTTTCAGCCTTCAGAGTCGCTGTCAGTGTGGACTAGTTGTGAAAAATGCATCCTTTAATGGTGTCCATCCCTTCTTTCCGCGCGGAGGAAACTACGCTGGAGAAAGGCTACACGGTAGGATTGAGCGACTTGTGTGGAAAAACAAGAAAGTGAATTTTTAAAAAGCGAAGCAAAGCCGAGTCTTGGTGAGATGTAAGCGGTGAACGAATCGAGAACGACCCGGCGTGGAACGTCTTGGTCTGCGTGGTTGTTGTTTCACTTGGTCCAGCGCTTGAGCAGAACAGCGGTTTTAAGAGAATAATCAAATATGGATAGACACCATATATTATATGGCATCGGCGTCACAGTGACACACACACACGCACACGCACACACATCGTTCCTTTATGTTACCGCCCTGTGTTGTTTTTAGCAGGCCTGTAAACTCCGCCGTCAGAGATGAAAATGTCGACCAGGAGCTGGTGGTGGCAAGGTGGAAAGCTGCGAAACCAATTAATTTTCTGCACACTGGGCCTAATGTCTGCCTTTTTTTGCGTGTGTCCGTCTCACTGACTTCATGCGTGTTTAATAAGACTGTAAAGGTATTTATTTGTACATTCTAAATACAACAATTTTAAAATGATGCAATTTGCATTAACCGGGCTTTTGGACTATTCTCCACGTGATGCACGGCACAATCTGACAACCCAAGTTACTTAATCCCCATAGCTAGCGATCAGAACCATGAACAAGTGTGACATGTAGTACTTGTCGAGCTTTACTACTGGGTAGTTCAATATAAAGTTATGACAAAAGCCATAAACTTGCCATGTGATGCACGGGACACAGACACTAAAGTTCTGTAAAGTTCTACAAGCATCCAGACAAAACTATTGTGGCAAATATTTCAATGCATAATTGGTGTCAAAACTGTTCAACACTAAAAAAAAATTGTTTATGCAATACCAATATATGCGACTAAAATGACCAAGGTGGTGTGATGCATGGGACAATGTCACTGGTCTGAAAGCTCCACGAGTTCTGTTACGTTGAGCGTTGAGCATGTGATAACCAGTACCAAGAGTTAAAATGGGGTGCGTTGTACGAGTATTTTAATTAATATAACATGTATAAACTGAACTTTGATTATACTTTGCTTTGAATTTCATTGAAATTTGTAAAAAAAATTACATCATGAGATAATGTTTCAAATTTCTAGAAAACCTTCATTTAAAAAAAAAAAAAAAAAAACGTTGATTAAGTGATGTTCCACATGATGAGTACACAAGTGCAATTATAAGACATTATTTAGAGTTTTGCTTTCATTTTCTAGAGACTTGTTACTGTGTTACATTTCTTTATTTAAGCATTTCATGTTAATTCATGTCTGATGTGATAGTAGCCTAGTGGGTAACAGACTCGCTTATGAACCTGAAGACCCAGGTTCAAATCCCTCTTACTACCATTGTGTCCCTGAGCAAGACACTTAATCCTGAGTGTCTCCAGGGGGACTGTCCCTGTAACTACTGATTGTAAGTCACTCAGGATAAGGGCGTCTGATAAATGCTGTAAATGCAAATGTATGTCATGTGGCTAAAGTCCAAAGGAAGAATAACAGCTTTAAAAAAAAAAAAAAAAAAAAAACACCTTTTAGTCTAGAACTAGGCTTAATCCATGACCACAAAACTGACCCTAAGGGCTTACATTACAAACTTAAAATATAGTTCATTACGTTTCATCTAAAATCCCCAAAACATATTTGTAGAATATGATCTATCCCGTTTATGTTCATGCTGTAATGCAATATTTGCTTGCAGTGTCCCAGTGAAAGATGTGTTGAGTAAGAATACTTTTTATTCTCTTGAAAGACTAGAGGGGAAAAATGATCTTCGATTATTATAAATATCTAAATGTGACCACAGGTTGAGGGACACCTCTGCATTTTCAGCATAAAACCATGAAGTACAATTATAACTGCAGGTTCTGCCTCTAATATCCTTTTCTCTCTCTCTAGGTGTTTAAGATTGAGGTGCTGATGAGTGGTCGACAGCACACCGTGGAGAAGCGCTACAGTGAATTCCATGCTTTGCATAAAATGGTCTGTAGCTGCAGAATCGTTTCCTTATTACAAAACAGCATGATGAGTAAGCGGGAAAGATGTATAGATCAGCAAAACTGTATTTTGTATGTTTAGCATATTCATGTCCTGTCAATTGAAGATATTTCAAAAGACTGGTGGTAGCCTAGTGGGTAACACACTCGCCTATGAACCAGTAGACCCAGGTTCAAACCCCACTTATTACCATTATGTCCCTGAGCAAGACACTTAACCCTAAGTTGCTCCAGGAGGGGACTGTCCCTGTAACTACTGATTGTAAGTCGCTTTGGATAAGGGTGTCTGATAAATGCTGTAACTGTAATACATTTTTTAACCCTTTTAATGAAAATTGTTTTGGGAAGGAACATCATGTTAACCAGTGAATGTTTTTCTGCTGATAGTTGAAGAAGATAATTAAACCCCCTGAGATTCCCTCCAAACATGTGAGAAATTGGGTCCCTAAAGTCCTGGAGCAGAGGAGGCTGGGGCTGGAGCAGTACCTCCAGGTACCTTGTTGTTCCAGAAGTGTTTTGAACATTTGTTCGGTTACTCTGAAAATGAACTGAATATCTGGGTTCGATACTTCTGCTCTGCGTGGAGCGTAAATAAGACATCATCGCTTTATTTACAATCCCTGAAGGAAATGAAATACCAATAGAAAGGTGTGAGTCTGCTTCCGAGCAAGAGACCAGTCAGCCTGCATAATACTGTAAAGTATGCATGACTACTGTCAACATCTCACATTGGACAAATCTCAACCATGACTTCCTCTTTTGTTCTAGGAAGTCAAAGTCATTAATTAGATTTGTCATACAAATATGTTTGAGCAGATATGTGAAGATTAATCAATTCAAATAATTCTGAAAAACTTGTAACAAGACTATGCACTATAAGATCTGAAGATCTGAGAAATGAGAGTAGGTGGTGCTCATGAGGTACTCTACCTTGGGTCCTGTTTTCTGTAAGGATGTGCACGAATGTATGCAGAATGCACCAACATCCTGTTCCTGTAGGGCTTTTGGCCCTCGTTCATCTAATATGTAACTTGCCACTGCAACTTTTTTTTTTTTTTTTTTTTCTAGACATTCTATTTTTTTTTTTCATTCTGTTCTCACTGTTCAAATAAACCTACCATTGAAATGATAGACTGATAATTTCTTTGTTAGTCAACAAACTTACAAAATCAGCAGGGAATAAAAAAAACTTGTTAAAGTTAGTAGGTGGACTTCACAGAAATATTTTAGGAATCAAATGTACTGTGATTATTACCTGCATTACATTATATGCAGTAACAATAGATGCATTGTTATAAAACTCAACATTGAGTAGGTTTAATCTTGATACCTATCTTTGTATTTCCGCTAAGACGCTGCAATAAAAAAAATCTTCTTTATCTCTGATAGTCACAAGATGCAGTGTAAATAAAAAAAAAAGATCTACTGGGATTGTTGTACTTGGGAGAATCTTCCAAGCTTACAAAAGTACTGGAGCACGTCCCAGAGACAAACACACTGAATTGTAATTATTTTAAATCTCCTTATAGGCTATAATCATGGAAAATGAGGTTCTTCCCAAGATATTCCTGGATTTCCTCAACGTCCGCCATTTCCCATCATTGCCAAAAACAGAGAGCTGTGGGTAAGTTTTTACAGCTTTGACAGCCCAGTGCTCTGTGATCAGAGACCGGACACTGTCACAACATTTTCCAAAGCAGGCCAAGAGCGGAATGTCTTTACAACTTCTTTTGTGTGTCTGTTAAACAGAGCAGAAGTGACCTTTACAGACTACTTTACAATAATAAGTGTTTCTGTGTCTTGCTTTTAAAGGTCATTTGATACCGATTCCGAGGATTTGAGGTATGTGAGAGCACCAGCTCAGTATTGTAGTGCACATTACTGGCATAATTCGCAGTTCAGGGTGACTGTTTGCATATGCTCTGAGTGGCCCCTTTAAGGCAGGGGCTGATGGGGGTTTGGAGAGACACAGACACGTGTTGGGAGTAGGGGTCTTAAAATTCATATAATCAGTGCAGATGTGAACCATTTTGCATTGATGCAGTGCAGAATATAATAGTTAATGACCTTATTATAATGACCTTGCTTGGTGATTTTGTCGCATTAAAAGGTAAAAAAAGTTCATGCTGCGCGGTGTGGCACCTGGTGGCCTTGTTCTCTCACTGGTGTCATTTGTTGAACTTTGACGTATTTCTGCGCAGCCGATAGAATCCGAGGAGGGGAGGGGGGTTCTTTCTGACACCTTGAAACACACGAAGCAGGAATGGAGGAAAATCTGATCTTTCTCTTTGTGTCCAGATATCTATAACATGACATTATCTTACCAGGAGTCTAGAAAACCATGCATATTTGGGAAACCGCGTTAGTTTGGTTTGAGCAGGGTCTGTGTTCAGTCCACACTCACCTGATGCCACGGACGTCTGAAACAGGCGTTTTGCTGGTGTTTGTGGCATCAGGTGAGCGCGGACTGAACACAAACCATTTTTCTGCTCGTAGTAGCAAATCAAAGCGTCCACACAGGGGAACACGACCTTAACTCTTGTATTTGAAAACATCACATGACCATGTAGAAAATGTATGTAATTCATCGATATCGAGACATTGACAAACAATTCGAATTGGGAGACCAGTGAAGGTTCACACCTCTGGTAGGGTGGGGTTAATGTTGTGAAGTTTTTTTTTTTTTCCTTTGTGGAGTAAAAACCTAAACGCAAGCGCATTTTTCTTCCTTCTTTACAGTAAACTGACTCACCAGCCTGCGCTGCTATTTCTGAGGGACCCCTATCTACTCCCAGCTGCTCGTGGTAACACACTCTCTCATTCACCATCACCAGCACACACATACAGCTGCTCTGTATGCTGCAGTATTCACAAGTGAAATTCTACAGACAGTTTCTTATTTGAAGCTCAGTGATATATAAACATACACAAATTACATTACACAAAGTATCTGGATTATTGTTTTTGTAACCAGTTTCATGTAATATATGTTTCTCCCACTATTGGGCATGGATTGCACTGATTAATTTAATGGCTCAATAAAATATTTGCCCATAATTTTTTTTGTTCCCCAGATACATTTTCAAATGTGGTGATCGAGGGAGTAATTCATGGCATCTTCTACCCAGACCTGCAACCTAGGTAGAAGGTTTGACGTTGAAGGACCTTGCTGTGTGGACACTAACTAATGTGTATTTTCAAATAATTGTGGGCTTTGTTTTGTGCATTTACAGTAACTAATGTGTTACCCATCACTGCACATCCACTGTGAAACAAATAGGACACTATTTCCAAACTAGTGCTAAGTGTATTCTTATGCATTAAACATGGATCTTGTTCACTAGTGTAAGATATGGCATTGTCAGGATTTACATAGATATATGAAACTGGAAACAGCTGGTTTGTAGTTAACTACTCTGTGTATAAATATTTCTCATATGCACTCTATTACCTCAAACCTGTGTTTGGGCTTTGCCAATGTATTTATGTAAATCTGGAGGATGAATTTGACTTAACAATAGTGAACAAACTCCATTCTCAGCACCAGTTTGGAAATTGTGGCCATAGACTCACTGACAAGGGAGGAAAAGGGAAGCTGACCAACATGTATTGTCTGTGAAAAGGTTTGAGTTCATGCTTTGATTGTGGATCAGCACTGTAAATAGACTGAACGTATTTTATTAATGTTAATATATATAGAAAGACAATTTCTATAAAGTGTCATACTGTGAGAACTACATAGTCAAATAATCCTAAAGTAATCCTAAGTACATCCTTAAATGGGAGTACATGCATACTTGTGCATACCAGCATGTGTTTGGAGAATTAAGTAATCATGTGATTTTTACATGCTTAAATATCATTACAGGTTTTTATACTGCGCAAAGGGAAGTTTGCCCAAAGAATGTGAAATAATTAAGGAATTCCTTATATTTTTCATATCTCTTAACCAGTGGAGCCACAGTAGGTTGTGTAGTTGAGCTGGTTGTCAAGTTTGTGAATTCATCACTTTTGTTACAGGACATACACTTTGAAGCAGAAATGATGGTCAAGTTCATAATGTTTTGTTTCCCCCAAAACTGGTTTATGATAACATTTAGTATGAAATTCTGTCATTTTTAGAAAGGCCAAATCATTGTTTGCCTTTTTCAGCTGACAAATTTATTTGAGCAAGCAATATAAAAATATATATACATTTGAATTTACCATGCTAGAAAATTATAAACAGCTTTAAAAAATCTGCCATTTTTGGTTACGCTTGAGGTCAAAAGGTCAAGCTACCATAAGATGAACAGTTGAAATTACATGTTGTTCTTGTCATCATCAGATTTTTTTCAAAGTGTGGAATGAATGTGAGTGAATGGAATAATTACATGTGCCGTTTTACAATATGGAGGAAAGGGCTGAACGGGATAGTGGACATACTGGCGTTCAACTCAATCCCTGTAGAAGGTTGGATTACAGTGAGGCAGTCTGTTTCAAGCCCATACACTACTAATGCATAGAGAGAATTCTGTGTCCTTTCTGTATCTCATAACATACTTTTTTTTAAATATTATGTGCCATGGCGCTCAAGTCTTGAAGGTGTTACTGACACTGTGGGATCTAACTAAAGCACTTTAGCCTGAGCCGATAATAAGTCTTAATGTGTCAAAACAATGATGAAAATGAAGAGCAATAAAATCATTTCACAAAAAAAAAAAAAACTGCTCTGTTACTGTTTATATCGAACCCTGGTTTGTTTTCTTGATAAATGTAGGATTTTTATTCATATTATAAAAGTGTACAAATGCTAGAATATTGCAGCTAACTGTTGTTGAATCAGGATATTTTTCCTGGCAAAGACAGGCCCGTTCACTTTCACTTTGAATTCTGTTTAGCTGCCCGGCAGGAACTACAGTCTGCTTCAAATTGAACTTAAATATGCAGCTGGTGCCCATAAAGCAGCCAACAGTTAAACTATCAGCACAGTGTTTTGTAGCCTAATGGGTAATAAAGTCAGCCATCAAAGAGTTAACCCACAGAGTCAAAGTGTGACCCCCCCCCCCCCCCCTCAAATCCTGCTGCTGCTGCTGCTACCAGCATGAAACCATACGCTGTTACAGGATGACTAATCCACTATTACAGCAGCTACAAAAACAGAGCTTCACGTAAATGGCTACACGTGAAGTGGCACTCATGCGATCAAAGGGAAGAACAAGTTTTGTTTTTGTTCAGCATATTCTCCAATTTGTGCACTGTGTTCGTAGTTGCTATTGTTCAATATAAATGTTACACACACACACACACACACACGCTGAGGTTGATTTAATTAGCATGTCGTGCTGAAGCATTAAATAAAAACATTTCACATAAAAATTCAATTAGGCTCAATACTGTGATTTATGAAATGGGGCCGCCTATTTAAAAGACACCGTACTAGTTATTGCATCTGCCTTTCGAAAAAAGAAAGAAAGAAAGAAAAAAAACAAAAAACTTTTTTCATTATTCCAAATAGACCCTCACTACCTGCAACCAGACCAGTCAGTCAGTGAGTCAGTCTCTGGAATGTAATGCTTAGTGTAATAAAGACCGTCACTGCTCCCTTTAGTAGAGCTCCTCAGTAACAGTCACTGGCTCGTTCCTTGTTGGACATTATAATTCTTCGTGCCCTGGCTCTGCCTTCAGGCTCTCCTCGTGGCGAGCCTCGCTCCCAGGCTCCTTCATGTTGGCATAGGCCACCTCCTGTGTCAACTGCTCCAGGGGGGGGAGCCCAAAGGCCAGGTTTCGCAGGGCTATAGCAGTCATCAGAAACCTGGAAGAACAGGTCCAATCCACGTTAAACATTCAATATTAACTACAGCTGTACTGATATGAACAAAATATTCTTTACATTCTGAAATAGTTTGGTTTTTATTCATCCAATAGTCTCTCCAAAGAGAAGAGGGAAAAAAACAACTACATATTACTTTCTCAGCACCGCATTGCCTACCTGAGTTTGAAAACCAAACGGACAGACTAAATATTATATAGAAAATAAAATGGTGGTGGCCTATCGGTTAAGGAATTGGACTTGTAACCAAAGGGTTGTGGGCTCAAATCCCAAGCTGTCAAGGTGCCACTGAGTAAAGCACCGCCCCCACACACTGCTCCCTAGGTGCCTTTCATGGCTGCCGACTGCTCACCAAGGGAGATGGGTTAAATGCAGAGGACACATGATTTTAACACGAACCCTCGCCGCAGCATGTAATACTTCTTCACGGAGAACCTCTGGAACCTCTCCAGGACTGAGGCCTCGCGACGCCTTTTCACCTCCTTCATGTGCCGCTGTCGTTTCAGGAAAAGTCGGACAACAGGGTCTGTGGCGTTGAGGTCAGCCCCCTCATTTTCTATTTCACTTAGCAGGGGCTGAAGCTCAGCGGGAAGAGGCTCTGTCTCTGCAAAGAGATGACAAACCGAGTACTGAACAACTTGCCGCATGGTTGCTCGACTGGCTTGTATGAGTTCATGCTGTTCACTGACCGCTTCCATTGCGAAGCCGCTCCTGCAGTTCAGACAGCTTGGTGAAATTCTTCTGCAGCGCCGCCTCAGTGGTGTTCACATAGATATACATGTAGCACGATGGCTCTGCAGACACTGTGTACACCTTATGGTATGCACCTGCTGGAAGCTGTAAACAGTAATGCAGCAAAGTTCTATATTCATGAAAATACTCAGAAAATAAAGTACCTTTCGGAGTACATCGACATGTTACTGACCAGTAAACTTTTAGTTACTTAACCACACGGTATTAATATCAAAGAAGTATGCATAGGTACCAGGGTTGCATTTTGTATATTGGGTTGCATTCTCTATATTGTGCTTGTATTACGCAAAGTTTACTTGTTAACATTTTTAATGTTTGGACTGATGAAATTCTGGACCGTGAGCTTATGTCAACAGAGAATCTGATATAGACTGTGACCCTGGCAGCAAGTGATGTCTCACCTTCATCTGTTCTCCAGGATGCAGGGTGTAGTTCTTCTTCTCATCCACAATCTCCACACTCACCTGGCCCTGCAGCACTTGTACGGAAGTGTTACCCAGGTCCTCACTGACGTAGTTCTCCAGATGCAGGCCTGTGCAAATCAAAAGATTAAAAAAATCACAGCCAGTGAGTATAAAGGACAGTGATCATGCAGTGAAATTTATTCCCATGTACCTCACAGAAAAAGATTCATGTTATTGGCAAAAAATCATAAAGCCATAACAACCTGGAAAGTCAGCAATGAAGACTATCTCTGTTTGATTATCCAGTGTCTGTTCTATCTCCTGGAACTTGGCTCTCCAAGGTGAGAGGTCCACCAGAAGTGGCATCAGCCAGTGGTTTGGTTTGAATGGTGACCACTCTGCTTTCACAATGTCAACAGAGGGGTCAAATATCCTAAGGAACAAGATGTAAAGATGTAAAGGAACACCATTACATCATACATGTTCATGGCTGAGATCTCTGTCACAGCCCATCCTGGAACACTGGGCACAGGCAAATTCACCCGGGGCAAAGTTTGCACACACACACACGCAATTCAATCACACTTATGATCTATTTATTTATTTATATATATATATATATATATATATATATATATATATATATATATATATATATATATATATATATATATATATATATATATATATATAGTGTGTGTTTCATACATACAGGGAGTGCAGAATTATTAGGCAAATGAGTATTTTGTCCACATCATCCTCTTCATGCATGTTGTCTTACTCCAAGCTGTATAGGCTCGAAAGCCTACTACCAATTAAGCATATTAGGTGATGTGCATCTCTGTAATGAGAAGGGGTGTGGTCTAATGACATAAACACCCTATATTAGGCAACTTCCTTGCCTTTGGCAAAATGGGTCAAAAGAAGGACTTGACAGGCTCAGAAAAGTAAAAAAATAGTGAGATATCTTGCAGAGGGATGAAGCACTCTTAAAATTGCAAAGCTTCTGAAGCGTGATCATCGAACAATCAAGCGCTTCATTCAAAATAGTCAACAGGGTCGCAAGAAGCGTGTGGAAAAACCAAGGCGCAAAATAACTGCCCATGAACTGAGAAAAGTCAAGCGTGCAGCTGCCAAGATGCCACTTGCCACCAGTTTGGCCATATTTCAGAGCTGCAACATCACTGGAGTGCCCAAAAGCACAAGGTGTGCAATACTCAGAGACATGGCCAAGGTAAGAAAGGCTGAAAGACGACCACCACTGAACAAGACACACAAGCTGAAACATCAAGACTGGGCCAAGAAATATCTCAAGACTGATTTTTCTAAGGTTTTATGGACTGATGAAATGAGAGTGAGTCTTGATGGGCCAGATGGATGGGCCCGTGGCTGGATTGGTAAAGGGCAGAGAGCTCCAGTCTGACTCAGACGCCAGCAAGGTGGAGGTGGAGTACTGGTTTGGGCTGGTATCATCAAAGATGAGCTTGTGGGGCCTTTTCGGGTTGAGGATGGAGTCAAGCTCAACTCCCAGTCCTACTGCCAGTTTCTGGAAGACACCTTCTTCAAGCAGTGGTACAGGAAGAAGTCTGCATCCTTCAAGAAAAACATGATTTTCATGCAGGACAATGCTCCATCACACGCGTCCAAGTACTCCACAGCGTGGCTAGCAAGAAAGGGCATAAAAGAAAAACTAATGAAATGGCCTCCTTGTTCACCTGATCTGAACCCCATTGAGAACCTGTGGTCCATCATCAAATGTGAGATGTACAAGGAGGGAAAACAGTCACCTCTCTGAACAGTGTCTGGGAGGCTGTGGTTGCTGCTGCACGCAATGTTGATGGTGAACAGATCAAAACACTGACAGAATCCATGGACTGCAGGCTTGAGTGTCCTTGCAAAGAAAGGTGGCTATATTGGTCGCTGATTTGTTTTTGTTTTGTTTTTGAATGTCAGAAATGTATATTTGTGAATGTGGAGATGTTATATTTGATTTCACTGGTAAAAATAAATAGAAATGGGTATATATTTGTTTTTTGTTAAGTTGCCTAATAATTATGCACAGTAATAGTCACCTGCACACACAGATATCCCCCTAAAATAGCTAAAAATAAAAACTACTTCCAAAAACATTCAGCTTTGATATGAATGAGTTTTTGGGTTCATTGAGAACATGGTGGTTGTTCAATAATAAAATTATTCCTCAAAAATACAACTTGCCTAATAATTCTGCACTCCCTGTAGAGACACACACACACACTCTCAAGTTTGTACACACCAATTCTGTGGCAGTTAGGCAGTTATGGAGACTAACACGGATTCATTTTGAGAATCCAATGCAAAACTAACTTAAGGTGTTTGCAGCATTTCACAGTCTTGGCTTCTCTCAATCACAGCAAACGCTCTCTGTTTGGAAAGACTCAAAATGTTGTCAACTTTTTGCCTTGTTTAATATTTTTTGTTTATTACATAACCTCACGTGTGTTATTTCAAAGTCCTCTGTCTTTAGTTTTGTCCTATAATGTAAAATATGCAAGATCCATAAATGAGTAAGTCAGTCCAAATTTCTGACTGGTAGCATATATATAAGATTACATGTAAGGTCTTTTTTTCGGCAGCAGAGGGCAGTATGTGCTACTCAACGCAAAGTGTTTTTCATGAAATAAGAACTAGATGCCGGCATCAAAACAATGTGCATTTTGACTGAGGGAATTTTAAGGGTCCCCTTTCATGAAAAATATGGCTTTGCAGTGGTCCCCTAATACTGTATCTTAAGTCTCTTTCTGAAATTCAGCCGTGGTGCAGAATTACAGCCACTTTTATCCAGTCCCACAATGAGATTTCCTCAGGAAGTGTGTGAAGCTTTAAATGCAAATGAGGAGGACAGAGGTGGCATGAGGAGGAGAGTGGCCTATAGAAGTTGAGGGGACATTCGTGGGAATTGAGTCATCAACACAATTCACAAACCACAATGTTTGGAACACACAGGAAGTCGTGTTTGCATTTTTCCAGAAAAATATTAAATTAACCCACTTGTTCATCATCTGACTGAACTAAAAAATACATTTGTTCTAATTTTTATATCCAACTGCAAAGTTTTAAATATTTGGAAGCCATGACGATTGGTGGATTTTTTTTTTATGGGAGAACAAAGCATAAGAAACAGAAAGTAACCTTTCCCCCTTTGACACCATAAGGGGAGACATTCCAGGTCAGACAATATGAGCTGCAGAACGGCTACAGCACTCTTTATACATATCGTCATTTCTAGCCACTGCAGGACCATAGACAGGCTAGAGGAACTCATATTAATGTTAAATAATCTCACATTTAACCATTTTTGATTGGGTTCTCATAAAGCATGATCCCCCACTATGTGTCTGATATCTATATTTTTATTATTGGTCAACAATTTAGGAAGCAATACATCTAGTGTTAGAATTACAGATGAATCAATAGCATGACTGTCTGTCAAGTAGCTTGATGGCCTTCCCAGTTTCTGGTGATGCCTCTTCATAGTTGGGACTACATTAGCACTGAATGACCATTTTATCAGCTATGTAGACCATACCTTTGTTGGAAGCGCTCATTGATTGACACCCAAATGTCAAAGTAGATCTCTGGGTCTGAGATGTTGTAATGTGGGAGCTGCTGACTCAGGCATGTGGCATACTGTTTCAGCATATCCCCATGGTCCTTCCAGCGTTTGCTCTGAGTGAACACCTAGATAAAAGCCTTATGTGTAAAACTCTCATTCCAAAGAACCGTGGTCTCATATTTACACATCTTACAAAGCCTTTTACCCCAGGGTTAAGGTATCCAACATCCCCTGTTTTTCCATCTCGGTAGGTAATCTTGACATGCTGGTGAGAGCGGGAATGCACCATCATGTCCCAGGAATATCCATAAAGACCATTGGTCCAGTTGTTGTAGCCCTGTGCATAAACAAATAGAAAATAATTAGGTAGCAGAATTGATGGGATTTTCATATCAGTAGGGATGGACTGAATTTCCCAAAGGATCCAGCCAGCAACTGTCAGAACTTAACCACTGATGAATTGCCAGAAGTTACACAAACTGGGATTTGAAGTTTCAGCATCTGTGGGATAAACTGGAAAAAGCAAAGTATTTTGATAAAATTATGTATAATTGTGCCAGATACCACAGGATTCCTTCCAAGAGTTATGTTCAGTCCATGCCATAACGGGTCAGTCATCGGACAGACATATTTCAGGCATGTGGCTGAATCTGTTTAAATGGAACTGGTTGTAATTCCCAAGCCACTTTAAAAAAAAAAACATGTGCTATAGGTCAACTGCCATGTTTGCTTGTCACTGTGCAAATACTTTACTTTGGCAGCTACATGAGACACACTTGTGTTTAACTTTTATAACTAAAAGGAACAGAATGCATTTTTTAAAGAAAAGTTTCCAATTCGTTTGTTATACAACTGCAGCCTACAAACATCGGCTTACAACAGCCCTCCCCCAGTCAACCCAGACTATGATGTACCTGTGTGATGAAGTGGGAATAGGGCAAGAATAACTGCTCAGCAAGGTAGAGGATGGTAAAAACAGCAGCAAGTTTGTGCTTCAGCTTTGGGGTGGATGGCAAGACTGTCGAAGAGGTTCTCTGGGGTATTGCAGACACCTCAGAGGACTTGGGATACACACAGGAAGGGCTGGGCTGTAACGGTGCCGACACGTTGGGCAGAACTTGCTTTAGGAATGCTGGGAAGTGGCCAAAAAAGCGCCTGGGCCAGTCAGGGTAGCAGAACAGAAGGCTTGTGACCAGCATGGTGTAAGCAAACATGCCTGTCAGTAAACACAAAGGGAATTTGTATGGATTTGCTCTCACCCACACAGTAAACACAAGGAGACACATGACACACAATTTATGCAGCTCTGCACCAACTGCAGCACAGCACATATTGCTGTATTATCTTCCATATAACTATTGAAATTCTCTCTATCAAACAAATTTGAATAGAAAATTATTCTTGTGATGCCAACCAATGATTTTGTGTGACTTACCAATGCTGAACAGTTGTGAGTTCATGCAGTGAAAGTAGGATACAAAGAAAAATGCAACTGGACGAGTAGCATCAAAGAAGAGCAGATAACCAGCTGACAGGTCCAGCATGAGACCCCCACCATGTACCACCAGCAGACTGACCATCTCTACCGGGAGAATGAACCTGTGTTCATAAAACAAAATTGGCCTTCTCTCTGAAACTGATTTTAACACAGAAAAGACAACATGATTGCCCACACTCATGCTGATTCTGGTAATATGGTTTTAAAAAAAGTCCCTGTCTTCTTTTATTCCAGTCAAACTACATAAACAGTCACAGAGTTAATATTAATTTGAGCATTATAAGTTAAAAAAAATTGATTGCATTCATCTCTGTATTTAAAAGCAAAATACAGCAGCCATTTAAGATTCCACCAATGTCATTAATCTAAGATGTCTAAATGCCTTGCTAATATGCCTTTTAACCAGAAAAATTAAATGTCTTTACTTAAAAGGGTCAAAGAGCCAGTGGTGGGCCAGATATTGCATGGAATATCCTTCCACCCAGTCTGCATCCAGTTTCTTGACTCCGGCAATGAAGTACACTATAAAAATCTGCCAAGGAATAGAATTACACCACTACAACAGACTTATTTGGCAAGATCATAATTAAAGAAGCAGTGAAGTGACTGACCTGGGCTCTAAGAAGAGTATAGTTCCAAAGAGGAACATGTGCATTTCTTTTCCTTGAGGATAACAGCCCATCTACTGACCTTCAGAAATAGAGGAATTACCAAGTGAAAGTGAAGTGACTGTCATTGTGAAACACTGCAGCACATCACACGGTGACATCAGGAAATGTGTCCTCTGCATTTAACCATCACCCTTAGTGAGCAGTCGGCAGCCATGAAAGGTGCCCTCAGTGTAGGTTGTCTTGCAAGGTCAGAAACCAAAATGAATAAAAGGCACATTTTTTTTTACTTATTACTGTAGCTTCTCACTATGGTTACGCACACAGTTTTTGTACCTTTAATAATGGCACATTCATTTAGAAAACTCATTAAACTGCATCCAGTTGTGTGTTATATTATTTCTTATAGATCAGTCAAATGGAATCACATTAGATCCAGAGCACCTAGAGAAACTAGGATCAGTTTACAGAATACTACAGAAAATACTTGTTTCTCACCAGTATCTGTTGGCATCCATGAGGCTAAGCTGAAAGCCAATTAGTCCATACAGGTAAGAGTGGTTATTCCAGGTTGTCTTGTCCAGGAAGAACACATACCAATATGTGGAAATGAACATGAGACACGACAGACGATAGAGAAAGCCAAGCATGATGCCAAGAGACCCTGTTTGGAACATAAGGGGACAGAATCACGAAACATAAAATATAACATGCATAGATTGGTAGACAGATTATTTCTACATGCCCAACCTAAGAACATGATTACATAGACCAGATACATCCAATCCAATGGAAGGGGTTTGAGGAAGTTGAATAGGGGAAACCGACACACAGGGGCACCATCCAAGTACTTGTAGTCCAGATGACTTAAGCCTCGCTCCTGGGTGATGTCCACTGCCATCAGCATACCTGAGGACAGGTAAACATATAAAATCAGCAGACAAGATTGCAACTGCAAACTGCGCTGAGAGTAACATAGTGCAGTCTTGCAAAAAGATTCTCATGTCAGCGAACTGTACTGATGTTAAGCAGGAAGGTGCTTCCTTTACATTTTATGGCATTTAGCATTTATTAAAACAAAGGCCTGGGAGAAATGTCCTAGGCATGGTAGCGCAATATATTCACAATTTACCATGCACACTTTTGTAAAATCTATGTAAACATAAAAAATGGAAGCATACCAGCCCGCCAAACAGTGATTAGATTGTTTGACAGTCACAGAGCATGAGAGAGTGCCTTAGGTACCTTTACCTAAAGGCAATTACACAAGAAAGTAAGTGTTGGAGCACAATGATTTATATTAAATACACATCCCTAGTCGGAATATCTTTAATACAGGCTCACACATCAATCCACAGCGGACAGTGCTCACCAAACAAGAAGCGGAAGATGCTAAGCGAAGCTGGGTCAGTGGGTCGGTTCAGGAGGCAGACTAAACAATGCCAGGACGAGAGGTCTTCTCTCTCGAAGCCAAACAGCCTCTTCATCCTGGTGTCCTTGGACACCGGAACAGCAGCAGCCTTCTGATCTGAACTCATCTGTTTGCCATCATGCTTGTTCCTTTTGCGGCAGGAGGTTGGATCGACACAAAGAGCTCCTAATACAGTGGAGGTCAGAATATTTTTACAAAAATGGGACAAAAGGACAGCTAATAAGCTGCGGTATTATGCACAACTGAATTTGCTGAATTCGGATATAGCATCTTGAATAATTCGTTTATAAAGGAAGATCATTTTGAGAAGCTATTATTTTTGAACCACAGAAACCATTGAAGTGCGCCATGTTTAATGACTGAATAATAACAAGGTTACACAGAAGAAAGTAATGCAGTTTCATAATACTACACGTTACACAACCAAGTTGGTGTAAAGTCCTAAACTCAGTGCTGTCAGCAACAATAACCGCTATACTATTTATTACGGTACATATCAGTGGTTCTGCTGCCTACCGCAAGCCCCGGGCTCCATGTTTCAGATTAGGGAACGTATCGCCGCAGCACCGTGACCCCCGGAGCCCCACCGAACCCCAGGCTGGGCTCGACCTGGCTCCTAAACAGCTGGACACGTGTCATCGCGACGGACGTCACCTTAAAGCAACAGTGCGGACGGGGCGCCTTTCACTTCCGGGTCGCGGCAGCGCGACGCCTGTGACGTGTTACGTCTTATGTGGTAAACAACTGGAACATCTTTGCTATGAAAAAGGTTTTAGTTTAGAACACAGTTTTTATACAAATTAAAGTGTGCACTAATGAACACAACAAGTCACACTTTTTTTCGAATAGTCAAGAATATTCAGTTTTCCTAAATTGTATAATTCTATAGAATTTAGGAAAACCCTATAGATTCTCTATAGGGTTCTATAAAATGAAAGACTCTTCTGTTTCATTCGGCTATTTGCAGCATTTTCTTTTTTTTTTTATTCTAATCCTGCCTTGACAGGCTTAGACAAATCCCAATTGTTCTCATTTTACTTTACAAGAATCTTGTATTTTGTATTACTAATTTGCAGAAGATGCAGAAAGTATTTTGATTTACAAGCTTTAGATTTTACCTCAGTGGCACAAGGGAAAATGGAGTTGCATATAGTGATGCATGTGATAGTACACTCTGTACATAATGCATTATACACATGGTACACATGGTGCGGGTGTAAACCTTCTCTACCTAAACTTCTGTGCATGTTAATTTGATTACTAAACATCATTTAGATTGTGAAAGTGAATTGATTTGCCAATGGGATTAATTAAAATCGGTCAATTCAATATGCTTAAATGGACCACCTTTATTTGTCTAGTCAGACTTTCTCCTTGTAAACAAACCATTTGTGCACCCTTTCTTAACATGCCATGCACACTCACAGGACATCTGCATATTTTTTGGACAAAAAGTGTCCTCAACCAAGATGTTGATGGATGAACTTGATAAGACACAGGGAATCAAGAGCATTGTGTAAGTTATGTAAGATGTAGAAGTCATTACCACAATATTGTCATTATTGGACCTTCTTTGCAGACAGAACAGATCTTACACAGATGTTCTATAAAATGAAAGACTCTTCTGTTTCATTCGGCTATTTGCAGCATTTTCTTTTTTTTTTTTATTCTAATCCTGCCTTGACAGGCTTAGACAAATCCCAATTGTTCTCATTTTACTTTACAAGAATCTTGTATTTTGTATTACTAATTTGCAGAAGATGCAGAAAGTATTTTGATTTACAAGCTTTAGATTTTACCTCAGTGGCACAAGGGAAAATGGAGTTGCATATAGTGATGCATGTGATAGTACACTCTGTACATAATGCATTATACACATGGTACACATGGTGCGGGTGTAAACCTTCTCTACCTAAACTTCTGTGCATGTTAATTTGATTACTAAACATCATTTAGATTGTGAAAGTGAATTGATTTGCCAATGGGATTAATTAAAATCGGTCAATTCAATATGCTTAAATGGACCACCTTTATTTGTCTAGTCAGACTTTCTCCTTGTAAACAAACCATTTGTGCACCCTTTCTTAACATGCCATGCACACTCACAGGACATCTGCATATTTTTTGGACAAAAAGTGTCCTCAACCAAGATGTTGATGGATGAACTTGATAAGACACAGGGAATCAAGAGCATTGTGTAAGTTATGTAAGATGTAGAAGTCATTACCACAATATTGTCATTATTGGACCTTCTTTGCAGACAGAACAGATCTTACACAGATGTTACTCTCTGATTTAAGGCTCTGATTTCTGACTACATTAGGTTTTTGACTTTCTATGGTTGTTTGGCATCAGGAACGCAGGGGAGCATAGTTCATGCATCATGCATAAGAATATTTGTCCTCACTTAGATTGAATGGTTCATGCATGACCTGTATGTACAGTGACCTATAAATGATAATTATCTAACCTGTCGTGATAAAACTTTTTTGCCAACAAAAACACATTCCTGGCACCCCTGCATTTAATTTTTTTTTACAAACTACCTTTGGCAATACAAAATAACGTCTGCGATAACATATATAGATGTACATGTATATAGATATAAAACACAGAGCAGGCAGTCTGGGCTACATTTGGGATACAAACGTACAATCAGTATAGAGTTAAGAAGAGTATCAGTCTGAAGAGTTAAGTGTCTTGCTGAGGGACACAGTGGTATTAAGTGGGGTTTGAACCTGTGACTTTGTGACATCTGGTTCATATGTTCATACCCACTAGGCTGCTACCACCTTTAGTCTCTAGCAAGGTGGTAGTAGTCTAGTGGGTAACACACTTGCCTGTGAATCAGAAGACCCGGGTTCCAATCCCACCTACTACCATTGTGTCCCTGAGCAAGACACTTAACCTTAAGTTGCTGCAGGGGGACTGTCCCTGTAACTACTGATTGTAAGTCGCTCTGGATAAGGGCGTATGATAAATGCTGTTAATGTAAATGTAAAGTTTATAACAGTTCCTGTTAATGTCAACCTAGATTTACCAGTATTGCCTTAGACCATGGGTATAGACTGGCATGTTCTTTAATAACATTCCCTGGCATATCCTCAATTGGTTAATTATATTTCATGATTATAAGTTCCAACTCTCTCCAGTCAATTCAAACATGTGAAATTGTAATGCCAACTTGAATTATTTGCGTAATGTGCTTTGGGTGATGAACCATAACATTATGCTGAATGAATTTACAGTGGCCATGACTGGTTGACTAAAAACATTAAGTCTCAGATGCTTTACTGTTTTACTTGGAGAATAAATGTAATTCAGGTGGTAAAAACTAAATCACGCATCCTGGACTTTCCTTATGATGAAAAAAAAAGGAACCAAGAGACAACTGCTCTTAAGGAGCCAAGCATTACGGTTTCGCTTTCAGTTTGAACTGTGAGCTGGTTGTTAGACATAGATAAGATCTGGCATTCCCATAAGGGTGGAGCACGGGAATGTACCAGTAGGAGTGTTTACCGTGCATGTGACTAATCTCAGACTTGAAAGTCAACAGAATGTTTATGCCATGCATTTTACAGCCTTTCTAATATTGCAACATCTGTGTTTTTCCCTTCTTGACACTAATAGCATTTTCATAGTTTGTCCAGTTTCTACTTCTATTCTGCAAGCTTGTGCCAACAGAAATACAGGGAGTGCAGAATTATTAGGCAAGTTGTATTTTTGAGGAATAATTTTATTATTGAACAACAACCATGTTCTCAATGAACCCAAAAAACTCATATCTATCAAAGCTGAATGTTTTTGGAAGTAGTTTTTAGTTTGTTTTTATTTTTAGCTATTTTAGGGGGATATCTGTGTGTTCAGGTGACTATTACTGTGCATAATTATTAGGCAACTTAACAAAAAACAAATATATACCCATTTCAATTATTTATTTTTACCAGTGAAACCAATATAACATCTCCACATTCACAAATATACATTTCTGACATTCAAAAACAAAACAAAAACAAATCAGCGACCAATATAGCCACCTTTCTTTGCAAGGACACTCAAAAGCCTGCAGTCCATGGATTCTGTCAGTGTTTTGATCTGTTCACCATCAACATTGCGTGCAGCAGCAACCACAGCCTCCCAGACACTGTTCAGAGAGGTGACTGTTTTCCCTCCTTGTACATCTCACATTTGATGATGGACCACAGGTTCTCAATGGGGTTCAGATCAGGTGAACAAGGAGGCCATGTCATTAGTTTTTCTTCTTTTATACCCTTTCTTGCCAGCCACACTGTGGAGTACTTGGACGCGTGTGATGGAGCATTGTCCTGCATGAAAATCATGTTTTTCTTGAAGGATGCAGACTTCTTCCTGTACCACTGCTTGAAGAAGGTGTCTTCCAGAAACTGGCAGTAGGACTGGGAGTTGAGCTTGACTCCATCCTCAACCCGAAAAGGCCCCACAAGCTCATCTTTGATGATACCAGCCCAAACCAGTACTCCACCTCCACCTTGCTGGCGTCTGAGTCGGACTGGAGCTCTCTGCCCTTTACCAATCCAGCCACGGGCCCATCCATCTGGCCCATCAAGACTCACTCTCATTTCATCAGTCCATAAAACCTTAGAAAAATCAGTCTTGAGAGATTTCTTGGCCCAGTCTTGATGTTTCAGCTTGTGTGTCTTGTTCAGTGGTGGTCGTCTTTCAGCCTTTCTTACCTTGGCCATGTCTCTGAGTATTGCACACCTTGTGCTTTTGGGCACTCCAGTGATGTTGCAGCTCTGAAATATGGCCAAACATCTTGGCAGCTGCACGCTTGACTTTTCTCAGTTCATGGGCAGTTATTTTGCACCTTGGTTTTTCCACACGACCCTGTTGACTATTGTGAATGAAACGCTTGATTGTTCGATGATCACGCTTCAGACGCTTTGCCATTTTAAGAGTGCTGCATCCCTCTGCAAGATATCTCACTATTTTTGATTTTTCTGAGCCTGTCAAGTCCTTCTTTTTACCCATTTTGCCAAAGGAAAGGAAGTTGCCCAATAATTATGCACACCTGATATAGGGTGTTGATGTCATTAGACCACACCCCTTCTCATTACAGAGATGCACATCGCCTAATATGCTTAATTGGTAGTAGGCTTTCGAGCCTATACAGCTTGGAGTAAGACAACATGCAAGAAGAGGATGATGTGGACAAAATACTCATTTGCCTAATAATTCTGCACTCCCTGTATATACTATGCATACTAACATAGTAGCATCAATGTTTATTAGCAAACACTGTAACTGTTAGACAGCACAACCTAAACAAAGTAAAAAATGTAGCAGTCGAGTACGATTGTGGCAGCACTGCACTGCACTTATCAGCACCACTTAATGTGACTGTAGGCACTGAGCCTAAACATTTCACCCTTTCAACAATGTGTTGCCCATTGTGTTTCTCAGTGGGGCCAACAGGAGCGCAACCGACCCAGGCCCTTTATGGTGATGCCATTTTTCATTTACATTTGAGGAGATCAGAAGCCTGTGTAAATAGGTTGACTCCATCATTTTCTATAACTGCATTATACATGACCTTTACGTTACTCCTCTTTTTGATAGTGAATGTCTGATATCAGAACAAGCATCAAAGCTTGGGTCTAGGTTTTCTGATTGCATCCCCCTGCTGTCCTGTGCCAGATCGTTGTTATTGGCAAATAATGAGGCATTTGAGAAATAAAGTAATTAATTTGTTGATGTCAATTATGCATATGAGCCTGATTTCAGTAGACAAAAACAAAACTGGGGAGGTAATACATTTACATTTAAGGCAATTGGCAGAACTGTAATACACAGTTCCTCTACCCATTCATAGTTCATAGAGCCGTCAGATCAAAGACATAAAGACCACAGCATCCCACTGCAAACAAGTCTAGACAGCCAGGTGCCTTTAACATAAAAATAAACCACACTCCTATCTGTAATTTTAGATATAGTTATAAAAGTATATATACTGGTCAAAACTATAGTCTCTGTAGTCAAAATGGTAATTAGTCATTATTACAAGTACGAATTGTATTTCCAGATATTGTCATGATCCGACCAGAAAGGGGTTGCTCGTTAGTCCTGTGTAA
This sequence comes from Denticeps clupeoides, assembly GCF_900700375.1. NCBI lineage: Eukaryota > Metazoa > Chordata > Actinopteri > Clupeiformes > Denticipitidae > Denticeps > Denticeps clupeoides. The sequence goes on from NC_041707.1 coordinate 20,395,918, forward strand.
TGTTCCCTAATCGTTTTCACCTCTGTCTTATTGTATAAAGCTGCCCTGTTTGTTTCTGTTCGCGGTCAGGTCTTTGTTATGTTACATGTTCACCATGTTGCCGAATGTCTCCCCTGTCCTGTTCTTCACCCATTAAACCCTGGTATTGTGACGTCGTGCGAATGCGTCCTTCTTCCTCGTCCAGTTTCGTCATCATCTCCGTTCACCTGCCTCGTCATGCCACCATGGTTGTGACAGATATCTGGAAACCTGTTCTTCCTAGTCTGAATTAATAATCTTTAAACTCTTTTAGATAACAAGTGGCACTTTTAAGATTTAATAGCTAGAATTGCTATGTATTGCAGACGTCCATAATTTAATTCTTCCTTGTCAAAATGAACATTTCAGATTTCCACAAAATCTTCTCTCCCTATCCCCTTTTTAGACATCCACTATCTTCCTAGGAGGATGAAATAATGTTTCCCATTCATGTCTATTGGGTACTCCTGGTGTCAAGGAGGGCAGCACCTTTCTCCAAGAAAAACCTCAGGGACAGACTGATATTCTGCAAAAAGTACAGGGATTGGACTGCTGAGGAGTGAAGTGGGGTAAAGTCATTTTCTCTGATCTGTTTGGGTCATCTGGAAAAATGATTGTCTGGAGAAGACAAGGTGAGAGCAACCATCAGTCCTGTCTCGTGCCAACAGTAAAGCATCCTGAGACCATACATGTGTGAGGCTGCTTTTCATCCAAGGGAGTGGGCTCACTCACAATTTTGCCTAAGAACACAGCCACGAATAAAGAATGGTACCAAAACATTGCCTTTTCCAGCATGATGGAGCACCGTAACATAAGGCCAAAATGGCAATTAAGTGGCTCTGGGAACAAAACATTGAAATTTTGGGTCCGTGTCCAGGAAACTCCCCAGACCTTAATCCAATTGAGAACTTGTGTTCAATCCTCAAGAGGCAGGTGGACAAACAAAAACCCACAAATTCTGACAAACTCCAAGCACTGATTATGAAGGAACGGGTTGCCATCAGTCAGGATTTGGCCCAGAAGCAGGTGAATTGCAGAGATCTTGAAAAAAAAAAGACAAACACTACAAATTTTGACACTTAGCATGAACTTGACATAATTGTTAATAAAAGCATTTGAAACTTATAAACTGTTGGAATTATACTTCAGTACACCACAGAAACAACTGACAAAAAAAGATGTAAAATTAATGAAGCCGCATCATTTGTGAAAACCAGCAATTGCATCATTCTCAAAACGTTTGGCCACAACTGTGCTGTGGAAACCGACCTGCACAAGTCCAGCCTGGATGTGCCTCAGACATTTTGAAGAAACTGAATGACCTGGTTAATTGTATTATCTGGTGTTCTTAAACAAATGAGAGCATGTCGTATTTATACAGTCTGCTTTTATTAAAACCCATCAGTCTCATTTTATTCGGATCAACTTTCCATCAAATAAATCTCCATGTGTGCTTCAGAAAACCCTCCACCCTCAATTAACGCCATCGCTTGATAACGTGAATAAAGAGAACATGTACAAAGTTTAAAAAGTAACGTTGCGTGTAACGTTGAATCAGCGTTGCGAGAGTGTTGCTGGAACGTTTTAACGTCCGTCGATCACCGGCTCGTTTGTTCATCCCGCGTCCCGACCGTCAGGGACGGGGAGGTGACAGCGCGTCAGGGGGGTGGGGACAGCTGGCCGCGTCGTCGCCCCGCTCCTTCACTCCTCCGACGCGCTGCTCCTGCGCTGCTGCTCGGACCGAATCGCCAACAACGAACCTGGATTCATTACACGTGCCGAGATGCAGATCTCTTATTCAGGAAACGCCACGCAGCAGAACATCACGCTGCCGACTGAAGACTGGACCCCAGTAGGTTACTGTTTCTCTCCCTATAAAATAATATGAAGATGCTCCTTCTGCTACTTTCTCTCTCGTATGTCTTGTTGGCTGGGTAGAACTAGTTGCCAGTCCTCTCAGTTTGTTTCTGAATTTTATCTGTTAATGGCTCTGATCTGCTTTCAAAATGTTGGTGTGTAAATATCGGCTGCGGTGTGACAGTCACAGCCTTCTCCTAACTAGGCTGCACAACGACAATACAAATTATTTTAATAACTCATAAATGGAACATGAAGGCGAATGATCTGAGGAACATAAGGAGTACAAAACTTTAAATGCACTTATGAGAATGTTTTTGACATTTGCCTGCGTTGTGTTCAGGTGTATTCAGTGGTGAGATGGATCCAGATGATCATGGCGATCCTCAGGTATGACGGAAACTGTTACATAACTGGAGTTTTTACATAACTAACAGGTACCTGGAAGTAAAATAACTGGTGCTCTGTGTGACTGACACATGCAGCGCGATCGGGGCTGGCTCCATCATCGTCTACGCATCCTTCCAGAAACTCCTGCGAACGGCTGAGGTGTGTGTGTGGACGTTTGAGGTGATGTTAGCTATGAGACCATGTGCTGCATTGTTCTGAAACAATAAGGAACATGATCTGTGGGACCCATTTGCCATTAAGTGGAAAATGAGGGGTTTCCTGCGGGCGTTGTCTTTGACTCTGTCTTTTATTAGGAGTGCGTCGTTTCACTCCTGCCTCCCACTCACCGCTCTCTCTCCCTTCTTCTGTATACGTGTAGATTAGACCCTTGTTCCTGCTGAGTGTGGCCGACCTTCTTTTGGCTCTAAGTTGGCTGATTGGGGCTCTGCTGTACACAGAGGCCTGTGACAGACGGAACATCTGCTACAACCTGCACGCTGTGGAACAGGTAACGAACACACACACTGCTGCCCACTGCTCACTAAGGGTGATGGTTATAAGCAGAGGACACATTTTGTTGTGTCACCGTGTGCTGTGCTGCAGTGTTTAACAATGACAATCACTTCACTTTCACATGCTGCAATGAACAATCCATACGTTCTGCATATTGCACATTATAAGAAACATGCATGTCATACCAATTGCATATCTGCTGACTGACAGTGTGTAAAATTATCTATGCAGCGTATCTGGGTGCCAACAATACAGAAATATGATGAATTGTAATCTGTAGGGATTAAACATGAGGGAGGAAACGACGTTGTACTCTTGTAGGTTAGGAAGCAGGGTTTCTTTCTTTGATTCTTGCGATCCTGAAACACAAATCAATGCCTTGCCCTGATCACAAGCTCAGTTTTATCCACAATTCATTTGTTTCTTGTTGGAACATGCTGCTGACTCCAGGCTCTAGCATCTGTTTCCCATTTAGACACATGCATGCGAAAGAGAAAGCAAGCAGCTTGGAAAGCGCACTGCATTTTTTCGCTCTGTAATCACAGATTTGCAGCCATTGTTGGTACTTTCCCTTTGTTACGTGATATGTAAGTGAACCTGTGGGTGTTTTTGTGCCTGTTTATAAGAAATGATATTTTTGTTTTTTGGAAGGAGTTTCCTTCGTAGCATGTGACATTGTATTTTTGTGGCCTATATCAATAGGATGAGCGTCCCACAGGAAAGCTTCCTACAGGCTTTCTCTTCTCCTCTTTCCAAACTGATGGCATGACCCAGCAACAACCAGCCTCCCCTAAAAAGAACACTCATTAGAGAGTAACTGGGACAGTCACAAGTGGAGCATCAAATTTAGCTTGTCTTGGTTATGTTGATGGATAGTGAAGAAGTGAATTAACAAACAGATGAATGAATGAATGAATGAATGTTCTGACCTACTTTCAGTTCACTGCATGTTGCCCATGTGTATGCCTGTGTATTGCGGTCTTGGGGTCACACTATTGGCTTAGTGGGCTTAACCGGCCCCCTCGACACGTGTTTGTTTTTCCACAAAGTAAAGTCTCAGTTTTCTCAGTTTGTCTCTAATTGTGCGATCAGTAAATGCGCGTCCACCATCACAGTACAATATAGCCCTGAGACTCAGGGACCAGAGGCTGTGATGGGCTGTGCCTCACCCAGTTCCCCATCCTGTTATTTTTCAGTGAATCATACTGACGAATCAGAGCGGGGGCTGATTCCAGAAAACAAAGATCATAAATGCCACAGTACAAGTGGCAAATTACAAAGACAGTAAAGGTTCTGTTGTACTGGGTTCAGATTGTAAAAGCTTTTTCGAAATGGGGTGTAAATGTATCACCGGCTTGAACAGATCTATAAAGGACAATGTGCAAAACCATAATTATTGCACCTTGTTGCCCCCAACCGTATATTGTGGGTGTGTGGTTGTAAAAGTCTTGTGATGCATTACATTTACCTTCACTGCCAGTAGAAGAGGGCTGAGATTAGCAGACCTTGTATTGCTTTTCTGTACTCCGTTCCACCCTCTGCTGTCCAGCAGCACGGAAAAAGGAATCTCACCCACAGGATATGCCTGGTCCGGTAGCATTTTTTACCTCCACTCTTGACAGTGAGTTTGCATGCAAGTTTGTTCATACTTGTACTTCGGAGTACAGTGAAATATGTGTTTATAATTGATATATACACAACAAAATCTACGCACATATAAAATAGTGCTTTCCATATAAAGGGTCATCAGTCCTATCTGTCATCTGTCCGTTGGGTCAATTGTCCTGAGTGCAGGAATGATGCTGTTTTAAGTGCAACAGGGCCTTTGCTTAGTCCTTGTCACTTGTACTTTCCTGACATGATGGTGCACATTGGTAGTCACATGCTTGTGTTCATACCGGTGAGGGATTTCGTTTTGTCCTTTTTTTGCTTTTGTGGAATGTCACAGAACTGGCTGCTAATAGCAGAGTTGCATCAAATGACTCATTGACTTTTACTGTAGTTTTTCAAACTTATGTTGACTTGCATAATAAATAAAATAAATAAAGTCAGTGCCATTTGTACAGTATATAAGTGCCAACTCCACATTCTTTTCCCTTGTTCCACAGATACTGTACATGGCGTCCTTCTTCTACACCCTAAACTATGTGTGGGTGCTCTATACTAGACTGAGGGACAAATACTACATACGACTGAATGGATACCCAAGCCAGGTAGCCACATACCTGGCTCCTTACTAAACATCAGCATCGCTTGTCTGTCATTTTGAAGTTCACAGTGTCCCCACCAGTTGTCTCTGTGGGATTCTTCTGTTCTTATGCTGTTTTCCTTTTCCTTTCAGAGTGAGTCGAATTCAGCCTCTTTCAGAGGAACTGTAGCAGTCATTTCATGGTGAGCCTGTAAGAAAAGAAGTTCTTCCTTCAGGCTCAGTAAAACCTGTGCTTGAGGAAGAAACAGTAGAAATGCAATAATAATGCAAGAGGGCCAGACTGGCAAAGGTCATGTTGTGAACATCTCTCTCTCTACCTCTCCCGCTCAGTGTGCTGCCTGCTCTGCTAACAGTCCCCATCTTCATCACAGGAAACCTTGAGCAGTGTTACACGAACTACACACAGCCATACAAGTATGTCTGTACCAATGGCTGTTGTGAGAATTGTTTAAAAATCAGATATACCCAGCGTGGTTTTTGCTGTGGACGTGTGGTCTGTAGAACTGACTGACCACGTTTGGCTGCAGGTGCTTACTGATGCACACAGGGTCATTGTACCACCGGACTGGGGTAGGTGAGGAAGAATCTGCCACTGCATGCAGGGCCATCCATGTGTACAGCATCGCCATCTTCCTCACCACCTTCCTCTTTACACTGCTGGGCATTGTGGTAAGTGTGCTGGGATGTCAGTCTGCATGTGTGTTAAAGTGACAGGAATATAGCAAATTGGCCCTGTTTGAAACAGTGTTTTTTTTACAAGGAAAGACAAAGTAATACTGGTAGATGAGAGTAATGAGCTTTTAAATTACTTTTGAAAAAAATGGCGTCTTTTTTTCTTACGTACATACATTATAACATTATAAGTATTACTTAATTTAATAATTTTATTTCAAGGTATTGAAATATAGCTCAAGGTATTGAACACAGGATATATTTTTTTAATGAATTAGTTTGAGCATTGAGTTTGAGTTTAGATTTAGCGCTTGTTTTTAGGATTAGTCCTAGGTAAATAAATGTGAATTCATGTGTTCATTAATGTATAAGATCTTCCAGGATTATAACCCAGCTACTAATGCATTTGCATTTTGGATTCATAAAGAATATCACTATTGCAAAGTGAACAGAATATAGCACAAAATAAAACAAAAAGATGCAAGGTGCAATAAACAGGGACACAATTTGACTTGTGATAGTTAGTTTCATACTTTGAGTCCTAACTGCTGTTTGAGAGCCATTGTTGCTGATTACAACGACATTCAGGCATCTCTTTGTTGTATGCATGCAGGGGTTTATGGGAAAAGCCCTCTCCCTCTACAAGCATTGCGTCAACTCTCACGGTTACATCGGTGACACGCAGTGGGCCACTCTACGTGTTCTCGAGCGCAGGATGATCCTGTATCCGAGCGCTTTCTTTTTCTGCTGGGGACCAGGTACATAGAGACACACATGCATTTGTGTGCAGTGTTGGGAAGATTGGAAATGTAATTAGTTACAGTTAAAAGTTATAGAAAAAAAATGTAAGAGTAGAGAAACTATTTCAATTTACTTTATGAAAGCAATGGAACAACTGAATGATAGAATGATCTGGCAAATTACTTAGCAGAAGTGGTGTAGGAAATGTGGACACAACCAATGTGATAACCAATCAGAATAGTGCCATAGTCGCAAGGTTTGATTGGTCAATTAATATTTAAATAAGTAACTGTAATTTCATTTTAAATTTTTCTGCAAAAACGGATTACAATTTTTAGTAATTAAAATTACCAAACAGCGTTACATGTAACCCTTTTCTCCCCAACACTGTAGGTGTGTATATCTGCACGCTCACTATTCGCACAGCAGGTAACTCCTTGTGTGTTTTATTGCAGCAACCATTTTGGCTGCCATTATACTTCTTCAGCCAACAGCTGTAGATGGTAGAGTGGGTGTGGTCCTCTATACCCTACAGGTAAACGACCATGGACGTGTACATTACTGCTACATTGCTGGTGACCCTTCCTGTAACTACTGATTAGAAGTCGCTCTGCTAAATGCTGGAATTATGTTTATTTCTAGTGCTGTTCCACCTTGCTCCCCACATCTCAATGTCTGCTTCTCTGCTCCATCCTTCTCTTTGCATTTTCCTGTCTCTCCTTGCAGGCCTTCACCTCTGCCTCTCAGGGTTTGTTGAACTGTGTGGTGTATGGCTGGACACAGCAGCATTTTCACTCCCTGAAGTTAGGCGCCGTGCGGGACGCTGACACCCAGACCCCCCTGCTGCGCGCGCAGAAGAAAGCCTACTACAGCCTGCTCTCCTCCGGCTCCTACATGCAGCATGTCTGATGCCGGGACTGTAAACTTGTGACTGAAACAATCGCCAGGGGCACAAACTTGCTGGCCCTGTACATAAGCAGGCGCCGTTCCTTTCGATCCGCACTTTATTTAAGGTTCCGGGGGCCTCCTGGCCCAGTTGGGAACTAGGTAACCATTCCCATCTGTTCCTCTTCTCAGCAGAACACAGGAGCGTTGAGTTGACAACTGACCATTTTCTTGTGTTGCCACCAGACCTCTTGTGTTTACACCATCAAATACACAAGGAGTTTATTTGTTGGCAGGTCACTCACACAATCTGCAAGACCTCAGAGTTTGCTGCAGAGAGAAGATATCTGCTGGTGTGTGAGACCACTGATACACACACACACACACACACACGCAAGTGTAAAACAGGATCTGAAATCACAAGAAGACCATGCCAGACCTATTAATGCTAAATGACTTTTAACCTGTTGGTATTAGATGTTTAACATTAATATTTAGTGTCATGCCCTCTGTGTCTGTGTTTTTGTACAGTATTTTGTACGGACCCAGACTGACAATTCTGAATATGGTGTAAAGGGAAAATACTTCTAAATAGTACTATGCAGTATTTAAAAACTATGCTTACTATAGAAGGTCTCATGTATGTGTTTTTTTTACGTTACATTTTTTGAGAATGTCTTGTCTTTTTACTTCAAAAGTGTAGCAATTTATATTCATTGTGCCACTGGACAATAAACATCTTTATTTTATTCAGCCCAAAGCACATCATATTTCCACGTGACACTTGCACGGCATTCGTGTCGTTTAAGGACAGTGGCGCCTGGAGGGACCGTGTGCGTGTGTCTGTCTGACATCCGTTCTTTGCAACCCTCTCTCACACGCATGCACGTCGCGTTCGCGTCTTCTGTGTCGCCGTGCAGTCACTTTCTAATCCATTACAATCAACGTGAAATGCGCCGCGACGCGTCGTCTGGATCGTGGGTTCGCAGCGGCGGTTTTAATGGTGCCAAACCAGGGTGGCATCTTGCCATGGGCGGGAAAAAAGTCATTTGCGCAGCAGGAGACCAAACGTTTATTATGTTTCTGTAAATTATTATTACGAAAGGCACGTTTTTGTGCACGAGGTGCAGATATGCTGCCTCCGGCGCTGGGGGTGGATGGGGGCACTCGGGCCAGAACCGCCGCCGCCTGTCTGGGGGGAATCCATGGGAACTGCAATTCTTGCCACTTCGGTGCCCGACTTCTTGATTTTCACTCAAAATAAGATACTTTACGTATGATCGCATTAGAAAATGTAAACGCTTTTCTGACTCTTCACTCAAGTTGATGGGTTAAATGCAGAGGACAAATTTCATTGTGTGTGCCGTGCTGCTGTGTATCACATGTGACAATCACTTCACTAAAAAATACTTAAAAAAAAAAAAGACTTCATACGGACTTCCTGGACAGACTTTTATTTTGACATATGAAGTGGTCGCCACCGGAAATGCAGCGACGACAGGTTGGAGATGTTGAGTTACGGTGAGGACGCGTTTTCGAGCATGACGACATGCACACAGCCGTTCAGCCTGTTTGGTACAGACTGCAGAAGGTTCTAGTGTTTGGCGCCGTAGTCTGCGGCTTCACATGTACCAGGTGAAAGCGGACTGCTAACATGTAAACTGAAGTGAAGTGGAAAACTAGCAGAACAGGTACCAGAGTTGTGAGGTTCATTAAATAACATAACATCGCTTGGATGCGAGTATCTCGCTGGCTCTGCTTTACCTCACATGGGGTCATGAGCAGAGGTGTGGATTTTCACATTTTACATAGCTGTTAATAACACACCTAATCCCAGGCATCCCTGTTGATCCAGGAAAAGACTGTCTCATTTTTTTGTCCTCTGTCTCTGTTTAAGGTGAAATGGCCATGTACCTTTCACGCCTGACTGTTCGCCTTGCCGGTGGGAATAGTCACAGACGTAGTTTCTGCTTCCATCCTGGTTCTTCCTATAAGGCAGTGGTGTTTGACATGTATGGGGTGTTGATCCCACCTCCCATGCCTGCAGCTACAGGTGAACCAACATTAGGATCAGAGGAAGAAACACAAGCAATAACAGAATTTTAAATGTCATTTACTGACTTGTTCCTTTTCTTGTGCATGAAACACAAATTCAGGATAGCTGGTGCAAACATTTTACTGTCATCCATCACTTTGTGTGGAGAATTTCAAGTCGGGACAGTGTCTTGTGTCCGAAGAAATTCTATAATTCCTATAATCCTGTAAATCCTATAATCATTACAATCTGAATCAGATGAATTAAGATTGAAATTATTATATGATTTACAGGATTATAGACAGGATTATCTTCCATATGTGCTGTTTTTGATTTCAGAGTGGGAAGGACGGAATGGTGTTCCACCTGGAACAATCGCTCGTGCCATACGGATGGGAGGTGAAGGAGGCGTGTGGAGGAGGTTCATGAGAGGCGAGCTTGGAGCAGAGGAGTTTGTGGAGACATTCAGCCATGAGTGCACTGCAGTAGTAAGTCACACATTTCCACACACACACACACACACACACACCACACACACACACACACACACACACACACACATATATATATATATATATATTTAAAAAAATACATATGAGTCAATTTATGGTGATTACAAGTAATATTTGTCTTGTCTTGGTCTCCAGGCTGGCTTTCCAATCAAGGTGGATTTCAGCTCATTTCTCCAGGCCCTGACCTGTGGTCCTTTCACTCGTCTCCACCCTGTCATGGAGGAAGCCATCCAGTGCATCCGTGCTCAGGGCATGAAAGCAGCTCTTCTCACAAACAACTTCCTGTTGCCAGGTGGAGCCTCTTTCCTGCCTGTGAACCGCTCACACTTTCATGTGGTGGGTAAATGGGTACTTTTTCCTTTTAGTTGTACTTTTACTTTAATTTACACAGTTTTAGGTTGTGTCATCAAAATGTGCCGAACATCAGGTAGAGAATCATCTGTTAATGTTGTTTAAAAAATAAATAAATAAAGATTAATCGTTACTACAATTTAGTCCTGACTTAGATATCATGTACATCTTTTTGCACACTGTGAATCTCCAAAGCTTCACAATCTAATTCCTCTGTCCATCCAGATGACAATAAAGTGAACTTTTAGTTTGACTTTAGAAATTTAGTAGACTAAATCACTGTAACTTTGGTGCATTTACAGCATTTATCAGACGCCCTTATCCAGAGCGACTTACAATCAGTAGTTACAGGGACAGTCCCCCCCCCTGGAGCAACTTAGGGTTAAGTGTCTTGCCCAGGGACACAATGGTACTAAGCGGGATTTGAACCTGGGTTCATAGGCGAGTGTGTTACCCACTAGGCCACTACCACCCATGGTGGTGCTAGCTGGTCTACCTGTGAATGTCGTCTGGCCTCTTCAACTAATATAGAATGCAGCAGCACGACAGGTTTTCAACCTTCCCAAATTATCCCACACCACCCCTCTGCTACGTTCCCTCCACTGGCTCCCAGTAGCTGCACGCATCAGGTTCAAAATTCTGATGCTGGCCTACAAAGCTAAACATGGAGTAGCCCCATCCTACCTCACAGCCCTTATACTCCGAGCCTCCAGTACTGCTCGCCTGATCTCTCCACCGCTCATCTAGACTTTTCTCTGTCTTGGCCCAGAGTATGAGTATATGAGTATTCCACATGTTTTCATTCATAGTTTTGATGCCTTCAGTGAGAATCTATCAATGTAAATGGTCATTAAAATAAAAAAACACTTTGAATGAGAAGGTGTGTCCAAACTTTTGGCCTGTACTGTACATTTATACACTAAATCTGTGTATATTATATGGTTGTTTCTGCTGGCTGTACAGTATGAATTATCACTTTCATCAGATTGTGGAGTCATGTCGGGAGGGTCTCTGTAAGCCTGACCCCCAGATATTCCGCCTGTGTGCTGACAGACTGGGTGTGGCTCCTCATGAGGCTGTGTTCCTGGATGACCTAGATGTCAATATTGATGCTGCTGTCCGATTGGGGATGTGCGGTATTAAGGTGAGTGCCTCTTTTGACCAGTTCACAGTAACAATCTACTTTAATGTAATAATAAAATGGCCAATGTTTTTTAGTTCCCTTTCAAACTTTTTCTGGTTTTGTATCACAGGTAGGAGATCCTGCTGTGTCAGTGAAGAAGCTGGAGCAGATTCTTCAGTTTCCATTGTCTGTTGGAGAAACTCACTCCATCAGAAGGAATCAGCAGGTGGAAACGCTCACCCAGTACCTTAGGAAAGCTGGCCACCTATCTGACACTGGTTTGGGGCTGTCATCTCACGGATCTTTATGTGTTGTTACAAGCCAGGGACTATAACAGCTGATGTCATTCTTTCTCTGTCTTTTTTTAAGATGATTTGACTTTGTGCCAGTTCAGCCATTGCCACTCACACCCTTCTTACATTCTGAAAAGTCAGGGAAGTCGTCTAATTCTCAGAACTACACCTCATGTACAGGCCGCACTGATGGAACAGAGGTTGTCTTTCATTATTATGTCAGATTGATCTGGACTGCATGTCTTTATTGGGAAATTTGATTTGATTGAAATTGCTTGGTGCATGTTTGGATGCAAAACAAAATCTTTTAGAGCAACACATGTGGAACAGCCTGTGCAGGACAAATCTAATCTCACAGCATCAAGAAGAATATGTTTCTACTTAAAATTGCCTAGTCATCTACCTTATTTAAGCTCTGTTTTCTGTTTGTACTAACTATTTCTAATCAGCAGGTTAGTTGTTAAATTCTGTGTAAATGTTCTGTGTAGTAGTGTTATTATTTTCTGTTCAATATAAGTAATTGTAATTTGTTTAGCATCATGAAGGCTCTTAAAGAAGCCAGGGTCCCTGTACCAGACATCATTGCAGTTTGTGAGGATGACTGGTAAGCATGATGGATATATGCTTTCATTCACCAATGCGTGGTTAGTAGAGAATTTCAAATTTCCACAAATGCACTAAACCATAGTTTTTTTTATTTATTATTATTTAAGTTTACTGGGGAAGCCATTTATTGTGGAGCAGCTCTGTGAAGGCCGCATTTTTCAGGATCCATTTCTGCCCAGCGTAAGCCAAGAGGAAAAAACTTTAATGTACAGGTCAATCCTCCAAACCCTCAGCTGTATTCACCAACTGGAACCCAATACCATTGCATTCAGCGATCATGCTGTGCAAGGTAAAGCAAAGATTTAGAAATCCTCACACAGTAAATGCTATAGCATGCATTGTAGGCCTGTTCAATTTAATTAAAGATAAAAATGGCATAAGGTAACACATTGCATGGTTAATTCCTGCATGATAATGGAATGGGAGTTTTCAAGAGTACAACAGAATGCAGAATTGTTTTCATTCCAGCCTGACCTTATTTAGTCTTTCTGACAGATGCAGAAGAAGCAAGGCAGAGAAACTCTACATCGCTAACCATTTTCCATAGTCAGGCTGACCATCTCAGATTTGGTGTTTTATGGCAGAATGTGAAAAGAAAGTCATATTTGCATAGCTTCACTTAGTTAAAATACAATGCTGGTGTTTTTACTCATATTTAGTAGCGAAACCAAGTGAATCAACCATGATGGCTGATACATTGTCAGACATGTCTGATCTCTTGAGCCAGCACTAAAAAATAGTGACTAAATGTAAACAGATTGCTCCCCAGTAAACGGGAGCAATCTTTCCATGTCTAGCCTCTGAGCCTACCATTGACCAAACACTTTTTGTATTTTTCATCAAAAGTCAATATCACTTTGAGGTTATATGTACTTAATAAATACGGTAAGCAGTAGAATGCTCTGTCAAGAATGGCTGCTGATGTTTTCCTCAGGACCTCTCCCACTGAAGGAGGATTTAATGCGGTCGATACAGCAGTACAAAGCAAGTAAGACTCTGGCTATTCCAGCCATGGAGAGGCTGGTTGAGTGGCTTCCTCTACACCTTCCAAAAGAACACAAGACCACAGTGGTGCATGGAGATTTCAGGTTTGGCACACACCTACACAGTCACTATTATTTTTACAGATTATGAACCAAGTGACATGAAGAGTTATACTACTTTTTACTTATGGTATGTGAGGTGGTGGATCTCAGGATCAAAAAATCCTTTCAAAATAAAGTAAATGTTTTTTAATCATTCATGACTATATTATTATAGTGTTTGAGAAACAATATTGACACCTAGAGGAGGGTTAGAAAAAGATGTACATATAGTAAGTATCTTTTCTTTAAAAACATTTTACATTTATAATATCTCACTTAATTATTTTCTTCTTATCTTTAGAATTAGCAACATTGTTTTTGACTCAACACAGCCAAAAGTAGCAGCAGTTCTAGGCTGGAAACAATGCATTCTGGGAGATCCGTTCCTAGATGTGGCATCCCTCTGCATTGAATATTACCTGTCCTCTAACTCACATGACCTGTCAGGTGAGCATTTCAAGGCTTGGTCCTCTTAGTTCGCTTAGTTAGAATTAGCTGAAAGGGAACCAGACGGGTTGTAAATAATTTGAGGAAAACCTTTGAATGCATTCTGTCCACAAAGTAAACATCATGGCTGCTTGAATAGTTCCATGCACTCTCTCTCTTTTGCAGGAAAAGGACAGCCATATATGTGCCAGAAGGTCATTCCTGATGTGAGACAGATTTTTGATGAGCATGGCCGTGTCCTGGGACTTCATGCAGTCCCACACTGGCAGTTCTACATGACTTTGTCTTGTTTCCGTCAGGCTGTCAGCACTCTTACAGGTACACACTCATTCCCTGTCTATACAAATAGTTTCAGTGGCTACTGAAGGGAGTGTTCTCATATGTACAGGTCAATATATGGACAATGAAAAGAAACTAAAATCTATCCCAGACTCATTTAACTAGTCTGGCTAAATATTATATCTCGGACCAACTGACAACAGATCTGAAACATCACAGCAAAAAGGGTTCTAGAAATGTAATATACCTCTATTTCTTGTGTCTAGCTCATTGTTGGCTTACAAAAGAACTGGTATATGCGTGTTTGTGTCGCCCTCTACAGGTGAAAATGAACTCAGTAAGTTGGGGAACATGAAGGATCTCACTGTGCAATTGGCAGATCTGGCGTGGGACTTTGCTACTAAAGAGGGTTTCCGCCTCTTCAAGAACATGTCCAGGCCAAGTCCCAGTGCATTCCCTCTTTAATAATGCACTATCCTGGAATATGCAGCATTTATTCACAGCTGTTTCTAGAGTTGTCAGTTGACATTTGTCAAATGCCTGATGTCCATATTGTATCTTTACAACTAAGTATATACAAGAAGCGCATATATATATATATATATATTTCATTAAACCTGTAAAATATTAGTCTCTTGAAATGCCTTCTCTGCTACATATTCTATGTCCAATTTCAAAGTACTAATGTTTATGTGACAGTATTTGGGGTAAATGTACATTATTTGAGTTGTGAGGCACATATCAAGTAAAAAATCCACAGCATTGACACAGTAACTGCAGATTTTCCATTAACCTGGGACCTTCTTGGAATATGTTTTCATGGCCTCGCCTCACATCAAGCACAATAGCGAGCATTACAGGTTACTGGAGCAGTGGAAACATGTTCGGATGTTTTTGATGAATGTCAGGAGATAATTACTTGCCTGACTGCATTGAGCCAGCTGAATAGTTTGAATAATAAATGATAATTCTACCACGAGTGCAGTATATACTGAACAAAAGGATCAAAATGTTTCAACAACATTTATTTCTTATATAGCCCAAAATCACATACAGTATGTCTCAAAGGGCTTTGACAGGCCCTACAGTTGACACCCCCCACACTTGACCCTTCTGCACACAAGGAAAAACTCCACACAAAAAAAAACCTAGGAGAGAGAAAAAAGAAAGGAAGAAACCTTGAGAAGGAGTGATGCAGAGAGGGACCCCCTTCCAGGGTAGTGAGCCTGCCAGTGGTGTCAGTGCAGGGTTAGTGGTTGTCCGATAAGAGAAAAGGCCTACAGTTGTAGAGGTGGAGAGGTCCAAAAAATAGTCTAGTGTCATGGTGTATATTATGTGTCCATCATGATGCTACTGGTCCAAATCCCTGAAGCTTTAGTTACGGTGGTGGTGGCTGTGGTGACCCTCTGGTTCATTTCATGCTAAATCCTCGTTTAGCATTTGCCGGGAACCAGAATTTATCTGCTGGTCTCTTCACTGGAGTCTGCCAGTAGTCTGTGTGCTTTATTCAGTGTCTCGGAGAGAACAAACAGAAGCAACGGCAGATGGTGGCGTCGTACGACCGATACTGAAATATGTGAAATACTTTACTATATGAAGACGAATCACCATTGATGTCCACAAACTGATACAGATCGGTCAGATATGATCTGAACCATACAATCCCGAAAACATTCTCTATCCTGTCAAGGAGAATAGCGTGAAAAGTGTCCAACGCTGCACTCAGGTCAAGCAGGACAAGCAGCGAGATGCGTCCCTGATCAGAGGCCAACAGCAGGTCATTAACCTCTTTAACCAGCGCTGTCTCAGTGCTATGATGAGGTCTAAATCCAGATTGATATACTTCATGGATATTGTTGCTGTCTAAGTACACGCTCAGCTGCTAGACTACGACTTTTTCTAAATTGGTTGGATAGGTAGATAGGTTGGATAGATATTGTCTATAATTCGAAAGCTGACTGCGTTCATGATCAGGTTTTTTAATCAGGGGTCTGATGACTGCTACCTTGAACGAACTTGGTCCGTGGCCGATGCTTACTGAATTTTAAGGAAACTTGTAGGAAGCGCAAGTACATTGATTTGATGACGAGATTAGTTTAATTAATTAATGCTCTTTAATAAGGTTGAAGCGTTCTAATCGGTGGTCTGCTATTTGAAGATTATTTTCCATAGAAATATCGACAAAGCTGTTTGTTATGCTTTTAATCTTATCTCTATTTGTAACATTTTTAGTATTAAAGAAAGTGGTAGTATCTGTTTCTGTCTTGTTCCTGGTTAGCTTGGCTATAGTGTTAAACAGAAATCTGGGATTATTTTTGTTCTTGTCTATTAACGAGGAGAGATACATCAATCAAGCCGCGCTAAGAGCCTTCCAAGTTAAGGAGACTCTCCTTCCACGCTATTCGGAATACGTTCACTTTACACCATTTCCGTTCTTACGTTTTGTTGAGTTTAGGTAATTCAGGAAGTCCTTCGAAGTAACACCAGCTCATGCCAAACACACCAAACAGTGCAGCACTGGAAGTGAAAACGGCAGGAGACACAGTGCACAAAAACACCCTTGTATAGGATTTTTAAATACAGTGACATAGTATTCAGAATGCCTTAAATTTTCCACTCTTTGTTATATTGCAGCCATTTGCTAAAATCATTTAGATTCATTTGTCCTCATTAGTGCACCCCATATTGACAGAAAAACACAGAGTTGTTGACATTTTGCAGATTTAAAGCTGAAATATCACATGGTCCTGAGTATTCAGACCCTTTTCTCAGTTTTTAGAAGCTCTCTTTTGATCTAATACAGCCATGTCAATACAGTCTTTTTGGGGATCCTCTCCCATTCCTCCCTGCAGATCCTCTCCAGTTCTGGCAGGTTGGATGGTAAAAAGCCATGTTGGTAGCCATTATTAGGTCTTTCCAGAGATGCTCAACTGGGTTTAAGTCAGGGCTCTGGCTGGCCCATTCAAGAACAGTCATGGAGTTGTTGTGAAGCCACTCCATTATTTTAGCTGTGTGCTTAGGGTCATTGTCTTGTTGGCCTTCAGCCCAGTCTGAGGTCCTGAGCACTCTGGAGAAGGTTTTCATCCAGGATATCCCTGTACTTGGCCGCATTCATCTTTTCCTTGATTGCAACAAGTCATCCAGTCCCTGCAGCTGCAAAACACCCCATAGCATGGTGCCACCACACTTCACTGTTGGGACTGTACTGGATAGATGACGAACAGAGCCTGGCTTTCTCAACAGATACCGCTTAGAATTAAGGCCCAAAAGTTCTATCTTGGTCTCATCAAACCAGAGAATCTTATTTCTCACCATTCTGCAGTCCTTTTTCACACTCTATGCAGGCTTATATGTGTCTTATATGTGAGGAGAGGCTTCCGATGGCCATTCTGCCATAAAGCCCTGACTGATGGAGGGCTGCAGTGATATTGAATTTTTTCAACTTTCTCCTATCTCCCGAAAGCATCTCTGGAGCTCAGTCACAGTGATCCTTTGGGTCTTCTCCCTCAATAGCTCAGTTTGGCTGGACTGCATGCTCTGGGTTCTGGTCATCCCAAATGTCTTCCATTTAAAAAAAGGATTAGGGAGGCCACGGTGCTCTTAAGTGCAGCAGAAATATTTTTGTGACCTTGGCCACATCTGTGCTTTGCTACAATTCTGTCTTTTCAGGCAGTTCCTTTGACCTCACGATTCTCTTTTGCTCTGACCTGCATTGTGAGCTGTAAGGTTTTATATAGACAGGGGTGTGGCTTTCCTAATCAAGTCCAATCAGTATAATCAAAAACAGCTGGACTCAAATGAAGGCGAAGAACCATCTCAAGGATGATCAGAAGAAATGGACAGCACCCGAGTTAAATATATGAGTGTCACAGCAAAGGGTCTAAATATGTAGGACCATGTGATATTTCAGTTTTTCTTTGTTAATAAATCTCTCAATATGGGGTGCTGTGTGTACATTAATGAAAGAAAAGTATTTGGCAGCCACCGATTGTGAAAGTTGTCACACTTAAAAAGATGAGAAGGTCTGTAATTTTCATCATAGGTGCACATTAACTGTGAGACAGAATGTAAAAAAATTCCAGGATATCACACATAAACAAAAATGACGCAAATGCTGTTTTGAATTCTATAACCTCTTTAAATGCCCAAGCGTTTCTTATACAGGAAGACATGGAATTCTGCTTTTTGGTCAGGAAAAGTCAGGGAATTTTAAGTCTGCCATAGAGTGGGAACCCTGCAAATATTAAAAAAATTTATTTTGCACCTTTGTTATGTTTTGTTTGTAATGTTATTCTTGCACTCTTCCACATTTGCATATTATCACACACATGCACATTGTCAGTACGTAAAAGTTCCCAGCAGTTTAAACTTAAAAATAGACACACCAGTAGAGTAGACATAGTACGCACATTGTAAAAAAGGCAGACATAATACACACCACATAACCATGGAGGAACTTAAGAGGCATTACTTGTGAGGTATGCCGAAGTTTCAACATGCCGAAGACAAAGGAAATCAGTCTGGAGCTCAGAAAGAAGACCATAGAGGCTCAGGCTAAGGTGGAAGGCTACACTGCAAACTCAAAGCGATTCACAGTGTCTAGAACTGCTGTAAAAAGAGACACATTCTGTAAGAAACAGACCTGGGCCATCATTCCAGAAGAACCCCTTTACTCAAAGAGCGGCACATCAGAGCTTGACTGAGGTTTGCTCATGAAAATTTGAAAGGTAAAGATGTTGCTTATGTTTGGAGAAGAAAGGGAGAAACCTTCAACCCTAGGAACACTGTTCCGACAGTCTAAGCTTAGGTCATCGCTGGATTCTCCAACAAGACAGTAAACCCAAGCATACAGTTGAGGCTAAAGTTATTAGTACCCTAATGAAATTAGACAACACCCTTGATTCCTGCATTGAAATTACCATTAACAATTTTTTAAAATAAAATATAAACAACAATGTACACTAAGTTTAATTAGGATATTTTATTGATAAACAGAGTTGAAACAAGAAAAGGCAAAAATGAGAAATTCAAATGTATTAGCCCCCTGGCCATTAATAATCAATAGTGTGAGCCACAACAGACACCAATCTTAGAGTAGTTCTTTAGAATTTTGGCACAGGTCTCCTGAGAGATTTTGTCCAATTATTTCATTCCAAATTGTTCTAGCTGGCCCAAATTGCATGGTTTCAGAGCATGGACATTCACTTTGAGCACCAGCTTTTGTGTCAGCGTTGGCTCCAGTGCAGCAGAGGGCAGGCCTTGGCCACACAGACACTATCACATTGTTCCTTGTGGACTCTCCCCAGGACCTGGTGTTCCTTGCCTACCTGTGGATTGTCAAGCAACTATCAGCCCATTCTGGACTGGAGGAGGGGAACTCTAGTGGGGGCCAACACTGTCCCTGTGCAGCGACACAGGAAGTGTCCACCTAATCAGCAGAACCACAATAGGCACTGGTGGGCGCCTGAACAGTGATGGTGACTACTAAACCAGACTTAACTCTTGTCCCTTCTGTGTATCATGAAAGTCTTTGACAGAGAGGTGATGCCTTTGCATCGACTGTTTGACCTGGCAATTGAATCACACATCCTACCTGTTCTTATTGGGGGTAGCAAAACATGCAATATGTCAGATTGTGAATTATATGCTAGATTCAGTGGTTACCCTCAGGGAGCCAAAAACGTATTCTCAGTACAATAGTAAATGGTCTCTCATACTGACAGGCCCAAATAAGGTATTTTGTACCTTTTTTGAGGGCAAACCAGTTCCACCCTGGCCAGGATTTGAACCTGGATTAATCACCGAGAAGGTGAGTGCGTTACCAAAATACACCACCAGGGTTTTGGTTTGCCAATTCATACTGGTTCACAGAACAACCAGTAGTTTGACTAAATTTAGTTGCTAATTACATGATTTCAAATAATCAAAAAATAATTTGTGTTAGAAAAAATATTTGAAAGGTGTTTTGAGTGTGGGAAACCAGAGTACCCGGAGAAAAACCCACATGAACACGGGAAGTGCATGCACATACCTCTCAGTTGTATGGCCCGGCTGAGTCCTGGTGGCCTTCATGCCTGCCCTTGGTAAGCTGGTCACAACAATGATGTTCCAGGCTGGGGTCATCTGTTTGCACGGCTTGGCTGTGGTGTAGGGGAGAGGTGTCCTGGCTGTCAAGGGCAGCTTGGCCAGGGTATGGACCTGTGACAGCGCTGGATAAAACTGTCATTTTCTTTAAAATCTCTGCTGATTCTGAAATATTCACATTAATTATGATGCATGTTGGGACGTAAAGGTATGAAATTTCTCTCTCTTATGTGTATACAATTAGGATAGGGAAATAAGTGTGTTTCTCCTTCAGTCACAATTAGGAGCTCTGCAATTTTTTCCACTGCAGCACAGAACCTCCTCACAGATGGCTTTTGAATACTAAGAATGTTATGTCCCTGCGTGTTTTGAGTCTGTTTATGGTTATTTGTACAGTTGAAGATATTCTAAGGCTTACCTAGTAGGTGGGTCTTCATTCTGGGTTCATTGGGCACGTCTATGGAAATGCAGAGCAAGTGCAGAACAGGATCTTCGCAGGCGTTTGAAGAAGGCAGGCATCGCAGACGCTGCAGAAGACGTTTTGCAGAAGACGTTTTGCAGGTCGGGAGCACTCTGTATAAACAGAAGCTGCTGGATGATCTGGAGATGGATCTTGGTTCTTCTTGTTCCTCCAGACCAAATGGCTCCATTGAGGCTGCTCCCACCCCAGATCATCCTCCTCATGTAGCTGTGCAGAAGACAGCTGGGTGGAGACTGAGAAGACCATCTGTTCCTTCAGCTTCTTCCTGTTCTGCAGCAGCTCCACCATGAGACTCCATGTTAATCCGTCCTGAGTTATGAAGGCATGCTGCACACAAGAACACTCACAACAGAGGAGTGTCAGACGTGTGTGGGGGATTCATGAAAAATTTGAAATCATATAAATCCCATGTAGTGAAGATCACAGCTGCTGGAGGGCTGGATTTGATTTGGACCTCATGGATTTTCACTAAAGAAACAAATGTCCCCAAATGTCTGTGTGTGTTACATACCAACAGCAGAGTCTCTGAATCCGGCCTTTCCACTGGGCTCGGTCAGGGAGAGCTTGACAAAATATTGGTAATCGTCAGACCTGAAGAAAGAAATAGTCAGTGTTTGTTTGCAATGAGGCTCATCAGTTCTCATGAAGGACAGAGGACAGACTCACCATTTCCCCGTCTCCTTCAGCTCCAGAGGCTGGAAGCTGCTGTCAGACAGACATGCTGGGAAACTGAAAACACACACACAGAGAAACACATATATATTACTACACAGTCATCCTCTACATACCTGTGTGTGTGTGTAAAAGGGTTTTCATTTACTTCATAGAACCCAAATAAAAAAGTGGGTGCTCCTGTTCTCCCAGCTCCATAGCGGTGATGCCCAGAGACCAGATGTCACACAAATGGTCATAACCACCATTGTCTTCTGCAGCATAGACTTCTGGAGCAATCCTGCACACACAAACACACAAGGTAAATCTAAAGATATTCCTGTTAGTCTACTGCATGACTTCCAATATGAAGAAATGATCAAATGTCCACACGGTACACCTGATACGGAGAGTCTTCCTACACATTTGCAGGGCAGACACCCTTATCCAGAGCAACTTACAACGTGCTCTCAAGTTACCATTGATGAAGAGATCAATTCTCGTTCACTATGACCCCCAACTATGAATACAATCTTTTTATGAGCTGTCATTTGAAAATACTCAGTGACTGAGCTGTTCTGACCTCGAGGGGAAGTTCAGGGGAAGTACACACACAAACACAAAATGATCTTACCAATGTGTCGTCCCAACCACTTCTCTCGGTGGAGTTGGAGTCAGCTGCAACAAGAGAAAAGACACATTTATGATGATGCATAGATGACACACATAAGTCTGAGCAAACGGCGTTCTGAAGAGTTCCTCACTGATTTTCACATCGCCCTCATCTGTCAGCAGAATATTTCCAGCTTTGATGTCCCTGTGGATGATGCTGGACCTGTGGAGATAATGCAGTGCCTGCAGACAGAAACACCTTGTTAGAACAAAGTCCTTATAAAATGAGTTGTTTGTGTATGTGAGTGTACATGTCTGAGAGTGCAGGTGGTTACCTGGAGGGTCTCTCTGCACACAAAAGCAATCTAATGCTCAGACAGGGGTCCAGTCTCTGTTAAAAACAAACATAATGAACACACCATCTTCACACAGCTTAACAAAGTTGAACAAAGACCCAGTTCGGTACCATCATAAATATCCTGAAGTGAACCTCCTGCACAGAACTCCATTGCCATGTACAGGTCACTGTTAATGGTCCTTCTTACCTTAGGATGCTGGTGTGAACTGCCACAATGTTCTTGTGTTCACACTCTTTTAAAATATCCACTTCCTGCTGAACGAGGGTGAAGTCATCCTGCAACTCGATATTCTGCACCTTCAAAGCCTTAACACTCATAATCTCTGACTATGAGATTATAAATGCATAAATGCATGTAATTGAAAAACAATACTATGTGTCTGCTGTCTATGTCCATCAAAAGTGAACAAAATTTGCATGTGTCTGTAAATCTCTACCATAAACCTGCACTTTCGTGCATGTTACTGTATGATCATTCTGATGTTTTTTTTTTGTCTTGAGTGGATATTTTTCCTCCTTCCTGAAACTCCCTTTCCCTTATAAAGAGTTTATCTCTTTATAGTATAAATGTATAAAATAATTTAATTAAACAGAACGATACTATTAGAAGAACAGTGAGTATAAAATCACCAACAGCAACATAAATTGATTCTCGTTTTACAGTTTGGAGGCGAGCGTAATAATCACGGGCCAATCAGAGCCTAGCACCTGATCACGTGGTGCATGCCCTGCATCACTTTCCCGCCATTGGTCGATATTCCCGAGCATTTTTGGATGAAAATAATGCCGGGAACATGTTCTCTACTCACCTGATTATTTTCTGCCAACGTGGGTAAATCCGGATGGGTCTGATTGTAGTCTGGTGCGTCGATGAGGTGCGTCATCCAGTCGCTGTAGATAAAAATCTTTCTGAAGTGATGAAGGTTTTTCGATGCTGAAATGCTGTAGATAAAAAATCTTCCAGAAGCGATGAAGGTTTGTTGATGCTGAAATGCTCAGTGTTCCGCAGAAGCTCACACGAACAGCACGTCTCCCCAGCAAGGAATCGACATATGATTGTTTATTTCTGTTTACGCCTGAACTATATGAACCAGCAGCCAATCACAGCACAGGTTTCTGAGCAATTCTTTCCCTGAGAGTTTTTCAAATTAATATACTTTTAATTCTAAAGTCTTGAACCTCGCCCATCTCTGTAGCTGACTAACATGCTGCTTAAGTGAAGGCAATGACATAATACTATAATTCAGTTTATGTTGATAGTAGCAGTAGCATATTTCTGCCAAATGTAACATCATTAAAATAAAGGCTTGGTTCTACATTTCTAAACTGTGCTATTTTATATAGCTGTAATTATTTTGCTACCCTTTGTCCGACATCACTCATTCACTTCTAGGTGAAAATATCTATCAGACTCCTGAACATTCTCACACACACACACACACACACACACACACACACACACACTAGCTGTTCTATGTTTACATGTAACATTATTGCACTGTTCCATATTACATGGTAAATACAGGGTTCCCACGGGCCTGGAATTTTCTAGAATTTCAGTAAAGGCATTTCCAGACAGGGAAAGTCAGGGAATTTGCAACCGTGCAGCATTCTAAAATACAAACATATGTCCTTACACTTGCTATCTTACCAAACATGCCAGGCAAGTGTACATCTCAAGATATTTGGCTTTAAAAAGAAGAATTTCAGGACTGGCTCATCAAAAAAGTGCTCAAATAAAACATGCATGCAGAGTTTAAAATAAGCCATAGTTAACAACAAGTTAATAAATGAAAGTTTATGGTAACATATGGTATGTTGTGTTTATTTGGGAATACTAAGCTAATGATTGCAAAATGGGATTTGTAGTCAGGACCATAATTAACCACATAATACAACTACAACACGAACCACAGTTAAAAAGTGCAAACACTCCACTTACACATCCCATATTGCAATTATTATCTTAGCACTCCCAAATAAACACAACACACCATATGTTACCATAAACTTTCATTTATTAACTTTGTGTTGAAGTGAAGTGATTGTCACGTGATACACAGCAGCACAGTTAACTATGCTAGCAAACAGTGAGGTATCTACTGATTCAGCTCCATTACTCATCCTGCTTTTCCTCATGGAAAGGTTCCTCATGGAAAGCGCTCCCTGGGAAAACAGTGCCTTTTTAGGCCAGCTTGGGACACAGGAAAAGTGTGTTTGATGTGGGCTGGGGAGAAGGTGCTAGATTGACCCCCTACTTTCCCCCCTTCCATGTTGAGCTCACCCAATTATGAGATGATTTTGGATGTATTTAGGGGGACAGACTAGTAAGGAGGGGGGCTTGATCACTCAAGGTCAGGATGGTGGAGGTTTTGGTATGTTCCATTCAACACGCCTATATTCAACAACAAAGATGTAAAAGCAGTTTTGAATTCTATAACCCCTTTAAATGCCCAAACATTATATTGGACAGTTTTATACTGCTTTATTCTGCTTTTTGGTTGTGGGAAAGTCATGGAAAATTTTATATATAACCCTGATACAGACAAAATAAACATCAAGAAAAAACTGGCATGAAAAAGGTCTATTTACAGTTTTGCTAACTTTAATTATGACGGTTAGCCAGAAAATATGAAGAGCATCTATATTTACAATTTAACATGCACTGTAATGAAACCTTAAATTATTCTTTGAAATAAAAAAAAAAAAACTGTTGCAATGGCCTTCACACTGACAGACTCCGTTCCGTGATCATTTATTTTCAGGTCTTAAAAATTTGTTAGTTACACTCCATGCTCCAATTCTTCTGTCTTCTACAGATCTCCTCTCCTGTTTCCAGTCATCAGTTAATGGCTTGTGATGCTTTTGTGTGAGGAATGTCTCTTCAAGTCAGATTTTTCTTCTTTCTCCAGCCGTTTCCATTCTCTCAGTAGGTGTTTTCATGGCCTGTGAGGATGTATAGGTTACTTCTTGCTGACGGATCCTCTGTAGGTGTACTCTGGAGGACAATGTCCCTTGTGACAAAGGAGATGTAAGGTTACAAGTTTTTAAGGGTCTGGGTGTGCAATAAAAAGTTAACAAAAGTTAAATTTCTACCTGCTTGTCCCTATGACGCGGAATATACGGCTTTTGTCTGTGATCTCTTGAGTGGTCTGTGAATTAACACACAGGGAAGTTACAGAAGTTATGCATGTGTTGCACACAAGGCCCACATAACATCCAATTACCTCATTATTCTGAAGGCTCCTTCCTTGAAGTCCATGTTTCCAGAAAGCCAGAACACTGTCCTGTAAACAAACTGTCAAGGACAATATTGTTAATACATAATACAAAAAATTGTTAAGTTATGTCATGCTGAGATGAATAATAAGATTGAAAAATATTTAAAGAAATGTATCAATATTAGAAACATTAACATGATAAATATAATTCCCAGGAAATAAAAACAATGAACAATGAATGTAATCAGTAACTAAAATATTTGTTACATCGGTAAATAAGACCAATTTCTTACCAAGTGTCTCAATTGGAAAACTGAAATCCAATTCTGAGGGGATCTCTTTGCTAGGACAACCCTGCAGATTTACTATCTTAACGGTCTCTGTGGGATAATGATTTCAATATCAGTACAGTAGAAAAGTGTGGCATTTTAGACTGATTGTGTCTGACAATATTGACAAGTACATCAATAGCAGTTTTTAGTACATTATTAGTAAAAATTAAATTCAGAGCATGCATGACATATTAATCTTCTTTGAGCAGACTTACTTTCCAGTGCAATGAGAACTGTGTCTCTGTCCAGCTGGGTCACTTGCACTGCCTCAACACACTTGGAGTCTACAGGTAAATATCATGAAATTGGGTTTAGAGATGATATTAGAATAATTTAGTATTGAATAAAATTTAATCACAATTTAAAAATAATCACAAATCCATTATCCCTACTCGGTAACAATTCCACAATGTTTTTTTTCATTATGTGCTTAACAAAATATTTAGCTAAGTGACTTGAATCAAGAGTTGGCTGGAGTGTCTAGAAATGTGACTGCTTGCCAGAAGGGGTTTGTACTATGGTGGAGAGTGCACTTAAACGTCTCAATTCAGGGACTTGATCAATTTAAGCACACATTAAAAAACTGGATGTGATATACGTGGCCTCATAAGGGGCCACGAATTCAACCTTTGTGCCTGCAATGCAAATGATGGCCAATTGATAGCATGCATTTCCATTTAAATGATCTGCAGAAAAATAATTTACGTTTATCTACATTTACATTTAGCAGATGCCCTTATCCAGAGAGACTTACAATCAGTAATTACAGGGACAGTCTCCCTGGAGCAATTTAGGGTTAAGTGTCATGCTCAGAAACATAATGGTGGTAGTAGTCAGTGGGATTTGAACCTAGGTCTTCTGGTCCCTAAGAGACAAGAACAAAATAATCCCAGATTTCTGCTTAATACTGTAGCCAAACTAATCAGGAATAAGACTGACATGGATACTCTCACTTGATATAATCATAGTAGCAACAATTTTATAAAATGTATTAATGCTAAAATTGTTATGAATAGAGATAAGATTTGAAACATAATGAACAGCTCTGTCTGTATTACTATGGAACATCTTCCTATACCAGACAACTTATTAGAATGCTTTAGTCTTCTTAAAAGAGCCTAAATTAATAAAAATAATCTCATCATCAAATCAATGTACTGGTATATTAGATCCGCTTCCTACAAGTTTCCTTAAACATGTAGCACCTGATGTTATAAATCCTATCCTTGCAATTCTTAAGTTGTCGCTTAGCACTCGCCAAATACCAAGCTTGTTCAAGGCAGCAGTCATCAGACCCTAAAATTTTAGAAGAGGTTGTATGTAGCCCAGCAACTGTGTGTGTACCTACACAGCAACAACATTCATGAAGTATATCAGTCGGGATTCAGACCTCATCATAGTACTGAGAAATCACTGGCTAAACTGGTTAATGACCTGCTGTTGGCCTGGTTCAGGTCAAATTTGAATAATAACTTAGTTTATGGACATTAATGTTGATTTATGTTCACATAATAAAGTGGAATTTGGTGTTCCACAAGGTTCTGTCTTAGATCTGCTGCTATCTTCCTTATATTTGTTACCTTTAGGTCATGTAATTCGTAAACACAGAATTAACTTCCACTGCTATGCCAACAACATGCAGTTGCATGTATCAGCAATGCCAGATGAGAGGCAGCAGCTGAGCAGAATAGAGAATTGTCTGAAGGACAATAGACAGTTAATGCTCACCAACATTCTTCTGTTAAATCCTTATAAAACAGATGCTTTTCTACTTGGGCCTCATGCAGCCAGACTTAAGCTGTCTGACTACATCATAACTCTGGATAGCCTTTCTATCTCACCAAGTACTGAAGTAAAGGATCTAGATGTCATTATTGATGCAGGTCTCTCATTCGATTCACATGTAGATAATATCACTAAGATAGCATTCTAGCACATTAGAAATATTGCAATGATAACAAATATGGTCTTAATACATGATGCAGAAAAGTTTAACTTTCTGCAACACATTATGGTCTAGATGTTCCAGTAAATTCCATCTAGAATGCCACAGCGAGAGTTCTAACTAGAACCAGAAAATATGACCATATTTCCCCGGTCTTACATTCACTGCACTGGCTACCTATCAAATTAAATATTGACTTCAACATCCTACTCTTTACCTATAAAGCACTTGATCTCACCCTGCAGTACCTATGTGAACTTTAAGTTATTTACGATCTGCCATGCCCCCTGTGTTCAAAGGGTGCAGGCTCCCTGCTTGTACGCAAAATACAGAAGGAGCAGATCTTTCTGTTATAGAGCTCTGCAGTTGTGGAACGGCTTGCCAGTCAGTGTTTGGGATTCAGGTACGGTCTCTGTGTTTAAATCTAAACTGAAAACACATCTGGTCACTCTGGGCGTCTGTTAAAATCCCAGACACAGTGTCAACTATTAAGTCCATTTTAATACACAGTCATCTAGTCAAGCATGGACAGAGTTCAATTCACTTTAGTTAGGCTGTCCTAGTTATTTACACTAGCTATTACACTAGCGTACCATCGTAATAACCACATTATTCTGTACCAGTTGTACTGTCTGCCAGGCAATGAATCAAGGGCCCAGACCACTTCTAGAGTACAATGATGAAACCACCAAAGGGATCCTGGTGCCTGGTAATGAGCTTCTGACAAGATGACCCAGCATGAAATGTACCAAAGGGTCACAAACCACCACGGCCACCACCACCGAAACGGCTAAAGGATCTTCAAGGATCTTCAATTGCAGGCTCATTCTACACTGGAAAGGGGTCCCTCTCTATCTCACTCTTAATTTCTTAATTTCTTGTTTTCGCTTTCCTATAGTTTTTTTTTTGTGTGGCATTTTTCCTTGTGGGAAGAAGGGTCAGGTGTTGGCGGTGTCAATTGTAGGGCCTGTCAAAGCCCAGTAATACATACAGTATGTTATTATGGGCTATATAAGAAATAAATGTTTTTGGTGTTGCTTCCTTTCCACTCTCTACCTGGCTGAGAAGCTGGCAAGCCATTCATGTTAATAATGTTGAATTGCAGCAGTTGATTGGCTGATGTGGCATCACTCTTTCCAGAACTTTCCATTACTCCGACACAGAGCTGAGGAAACTCATCAGTCACAACAACCAGTAGCTCATAGATGGGAAGGGTCTCTGGCAGACTCACTGCTATATGCTGCAAGAAAAACAGCAGAAAGCTATAGCAATCAAACTGAATTTAAAGGTAATTTGATGGCTCGCTCTGTTCTCAATCACTATTTTCATTTCTCAACACATTTCATTAATTCTAAGCTTGAAAAAGATGCATGGAGAATTTTACCTTAAGATGCATGAATTTCTGCAAGGGGTCATACCACATGAGCAGAACCAATCCTGTTGGCACAGCGGCACATAAGAAGGTACTGTCCGTGTATGGATTCCGTGCTTATAAAAAAGAATATTAAATAAGATTATTTTATGTCTTCAATCTTTAACATATTTAACAAGATAGTCCTCACCAACACTGCACTTTCTACAGCCTTTGGTGTCAGGAATTTTCATAGACACAGCAAATTTCCTGTACACATCAAGAATCAAATCAACACTGTTTTAGCAATCTTTTCGTGATTTGCATAGTAAAAACATAGGAAAACCAAGACCAAACTCTTAAAGTTGAGCACTATCATGTCTTGTAAAATTTTTGCATATAACAGTGAGTCCACATCCGTCAGTAGGAAACATACCGGTGGCTGATGCGCTCTGTGAAGCGGCTAGTGCTGAGGGACAGGTGACCCTGTCTCTTTTGCTGGTTGCTGCGCTGTTCAAACAGAGCCATGAGGCAGTGGGAGTACAACTGGTTTGACTTTCCTGAGAACACATGGAATGCAGAGAGTGAAATTGCATTGAATGTGCTTATATGCCTCTGTGTGAAGTCTGGAAAGTTCTAAAATCAAGCAAATCGGCATGCACAATCAATAATACACATTTCAAAGGAAATTACATTATAGACAAATGTAAAGGTATAGGACAATTGCATCTGAAGAAGCCACTAACTGCCAAAATTAACATAAAGCAAATAAACACAGTTCGACCTACCTGCAACTGTCATTAGAACATTGTTCATTATGTACAGCCATGAACATTTCTGAGGAAGCAGCTGCAAAAAATATATAATAATAATGAAATAAAAAAAACTGTAGATATAAGACTATTATGTGTTCATCTCATATACATCTCATAAGATGTAACAATAATTTAGTGATTTATGGGGACCCCTCCCCAACTTTATTAAGTTCAAATGAGACATATACAGAAAGAACTTGTTGATCTACCTTTTCCAAGGTGTCTTCATGGAGCTCATTTAGGTTGAGGGTGTATATTCCTTCATCAGATCCCAGAATTAGATACTGATCTGAAGGATATAACACAAGACAACATGTTAGCTCAAAACTCTCTTGGTGAGGACCAGCTTGTGAGTAATTCTATCACCTCTGCTCTTCGGATAAACCCAAGTTACAGCACAGCTGATCTTCAATGGGCAGCCATTGAAGACCTTTGAGAAACATGCTCCCATCTGTGAGAGAGAAAATTTCACAATGATGACTTCCAGTATCATCCACTATTTCATCTAGTCACAAGTTAGTTTGTTCTCTGACCCACACATTTACTTACATGAACTTGTGGTGTTGGAGGTAGTCCATGACACTCAGCCCTCTAGAATTTTAAATTGTTAAAACAGAACAGGAACATTTATTTTATTTATTGACATTTAAAAAAGGAAGAGAAGTTACCACTGGACTACCACTACACTAAT
Source organism: Denticeps clupeoides (assembly GCF_900700375.1). Classification (NCBI taxonomy): domain Eukaryota; kingdom Metazoa; phylum Chordata; class Actinopteri; order Clupeiformes; family Denticipitidae; genus Denticeps; species Denticeps clupeoides. The sequence goes on from NC_041707.1 coordinate 20,426,475, forward strand.
CACAGCTACCACAGCCCAACTAGAGAGTGCTCTGGCATGTTTTTTCCTTTCATTTGTCATAAGAAATGTAATCATAAATATATTTTGTCTAGTGTTGTGATGATGAATCTTTGCAGCAAAAACTCACAGACTCATCTTTCATCCTCCTCAGTGTGTTCCATTCAGGTGAGAGAGATGCATCTCTGGTTGGGGAACTGAGTTGTGCCGCACCCTGTTGTGCAGCACCCTCATCTGCCACATTGGAGTCACTGCTCCACTCTCTCACATCCCGACTGGCAGAGCATCGTATTAGCACTGGAAAGAAGTTAAAGGTACCATGACATGAAAATTCCCCTTTGTGAGATTTAACATTAATATGAGTTCCCCTAGCCTGTCTATGTTCCTGCAGTGGTTAGAAATGGCGATAGGTGTAAAGAGTGCCATTCTGTTTCACCGTTCAGAGAGCGGCAGCTCATACGGTCGGATCTGTAATTGGGCCCCTTATGTTGTCATAAAGGGAAAGGTTACCTCCTATCCTCACGCTTTGCCCGCCCAGAGAATTTAGTAGCCTTGATCTAAAAAATTAGAACCACTGACCACCATGGCTTGCAAATGCAGACACGACTTCTTGTCTGTGCCAAACATTGCGGTTGATGAATGGTGTTGATGATGTAATTTCCGCAAATGGCTCAAAGTGGCTGTAATTCAGCACTAAGACTGAGTTTCGGAAAGAGAGTATACCATATTAGGGGACCACTTAAACCTATATAAAAGCATGTCATGGGACCTTTAATTATATTTTCAAAATCTACCACAATGATCATTACATCAGATTCTCCTGATTCTTATAATGTTACAACCTATAACAAAATCTGTGACAATCCAAGAGGAATTTTGGATTTTCAACACTGATCTAAACAGCTGGGTCTGGTTTGTGATACCTGAGCTGGGTCGCAGGGTGGCGTCAGGTCCAAGAGTGGCAGAGGGGCGCACCATCAGGTCACTATTCTCCAGACTGAGGTTGAATGAGCTCTTTGCTGGCAGTGAGGCAGTAGTGGAAGCAGGTGGAGGACTGAACATGCCCTTCCTTCTGAAGCCCCCATTTTCACCCCACTACATCACACAACCATACATATAGCATTTTCATCATAAAACACAAGTCCAAAATAACTTTGTCATATTGTATGTTTTCTAACTCACCTCAGAGGAGAACACACTCTTTATGGTCAAACTCCTATGAAAAATAACATAACCCAAATTTATAGTATCATAAATATAATTTCTGCCAGCAAGATCATCACAATTATCACACATTTAGTAACAAAAGCACCTATTCTATAATATAAACAATGTTGCAATGTAAAAAAAAAGTGTTGGTCGAATTTATTAAAATGTCTTGCAAGCACATCTAAATATTAGCCTCAGAATCACTCCGAATGCTAAGTGGGAATAAGTGGTCTACCTCTCTTGCAGGGCTTCCTCCACACATTCCAGTAGGCTGCTGTAGTAGGAAGCATAGATCTTAATTTGGCAATAGATCGACCACATGGAATAATGAAGAAACCTGACCTTTGCACAGGGAATCTATTTGGGTCTAGCTGACAATATGGTTCTCCTTCGGAGAAAAGTTTAGGAAACCCAAGAGTTTAGATCTCAGCGCTAACAAATCCTGATACTATTATATGAGGCCAATGCATTGAAAAGTAATGATAGACCAACAGCTCAGCACCTGATGATTTTTCTTTGCATGTTGACCTGTTACATTTATTACATATACAAAAAATGTATAGATGTCTTACGGTGATTCAGCTTCGTCTTCTGAGATGCTCCAGTCATCATAGGAACCCTACATGTCAAAGCACTTTTGTCATTACAGTGACCTCTATTTGACTGCATGTTTCTTCATGGTTTTTTTTTTTTAATCATACAAACTTTTAAGTCATATTAAAAGTTAAAAGTGTTATTCCCATATCAGGGACTGGAACAGTGAGTCACTGTTACTGAAGGGGTCCTACAGACAGGGGTCAATTTACTCCTTGTTATACTCTATGCAGCTATGGGTGAGTGCCTGCTAGATAATGCACATGCTGTTTCATTTGCAAAACAATAAGGTAAACATAATCCTTCCAGTTTGTTCTATATTTCAAAATGTAAATGGATTGTCTTCATTTACTCCAATTGTTGTTGGCAGACAGTGAGTGAATATTTGAAGACTACGGTTGTTTCAAGTTTGTAAAAAAGCATCATCTAGCTTCATAGTGACACTGATATGACATGTTTGATCCACCCAATCTGAAGTACATCATTAATTGTTTACATTCAATAGATTGTATTCAATAGATTTGAGTGTGCATACAAAGAAGGTGCATTTATACTACTCACCAGATCAGGACATGGATCTGTCTCTTTTCTGCGTGGAGGCCCAAACTTCATCTGGTTAACTGGGAATGAGAATTTTTCACAATTCACTTTAAGAAGCTGGAGTCCAGAGTTTCAGTAGCAGAACCAGTTGAAAGAACAAGCCAAACATTGAGGACCACATTGCACCTCAGCAGGTCAAAGAAATAATGATGTATGGCAGAATCCTATTGGATTTTAGCATGTCCAATTCACTACTAATGATCAAGATGTAATCTGCACAAAAGTTGAAACTATATAATGATAGTGTTTTTAAATAGCAGTAAAAGTTGTATATTATGTTATGTCATTGCATGTTGTTGAGAGAAACAGAAAAGGCATGTGAAAAACATGGCATGTAAAAATAAAGGAGGAGTAAAAATGAATGGCAACAGTGACTGACAATGATTTTACAACATCAACATGACAGTTATTTGATTAAGTTAGAGGCAGTGATGGGTGGAATTTTACAATAATATGTAATCTTCTGTTTATGCATATAGACCACAGCTTGGAGACATATAATGTAGTGTGGCTGTGTAAAGGGATGCTTTTCCCCCACTCTCAACTTATCCTCAGTCACAGAAGCCAACTGGGCAAAAGTGAAGTCTCTATGACATGACAAGTCACAAAAGAGTCTCAGTCTGTGTGGCCTGTAACCCACCCCCATTCTCAACTCACACTTGCATCTGCTATCACACACAGGCGGGTAAAAGCACGTGCTCTATTCGGGGGGTCCACAGAGAACATACCATTGTCGTGGGCCATGCAGTGCCACCTTTGGGTGACCTCACCCATGGTCAATGGGCATTTTGTTTAGAGTGGGCAAAACATAAGCTTCACCATACATTCAGCAGTAAAGAGCAAATCTCGGTCTTTCACATAATGGCACGCACAGTCACATGCATGCCCTATAACGTCACCATATACATGCATAAACACACATCTACAGTTGGGCAAACAGAGCAAAATCCCTCTGTATGGGATACCATAATATAATTAAAATAAATATCTAGAATGGAGACTCACACTGCTCCTCAGACAAAGTCCTCTGCACAGCCTCATGTTTCCCTTGAGATTGAATTTTATCAGGAGCAGAATTACCGGCCTATCCAAAAAGAAATCACACATTAAAGTCATATACACATACATGTTACTGTTTGTATGCCTTATGAAAATCTACACTTACTTCCAAATCATATTCTTCCAGATTGTGAGAGTTATGGAGGTCAGGATTGTTAGCCACGTCAAGCAGCTCAATAATCAAATTCCGTGTGAGAAGTTGGGTCACAAATGGATGCTAAGGTGGAATAAAGGTTACATTTCTTAGGCATATCACCACTTTAAAACATTTAAATTCTTATATTATTATAAGACTGTATATTTTATAAAATTTTACAATGGTTCTGAAAGTACCAAAACACCTCAAACTTGAGCACCACCTATTAAAGTATTTGACTCACCAAGTACTGCCTGCTGTCAATACGGCATTTAAGCATACAGTGAGTGAGGAAATCTACTAGACATTGAGCATTTTAAGAAAAATAACTACACTGCCTATGAACACACAGAAGCTATGACTATTAACAATAATCTCATAGACTTCTGGCATACAATGAACTACAGTTTGAAGACCAAGGTCTTAAACTATTTCAAACCAAACCGATTTTTAATAAGATTTGGTATAAAGGTGAACCTTGTTTAAATTTTTAATGTTTATCAGACATATTTTGTGCTGATGACAGCGCACATGGTGGGAGACCAACTGTGTACCATTTTTATTGTATATTCTACTAGCCTAAAACAACAGGTATAGTGTGGATGTTATGTGTCCAATACTCAGATTTACTCCCAAAGAGTCGGGGTTTGAATTTTCAATTCTGTGTGTGATATTTTTGACTGGAAAGTGTATTGTACCTGAAGGAGAGTTTCTGCACTGGGTCTCTTTCTAGGATTTTTTATTAGAGACATCTTCACAAAGCTGTGAAATCCTGTAGACCTGCAAAGCAGAACGATATTTAGGAAAGCAGCCCATTCTTGTTTACTTCAAAATGTGGCAAAAAATGTTTTAACGTGTGCCAGACAGACACTCTCACCATTTACTTTTGTCTTTGAGTTTGGGAGGCTGGAAACTGCTTTTGGACATCAACATTAAGGCCCTGAAGGAAGAAATTCAGTATGAATATTCACACATTTGCATTTAGTGTAACATAGGCAACCACCCTAGGCAATATGCTGACATGGGTGGCACAGGACAAAAGTTTTCCATTTAAAATTTGTGAAGTAAAAGTCTTGAGGGACAAAATAGTTGCAGAAAGGTCCAACCTTTGCACGGCAACAATATTTCTCTAAATAAATGCAATGTAATGCAATGCAAAACGTTGTTGACCATAACCATCATTACCAACACAGACACTACAGAAGTGGGGCTTTTCTGACCTCATGGGGTGCAAGTCAAACATGGGGGGCTGCAGTTCAGCAAGTTCAATGGCAGTGATTCCAACGGCCCAGATGTCACACAAATGGTTGTACCCCCCCTTCTTTTCCACAGCTGCCACTTCTGGAGCCATCCTGGTAAAAACAACAAAATGTAAGCAAAAGGCTGATCAGACATTCTTCTTCAAATTCTGGTAGTCGGGGTCGCCTGAGTTAGGGCTGGGTGAAAAAAACGACAACGATAGACACGTGATCGATATCAATGAAAATGTGTTCGATAAAATGTGTCACATCTGGTCCGCCTCGGTCACGCCCCCTCCAGAGACTGTCGACCGAGTTTTTGAACCACGTGCAGCCCTGGACACGCAGTGATGATTACATGTGTTGTGGTGAGCGCGGCTATCGGTAGCAGCTCAGCTGGTAGCATTTAGCTCATTTGCTTGGTGGCTAGGCTACTGATAGCAAGTCTACGTGTGTCTATTCCAGTTAGGTGAGTGCTTCTTTGTGGTGTGATCGTACGATTGGTTGCAGAAAAGGGACATGGACCTGCAGTTCTGTACGTGGAGCTTGTCCAAGTGGCAGTGGAGAGCTACTTAGGACTTCTCAAAGTGGCAGTAGCAGGAGCTGCTAAGGACTGTGGCTCCAGCTCATGTAGCTTTAGCCCCTCAGGCTACCACAGCTTCAGCGACTGACTTTTCCATCTCCCCACACAGGCGTGAGGTGTTTCGAGTGACTGTTTTCTACTGCGGCTAAACAGTGGCTTTCGAGAACGAGTTGGATTGGCCCTTAATTTAGCATTTCCTACACCTTAAACGTTAAGAGATAATTACAAAATGTTCATTGTGACTTATGTTTACATTTTAATTTAATTACATTACAATTTAATTTCTCGTGGTTGACTGAGGGGATTATGATCAGAGGAAGGTTAAGTTAAAATAAAAATGTTTAAATGTAATGTATTTTTCTCCTGGTCCTTATTTTAAAAGGGTCATAAAAATATAAATAATTATCAATAGTGACCAATTTGAAACATGGATATCGTGATACAGTTTTCAGCCATATCGCCCAGCTGTAACCTGAGTAAATCTCCCTGCCAAATACAAATCACAAAAAACCCTGGCAGGGGGGAGAGGAAACACTAATGCTGCATTTGTAGGGAAAAACTAACTATGCATAGTTTTAGGAATTTCTGGGACTGTAAAACACTGCCTTATATTGAAGAATTCATATGCAAAAAGCATTTAAAATCCAGTTGAATAAACAGATCTAAACTAAATTAAATGAGTAATACGTTCAGGGAGCAAGGTTGTAATTAGTTCATTTATAAGCATTACTGGTTTACTGATGTTTAGAGGGCACTACCATGGTGCGACAGCTCACCAGTAGGGTGTTCCAATGAAAGACTTCCTCTTGGCAACCGAAGCGCTTATCTCTGCTGCAACTCCAAAGTCAGCTAAAGTGAGGATGAATAGGTTGAGCACAGAAGATATTCACAGTATCAGATCAGCTCGCTTGTAAACAGATACTGAGTATTTATCCACACTGGGTAAAGGATAAAAAGCTTCACTGACCTAACTTGACATCTCCTCTGTCTGTGATGAGAATATTAGCGCCCTACAAAAAAAAGACAGAATCAAGCAGTTCATACACATATACAAATATATAAAAGTTCGGTGAGAACAGAGCTGATGAAAGTCTAGATGCTCTCCTCTTTTCAGCCTCCTCTTTAATCCTACATGCTCTAGCAACAAGGTTGTTATTTCAAGCAGTCTGTCCACTTGTAGTACTAAAGTGAGAGTGAAGTGATTGTCATTGTGAAACACTGCAGCACAGCACACAGTGACACAACGAAATGTGTCCTCTGCTTTTAGCCATCACCCTTGGTGAGCAGTGGGCAGCCATTACAGGCGCCTGGGGAGCAGTGTGTGGGGACAGTGCTTTGCTCAGGCGGATCGGGATTCGAACCGGCAACCTTCCGAATACAGGGCCGCTTCCTTAACTGCTAGGCCACCACTGCCCCCACCACTGCTTCATAATTACATAAAGTAAAAAAGTGGTTAATTTTGCTAATTAAGGAACTGATTGATTCATTATTTAATTAATTACCTTTATGTCTCTGTGTATTTTCCCAGTTTCATGAAGATAATACAGTCCCTGCAGAAAAACCAATAATACAAAATGAAGAGTGCAGTAACAGCCACCCCATCTTCGACTGAATGTTTGGATTTATACATTTTATCTTGCATTATAATGATAAATAACACAATTTCACTACCTTTGTCACAAAAGCCTGCATATACACCCATCTTTTGGGTTAAATGTTTCCTTCACACCTATCACCACAGGTGTATAAAATAAACACTGTGCACTAATACTTAAATACACATCATGCACATCATGTTGGCGTGGATTGTTCTTATAAGCTCTGTAAATTCAAGTGTGGTTCGGTGAAAGTTTTTAATGCCAAGACAATTGACATTTGTATGCTTCAATATTAATGGAAAAAATTTTTTCTGTTCCAGCATTATTGTGACTCAGTACACACAACAAGACATTTTTGACCATTGTTTGGTATGGAAGTACTTGACTGATGCAACCACATAAGACCCTGACATCTAACATTGAACAAACTTCGTATGAACTAGAATGGTGATTGTGAGCCAGGCCTTCTTATCCAACATCACTGTCAGGAATGAATGGAAGCCATAATAGCTGAAAGAAGGGACCAATTCCAAATGAATATAAGATTTTTTATGACAAAAATTCCAATAGGTCTCTTGTCTCAGTAATTTTATACCTATAGTGTATTTAGAGGCCATAATGCTGGTAAAATTAAATCTGGTGACCTTTAAACATTTTATTCAGTTTTGTATCAAAATAATTAGTTGTAGTACCTGCAGTGTTTCTCTGCAAACATAAGCAATCTGTTTCTCCTTTAGAGGGCCAGTCACTACAGAAATACAATGATATTAGGACAATATCAGCAACACATTAAACAAAGACCCTATTAACACTCAGGGGTGCCCACTATAGGTAATTTTGTTCATGGAGGCAGATCCAACCTTATGTTCAAACTACTGCATACATATTAGGTTAATAAACCTGATTCTGTCAGGGTGGCCAACAGGAACAAGATTAATATTTCAGTATCATCATTTCATCACTGCATATAACAAGCAGTTATTATGCATTGTGGGTATTTTGTATGAAAACTTCTAGAAAAATAAGTATCACAGCTTAGTAACTGTAACCACGCCCTGTAACCCACAATGTATAATTATGTTATTAGAAAAAAAAAATCTGCTGATAATTAAGGAACAACTGTGTCTCACCATGGTAAATATCCTGCAATGAACCTCCCCCGCAGTATTCCATGCATATCCACAACTTAGTGTTCCTGGAAGTTAGAGGAAATACATTTTATTGTTCTTTTGTTCTGCAATCTTAGTGAACTTAGCTGACATCACATTTACCAGAACAACACATCTGAACTCTGTGTGATAACATTAATATGTTACTGTTGGGAGACGTAAGCCAAAATTCATAGGCTGGTATTTTAACATAAATACACAATGGATCAATAAAATTGTTGTTAATCAATTGTCATCATAGTAAGTATTATACAACTATTATATACAGTGTATCTGGAAAGTATTCACAGCGCATCACTTTTTCCACATTTTGTTATGTTACAGTCTAACTCCAAAATGGATTAAATAGTCTTTTTCATAAGGCAAATTGAACTCGGGTGCCTCCTGGTTCCCCTGATCATCCTTGAGATGTTTCTGCAACTTAATTGGGGAAAACAATGGATTGGACATGATTTGGAAAGACACACACTGTCTATATAAGGTTACAGGAAAAACTCTGAAGGTCCCAATGAGCACAGTGGCCTCCATCATCTGTAGGTGTAAGATGTTCAAAACCATCAGGACTCTACTTAGAGCTGTACCGCCACCTAAACTGGGCGACCGGGGGAGAAGGGCCTTAATCCTTGCTCCAGAGTGCAACTCAGATTGGGGTGACAGTTAATTTTTCAGCAGGACCCAAAGCACACATCAAAGGAATGGCTTCAGGACACTTCTGCCAAAGGTGCATCTCAGTTTTTTATTTTCATATCATTATGGGGTGTTGTGTGTAGAAAAAATTAAGTGAGGATATTTTGGAATATGGGAACATAACAAAATGTTGAAAAAGTGATGAATGCTTTCTGGATGTGCTGAACAGTAATTAGTCACACATTTTGCTGTGATTGAATTCTTAAGAATACAGCATGCCATAGTGCTCTTTTAAATTTAGGCAAGTGACAGTACAGGTGTACTCCGCATTACTGCATAACCCTCAATAGGATAATCTTTGGAATAATGATTAATCTTCCCAAGAGTGACCCTGCCTGCCAGAACAGCTTATTGTTGAGTCAAAAAAAGATCCAAAAGAGCTCCAGACTTTCTGAATTTAACTAAGACCAGTTCCTCTGAGTGAAAGGAGCAGCAAAAAAATTTCTTCATCTTGGCTGCCACTGATGGGTTGTAACATAACATCATATATCTCCCTGCTGGATGTCACATATTCTTTGCCAGGTAATGCATTACAGGATCACACAAAGTGGCAAATATAGTAGTGCAGTATCCTCGCTTGTTTTAATGCAAGTCAAACAGATCTTCTTTTAGTTTATTGACTATATTCCATTTTTTTTACTCTGCACTCCCCCTTCTCACTGTTCTAAAACATTTAGCACTGGGCAACTGTGCATTTCAAGTTAGCCTAAATATAGGGCCTCAACTGTAGGGTCTTTCAAAGCCCATTGAGAGATACTGTATGTGATTATGGGCTATATAAGAAATAGTTGTTGTAAATACAGTATAAATATCCTGTACTGTTCAATTCAAATTGATTTGCTGTTCGCCTGCTGAGTTTTTCAGCTGAAGGAGAGAAAAACCTGGAACATATGTTCTGGAATGCAGCATTTTTAAAACTCAAACATCTGCACTGGCAAAGGGAGAAAGTCCCAGAATTCCACAGCAGGAAGGTTCCAGCAGTCTGCACCTGTGATAGCTCCCGAAATAGGCCACAATATTCTTGTGCTTACACTCCTTCATCATGGTGATCTCTTGCTGGATGGAGGTGATGTCATCACCTGAATAACACAGCAGAGCAGACCCAGTAGTGCACAAATGTGAAAAGATGTGAAGCTGATAGTTAGATGTGTAATTTATGTGTGAAATGCAAAGCACATTTTATATACATTCACACATACAATACTAACATACAATCCATTCATACAATAACCACAGAACAATTCTCACAATAATGCTAAACGTATGATGACATAACAACTGAAGCACGTCACTACAGGATTTCTATGGACCAGAAGCAGACCATGAACCATGACTGCTGAAAGGGACAGGTTATTAGATAACTGGAAGAGGATGCATAGTCAAGGATGCAACAGCCAACTCTGGCTGACAAAAAGGACTGGACCAGAACTGGTAAAATAGGTCAATGAAATGGGTGCACCTGGGATAACAGGCATCACCATTATGTCCTCTGATACACCTAGTATTTGCTGGACAGCAAGAAGAAAGAACAATTTAAAGACATTGTTGTAAATTAGATAGGCAGAAATGTACATTTAATGATGGCATTTCATTTTAAAGTACACACATACAATAATGCCTGTAAATAATGTACAACACCACTGCCTTGTGTTACCTGATTAATTTGGTTTTCACAGTACTGTGTTCATAAACAGCCAAAACAAAGAAAAGTCTTACACCTGAAAGCAGAATAAAATTATAGAAATGACTTACCAGGATCCAGTTTAACTATTTTAATTGCTGTTATTTCTGCAGATTTTATGTTTCTACCCTACAAATTGAGAAAAAGAGACTGTTATAATGGCATCAGAACAACACCAGGTTTTAATAAAAATCCTTCAAATGTTTAGGTTCATTTAGAAAACTTCAGATTCACCAAATTACTGTCCAGACATTGTTACTGTTTAAATGACTGCTATATAAATTACTATAGTTGTTAATTAATGGAAGGTCTGAATAAATTTAGAGGGGCCCATTATCAGAAACAATTAGTCTTGAGTGCCAATGTAATGCTGTGTTCACTAATGCAACGTCTGACACTTTAAAAGCTTCATTGATTATTAGAAAACCCTTTTCAGTTCAAAACAGGTCAACTGTTAAAACAAAGAAATAAACTGTCCTCCTTCAGATTAGTGGAGTGTTGATGTGTGTATGTATGGCTACAAATTTGTAAAATTATTTCATGTTTTCTTTTTGATGAAAAACATCCGAATGCTATTTGAGAAAAAAAATTATATATATATATTACTGAGTCATTATTTGGGCCCGTCAGTATGACAGATCATTCATTCTTGTGTTGCAACAGGTTTTTGCTCCCCTGCGTGTAGTGACACTGTGAGTTGAAGCAAGGCAAGCTATTTATGAAAAACTATTGTGTGAGGTGTGCTTTTACTTTTAGATGCGATCCAAGTAGGCGTGGCCGAACTATTAAAGCTCAAACATTCAATGCATTTCTATAGGAATGCCCTGAATGCTGCATAATCATTAGCAACACTGTCCTTCAACACAATCACAAACCAACCACTTCATGATGATGCGTGCTCCATTGGCCACTTCATTAGGAACACCTCGTCCTTTGGCCACTTTATTAAGACCGCCTACACCATCAGACACTTTATTAAGAATGCCTTGTCTTTCGGCCACTTTATTATGAACGCCTGGTGCTGCAACCAAAGTGGCCCCTTAATAAGTAAAGCCCTCTCCTGCATAAAAAGCCCAGACAGGCCCATCAAAAATTCTCCTTGAATTTAGATTTCCAGTTGTTATTAATATTATTAAGCTACACCTAAATAAGTGGTTTTGTTTAAGACCGTTGCCTGCTATTTAACTAGGCTGGACAGACTAGATCAAAATGTTATTTACAGCAACCTTTGCCTTTTCTGTGATATTCCTGGTCCTCAGAGTCATAATGAAAACACATTAGGCAACGACCCAACTGCTTCTGCCGCCATTAGGGTGAGGTACGCGCCAGCATCAGCAGCCACACACCGAGCGACCTTCAGCATCACCTTGCCCTGCCTGAGCAAAACACACAGGCTGCTGGGGATCTTAATGAGACGGGAAAGCATACAGGATGTCACCTACGAAGTCATACCATCGTCATTTTTTTACTGAAGTGCCCGATTTAAACGAGAACCAGGAAGACAGTTGCAGATAAGGCTCCTTGTGCAGTTGTAGAACAAATTCCGTGAAGCAAGTGACAGCCTTTCGTATTATCAATTCAAAGAGCGGATTCAACGCGTGAACAGTGACAAGTGAAGGTAAAATACGTAAAATACGTAAAAGCGATTTCATTTTGTTTACAACAATCACGGCGAGACCCCACACCTCCTCCAAACAAAACCTGGAGCTTGCATCCACCTCCTGTTTTCTTTCCTGTTATAGCATAGAGCTTCCTGTGACTGATGCACCAGAAACTCCTTTCCAAAAACTGCTATGTGGCCTTAAAAAAAAAAAAACAACAACAACACAGTTAATTCTGGGACAATGGGGCAGAAATGGAAGTCAAACAGCACTTTGATCGGGGATCCAACAGAACATGCTGTGTCCATGATTCAAATTTGGGAAGGCAATCAAACAAAGAATGGGTTTGGCTCCCCGCTTTTTGCTCGTTTGGAACGTGCCTACTGAACGTGGTGCTGGAATTTCGAGGGCTCTGCGCTGAAAGCTGAAGCAGCAACAGATTCTTAAAAGAGCCCTTTGTGGGACAGAACATGAAGCAACAAACAGCCATTGGTTCGCCCACGGAGCCACCGTATGACCGACGACTGGATGATGTAGTGTTGGTGGCTTGGGACAAGCGGCCTTGTCCAGTTCCAAATACGTTGCGCAGATTTCCAATGGAACCAGTCAGCATGGGATTTACCTGCACAATTTCGTGACTCTTGTCGCATAAAAGTTAGAAGTGATCAAAAATGCGGCGGTATTATCCTTCACTCAATACTGAGATTTGACACATGACAATAAAAGTAGGTTTTGCATGAAGTAGTTTTGCTATTTTAATCCTCCCGCAGGTAACAAAGACTAATGTGACACAGCCACTTGTGAAATGTGGAATAACGAGGTGCTTTCATGTTTCCAAGTAAAACCTGATCTATTAGCCTGAGTTGTGTAGATACAATGCAGCCAGCACAGACGAACGCGATCGTGCCAAATATGGAATAAGATCGCAGCAGCGCCACGTGAAATTAAAAGAATGGAAAACACGCCGCTTAACTGGACCTTCCAAATAAACCAGAAGCACTTTTCTCAGCCCGACTCACACCAATGAAAATAAACACGACGACAAAATAAAACGACGTAATTTATTAACGAGTGGGCAAAATGAACCACGCGGGTATATAAACCACGGTAAACGCGCGTCGACCGGCCGCGAACTGCGTGCGAATAAAACTCGGTGACGCTGCCCACCTTGAACACGTCTCCGTAGGTGCCCGTCCCGACGCGCTGCATCAACTCGTAATCGTCCAGGGGGTCCAGGAACGAGACCCCGATGGTGTCCATCGCAGCGCCCCGCTCGCCCGCTCGACTCGCGCATCGCATCGCAGCGCCACTCGACGCGCGCGGACGCGCTGTCGCACGTTTGCGTCACAGGACCGGGGGACGGACGCATCGATTCGGCCCCCTGGTGCAGCGGCTAGTTGAATATTTGGAATATCGCTGGTCGGAGGCAGCAGTGTGTTCACTACTACTGGACACTTGGTCCTCGCTGTTTGGTGACAATGACAGAAGTGAAGTGTGTCTGTACACATGCTTTACTGAAATGGACTTGCTGTTTCATGTTTCTGCTGTGATGCTTTCTCTTGGCCATAAGAGATTAGGAAAGGATCCCAATAAAACAGCCTGCAAACCATGTATTTAAAAACAAATTTATTAAAATAGCAAGAAGGCTAGTAGTCGGAACTAAACTGCAGTTGGTCTGGTACTAACGTGTGCAGTTACATGCTAAAAAAATGTCTGCAACTCTGAAAAATAAGTGGCTTTAATCGGGTTGAAAAGTGGAATGTGGTTTTTACAGACCGTAAGCGCTAGAAACCCCAGACGATACTAAAATGTCAGTGATTTTTCAAACGGAACAGTACATTCTTCCTCACGCGCACTTTACAATGAAAGATGCCAGCTACCACAGAGATTTACTTTGGTCATGTGACACACACAAAAGGCAACTCCGAACGAACCGGACCCGGTGCTGCAGCATACATGGATATTCACGGTGGACCCTGAAAACAGTGAGAGCAGTAGCTGGGTTTTAACAGTGCAATGAGCGGGAGGGGAGGAGGGATCAAGTGCACGCTGTGACAGTGTCACATAAATGAACACCGATGAACCAAGAAAATGTTGGCTGGGTACTTAGTTGTAGCTTTTATCTGCAAAGTTAACTAGTAAGCTGCCCCGTGCACTGAAACGTACTTGTGCAGAATGCCAGCGGCAGATCACATCTGCAGAGAGCAGCTACGTTAACATGACTGGGTACCACGTGTAATTTCCATGTGAGGCTGACAGGACAACACGGAGGCGGCTATAGAGTCTTGCGCGGGCGCTTCATGAAGGACAGGGTGTAGTCTCCCGAGGGCGCAGGCTTCTGCCGCTTCATTTGCACCTGCGACTGCGCTGTGAGCTGTAGCTTAATGGCACTGGAGTTGACCTTGGCTGCTGACAGCAGTTCCTTCATGCCCTTCATCTTCTCGCTGTGGAAGGCGACCACTTGGCCACTCTGCACTGGTACTTGGTGAGCTGAGGTGGGTGTCGGGCTGGGGGTTTCATCCTGAGCTTTACCCTCCGTCTCGGACCCTCCGCGACCACCCTGAGAGGATCTGCGCCTGCCTCCTCCCTCCCCTCCAACCTTTTTGGCTTGGGCAGGCTGGGCTGGTGATGCTGGGGTGCCGGCGGCGACCTGTGTTGGAGGCTGTGCAGAGGGCAGCGGCTGGTCCTCCAGTCTAGACTCGCGCCTTGGGCCCCGTCTCCTGCCCTCACGGGGGTCATCACTAGATTGGTCATCATCATCTTGGGGCTCAGCTTCTTTGGTGATGATTGTCACCTTCTGTCTCACCTATGGAAAGAGGAAAGCTGAATGCATCGGTAACAGTTTGATGTATAATTTGTCAAGACTTTTGACAGATAAAACATATATAAAAAAAAGAAAAATGGTCTGATCTGAACCGATTTACCTGTGCGTCAAATCGACTCAGAGACTGCACCAGGTAGGTGGCCCAGCCAACGTGGAGCACTGGTGTGGGGCTGCCCTCTTCCCACTTGCATATGCCATCATAGAAGCGCAGCAGGTGCGCAAAGCATTCTGGGTCCTGAAGGGCAGAAAGTGCTCCTGACAGTTTTGTCTGGTCCTGGAAGGGTAAATAAATAAATAAATAAATAAAATACCAAGTACGCTGGGTTCCTAAACTTGAAATTAACTAAGTGAATGAGATTCATACCTTCTCTGCCTTTTCGGTCCCCTCCGAACCCTCTGCACCACTCTCAGTTGTTGTCTCCTTTAGCAGAGTTGGGATGACATCATTGGCCACGTCAAAAAATTCTTTATAGATCTCCTCATCCTCACGGAAGTAGTTGTAGCTGAGAAGGAATAAATGATAGCATTACATTCATACAAGGACAAAAGGCAATTTTAACGACCAGACCTGTGTCAGTAAAGAAAGAAACCATATCAATTATGCAATACATTTATAACTCTGTATCTATATGCTGAATCAGATAAATTCAAAATGTTCGATTATGGATCTTTCCAA
Organism: Denticeps clupeoides; assembly: GCF_900700375.1. Classification (NCBI taxonomy): domain Eukaryota; kingdom Metazoa; phylum Chordata; class Actinopteri; order Clupeiformes; family Denticipitidae; genus Denticeps; species Denticeps clupeoides. The sequence continues at coordinate 20,442,127 of NC_041707.1, forward strand.
ACTCTGGCATAATGAATCCTGTTCAAACCCTTTCCATTGCCCAGCTTAGTAATTTCCCCTTTGCATTGTTACTTGTTGATATTCCAATAAAGCCAAAAGTTTTTCTATTCATTCAGCCCAATGTTTTAGCCATTGGCTTCATGGCTCCGTTCCCAGTCTGTAGCAGTGACAGAAGAGAGGAAGCCTTTTCCTAACAATGGGAGGCAGGAAAAGGAGAGCAGGAAGTGGAAGTGGTGGGTGGCAGGGAGAGGAGGCAGACAGCCATAGGTGTGGTCCCTATGCAGACATCCTACCAGAGACAGGGACACAAGAACTGCTTGGACATTTCCAAATGACCAAGTCTGCTGTATTTTTAGAGTCAGACATTAGACGTGTGTATTTAGAGGAGGAGTTTGGAATTAGTATCATACATCTGGCAAGGTCTCAGGACAGAAGCTGAAGGCCATTTGCAATCTTTCTCTCTCTCCCCGAACAGGGAGCTGCATGCAATCTGAACATCTGCAGGATTAAGGAAGGAAGGATCCTTGATGTTGCACGCCAAGTGCCATGACTGATACAATAAAACTGAATGATAACAAGAAAAAAACATTTCTGTGCTCAGAACTATCACGTAGTTTACCAGTGCTTGTATGTAAGACTTTATTTAAGACTTACTTAGAGTAGCATATAGGCACATAGTTTAACATGAAACATGTAATACTGTTTGTCCAGAGGGAATGTCAGGTTTAATTTTGCAAATAAATCTCAACTTTATGGACATAAAGGACAGGAACGGCCATCAAGTCTCTGCACTCACTCCTGCATCACTGATGCAGCCTCCGCCCATGAACCCAGTGCCTCCTTCACATTTCGGTGTCTATAATGGTAGCCTGCCAAGTACATGAATGGGTAGATGTGCTCATTGTTGTAGTACTTCTTGGCTGATTCCACTGCCTTGAAAAAAAAAAAATAGTGCAACATGGTGAGCTACATAATGTAAAACATACATTATAAAGTTAAAAGCAGTTTTTTCATTTAATGATTGCTTCATCATCACTAAGTTATTTGTGGACGTCATGGCGCAAGCAAAAATAAAAAATAAATACATAAAAAAAAAAGTACCATAACTATGGATTAACGCTTTATTTATTCATCACGTTTATCCGTTTTACTTTGGTTTGCTGTTTCTTAAAACTTGTGACGTGTGAATTCACAGGATGTAACTCTGATCCTGTTCTAACCTTGAGGTGGATGGAGAGGGGATTTTCTTTTCCAAATATGGGTTCCTGATCCTCAAGGTCAGCAAGCGTGCCCATGGCCATAGGGTACCTGTAGTATTAGCAAGAATCCAAAGAACAAGTTGTCTTGTTGATACGCTTACAGACAATTCTCAATACAGATGCTAAATTAAAAATGCTTACCTTTCTAAATCACCTCGTTCATAGAGTAACCATAACAACCTCTGAGACAGAAAGAGCGAGAGAAAGTGGAATATGGACACATGCAAAAATCAGAACAATTCCAAATGGTTCAAGAATATTGTAGAGAACATACAATCTCCCCACTTGAAAACACACCTGCTGGAGTTGTAGCAGCTCAGAGCTGTCTGTGTGGAGGTCTAGAGATGGATTGATGGCACACACCATAAACGCTACCTCCATGTTTCGGTCAAACTTCATGTAAGAGCCCTTCAGATATAGCCAGCTCTGTCCAAAACCAGAAAAATACAGAATCATGCTGCTGTTCTCTTTAGAGTGAAAAAACAAAAAAATACACACACACACACACACAAAGCAGTCAAAAGTGCGCACACCTACGCATTCATGTGTCTTGCATTTTTTACATTATAGAACAAAACTAAAGACGCAAGACAATTAAATAATTCTCAACCGGTGGCTAACAGGCTTTTGTCTGGAAAAAATTAAGTAGCGTCTGTTCACACTACTTAACAGTAGGTGGCGATAGTGCTCAGTAATGGAAGCACCATAAACGCAATTAAAGACCAGAAAACTTATTCTTATTGGTTATGGCAAGACAGACTATATTGGATATGGATTGGTTTTTGTTTTAATTCAAATGCAGCTAATTGATTGTAAAAGGGATTACTCCCCTCTTTAGCATCGCCACTTGCTGGTCATCTTGGTTTATCCTTTTTTTTTGTGTTGGAATACTGTGATATGCTATTTTATTATCTCAGGTTCAGAAGCTGAAAATTTGGGTCATGATTTGTCATTAAGGGGCGATAGTGGGTATATTGAATACTTCAATGATGGATATTTTAATGCACTTTTGTAAGTTGCTCTGTGTGAGAGGTTCTGCCAAATGCTGTAAATGAAGCAGCTTTTGATGATGACAACAGTGAACAAGGTTTAAAAAAAAAAAAAAAAAAAAAAAAAAAAAAAAAAAAAAAAAAAAAAAAAAAAAAAAAAAAAAAAAAAAACTTTGCTTTTTGGCCTAGTGGTTAAGGAAGCGTAATAAGTAATAAGAAGATTGCCGGTTCGAATCCCGATCCGCCAAGGTGCCACTGAGCAGTCCACACACACTGCTCCCCGGGCGCCCACTGCTTGCACAGGGTGATGGGTACAAGTGACAATCACTTCACTTTCACTCATACAGAAAATACTAAATGTTTCTTGCACTGGATTCTCAATCACAGAGTAGGTGCATCCAATCTTTTGACACTGACACACTATATATATATATATATATATCAGAGAGTGAGAGAGAGAGAGTATTTATAATATTACAACAATGACTTTATATCTATGGTGACTTACTCTTTCGTTTACACCAGCATTCACAGTTTGTCCTCTTCTGTCCTCATTTCCTTTTCCATGCCACGTCACCTCTGCTGTCTCTTCACCATCTTTGCCGAAGAACACCCATGCATGGTCCTCTGAGAGGGCCAAATGTACATCCTGAAGTCCAAGAACTTGGCAGGCAGCAACCACTGCAAATGCCACCCCTGAACTGTCCAACTTTGTGCCTGAAGAGAAATGGAGGAACACATTTTACATTTCTACAGTGAACACATGATCACGTTTTAGGTATTCATTTTGCTGACTTTACATTCACTAATAACAATCAGATATTTTCATCTGTTGCTTAGGGTACAAGTGAACCTTCCATTCTTGATTTGTGGGTAAATTGGTTCATAGCAGTCTTCCTTGTTCACTTAGCCACTACCACGGCAGCAGCAGCGTCACTGTGGTTACACACCTGTGATGAGACTGAAGAGCGACTGGATGTGAGCTCGGTCCTTAAAGTAGGACCGGCTCAGGCTGTTCCAGATCACATCAGACACTTTCTTCACCAGGTCCCGACTAGAGCCACCAGAAGGCTGCCGGTACTGGGACAGGTCCACCGCTCCCCGAATCTGGGCAGTGAAGCGTTCGTGCAGAGCCGAGATCAGTCCCAGCTCCACGGTAGGGAACCACGAGTTCGGGCAGTCAGGCTTCAGAGGCTCAAATCGCACTCCCGACACATTAATAGGTACAACTCTGTTCACTGCTAGGAAGTGCTCCACGAAGCCCAAAACCAGGGAAAGTAAGGCAAGGTCCGGCTGGGGGTTCTGAAGCTCAGCCTCAAAAAGCTGAACCACGCCATCAATGCCACGCAGGGGAAAGTGCTTCCTTTGTGCTGAACGCAGCCCCATTGTGCGGGGTGTGGCCGTGGAGGCTTCACTACTGTGCAGGTAGGGGGTGTGACTCCTCGGCCCTATTATTACAATAGCAAAAAAGTGAGAATATATAAAACATAAGGACAAAAAACACACACAATTGGATTGGAAAAGAGTGCATGTTCAATGCAAGTTGACTGGCAATAATAAACGTGTTGAGATTAGCACAGTTAGTAAATATGTACACCGTCCCTTAACACTTTCAAAAGTTGGTTAACATATATTAAAAGCAATAAAAGTATATTGTTTACCTAATATATTTCTTCGTGTTATTTGAACTTTTCTCATTCATCACAGACTGGCTGGTTCCTTGTCACCTCTGATACAATCACACTTTTGAATTACCAACAAGCTAATAAATGCTAGCAGTAGCTAACGCACTGCTCGTGTTAAACCTAGTGGCTATACGGATTCGGTACTCTGTAAAAGCTACTATATGCCTAATATAAAAACAGGATAAGTTTTATTCTCTGGCCTCGACGTTAATAATGTGGCGCAATCATGCCAGACAGAAAGTAGACAATGCGCGGAAGCTAACGAACCTCCACTGCTTTCGACGATATTACGATGGTGAATGCTCACTAAAAGTACATAAACGGATGTGGGTTTCTGTCATATAGTTTTAGAACACACGCTAACGTGCTACTAACCTGCAAGCTGAACTAAATCAGCCACATCCCGTTACTTCGCAGCCGTGCCCACATGTTTATGTCGCGTTCCTGCATTTTACCGCGCACAACAATATGATGGGAGTGTTAAACACGCTGGATTCGCGCCCCGGCGAGCGTAGCTCGTCGGACTCCACATGAACAACAAAGGAGCGACCAGGCGCACCTTATTCAAACGGGCACACTCTCGAACAGGCCCCAGCAAGAGTGCGCTCGCGAAATGCTTTTTGGGAAATGTAGTCTGTTTTTGGGGTTAGCCACTAGATGCCCGGCTATAGTTAAAAAATATCTCGCAACCCCGTGGCATTCAGTCAGACGTTTAATTTATTGAAACATTTAGGCGCTAATCGTTATTAGTTCACTTTACGAAATGTGCGCGTCCCAGGGAGAGTGATTCCCCTCCTGATCCCTAGATGGTAGTGTCTAACCAGATTCAGTTTTTTGGAAAAATGGCGGCGGTAGAGAACTGTTGTGAGGTTAACACACCAGAAAAGGATGATCTGCTATTTTTGAAGGTAATTGGTTGGTCATTCTTGTATTTCATCTTTTGCATGTTGTGTTGCTGCTTTGATTAATCGTCACCCTTGTCCTGTAATTAACACTTCCAGTTCAAGAAAGATGGGTTGTGGCTCTTCGATAAAACTTGATTACGTAGGTAAAGCTGGCTAAAAATATGCGGATTTGATGTTCGATTCCGTCGTGCCAGCACAACAGACCGCTATATCCAACAGTAGAAACATAGACCACGAGCTACAGGCAGTTTTTCGGTAAATTACATTGTATTCTATGTGCAGGCGCCTGTCTGAAGAGAGTCAAGGGACCGTCTACAAAGTGCAAACCAACACACGCAAGTGAATATAATGCTCAGTATTTCAACTTCTGCACAGTCTAGTGCAAACGAAATTACCCCATAAAGGCAAGACCTCATTATAATAATCTGTAGTTTGCAGATTTCCCCCCTAATTTTAAATATATTTTATTCAAGGTAATAATCAAGATCTTTACACCTATCCAATGTGATTACACCAAATTCACATCATGCGCTTTTGGCCTTCAAATGGTCCCGTTACACCTCTTAAATTTGAGAAATGTGCTTCTTTTTTTTTAAAGAGATGAAAATGAACAAATAGCTTTGCAAGAATCAAGTATGATGCCACCAAATTTACATCACACACTTAGGTCCTATTACACTTCTTAGATGTTTTACTAAGTGTATTCATAATTACAATGGCTTACATATATCTGGACATTGTTCAAGTTAGATTTTAGGTAGAACTTATTTACACAAGTACACTTGTACCGCCAGATGCTACATACCACCGGATGTTAATGTTAGCGCAGCCCTTGCCTACCTGCACAACTCGATTTCTGAACAGTGACGGACATATCCAGAGGGAGTACACATCCTTGCAGGGGATTTTAACAAAGCATGCTTAAGAACTGTGCTGCCTAAATTTGTGAACATGTGAAATGGCCCTCTCTTTTAAAAATTCCTTTAAAATAAAGAGAAGCACATTTCTCAAATTTAAGAGGTGTAACAGGACCATACGAAGGCCCTAAAAGCATTAAAAGCATTTCACTGCATATCATACTATGTGTGACCTGTTTGAATAAATACATTTGAATTTGAATGAGAGGGAACCGCACCTTGGATCATGTTCTGTTCAGATCTGTTCCCCTCGCCCACCTGGGTATGTCTGGTCACCTCGCCCTACTCGTTGTCCCAGCATACACGCCGCTTAGAGACGTAACTCTGCATACAAATCTGGGGACCAGGACCTCAAAAAAATGCATCAGAGAAGCACAAGGGGACTATTCAAATAAGCTATCAGATCACCTCTCAGACAACAACCCCAGAAAGGTATATGAGGGCCTGAAACGCATCACCAATTACAAAGGCAGCAGGATTTATGCAAATGCAAACTGCCCTGTCCATAGGCTCCAATGAGCTCAGCCCACACACAGTCACCCGCCAAAAATGCCAGGTTCACGGTTCAGGTTTAGAGGAAAGCTGTTGGCCCTGACTGAATACCTGGGACTGTGCTCACAGTCTGTCTCAGCTCCTGCATTCACCAGACTTTTCAACCTCTCCCTGTCACAAGCCACTGTCCCTCACTGCGTGAAGTCTGCAACAATAGTCCCAGTCCCCAAATCTACCACCATCAGTGGTCTCAATGACTACAGCCGGGGCAGTGGTGTCCTAGCGGTTAAGGAAGCGTCCCCGTAATCAGAAGATTGCCGGTTCAAATCCCCATCTGCCGAGGTGCCACTGAGCCTGTCATGACTGCCCACTGCTCACACAGGATGATGAGTTAAATGCAGAGGACAAATGTCACTGTGTGCACCGTGTGCTGTGCTGCTGTGTATCACAAGTGACAATCACTTCACTTTTACAGACCCATTGCACTGACACCCATGGTTACAAAGTGTTTGAGAATATGGTCCTAAAGCACATGAAAGCCCCAGCTTTGACTTCCACCAGTTGGCCTATTAGGCAAACAGTTCCACAGAGGATGCAATTTCCACTGCCGTCCACTCTGCCCTGCATCACCTGGAGAATCCTAGGAGTTTGTTAAGGATGCTCTTCAGCTCAGTCCATGCGCCCTCCACCCGCATCAAAACTTTCTCACTGACCGACCACAATCTGTCAAGGTTGGCATCCGGAGATCGTCCACCAAGTCACTCAGCACTGGCTCATCACAGGGATGTGTGCAGAGCCCCCTCCTGTACACCATCTACACCAGTGACCACACCCCCACACATCCCTGCAACACCACCATCATCACTAAAGATGAATACACAGCCTACAGAGATGAGGTCCAGCGTATGACAGAATGATGTGACTACAACAACCTAACTCTCATCACCAGGAAAACCAAAGAAATGTTCATAGACTTCCAGAAGACAAAAGCTGACCCCTCTCCGTAAGAAGTGACTATGTGGATAGGGTGTTTTCCTTCAAGTTCTTTGGGACTCACATCTCTGAGGACCTGTCTTGGACTACAAACACAACCACCCTAGTGAAGAAATCCCTCAATTTCCTGAGGGCTCTGAGATGGAACAGATCGGCTTTCCATTCCCCTCCTTGGTCTCAATAACCAGCTCTAGGTTTCTCTCCAAAGCCAGGGCGATCATAAACAACCACCTACGTCCTAACTGTCACCTGTCCAACATACTGCCATCTGGAAAAAGGCTCAGATCCAGCAGGAGCAAAACAGACAGACTGATGAATAGCTTCTACCTGTGGGCAGTCAGAACTCTTAATGCACCATGTCCCTGACATCACTTCTTTAATCTACCTCCTCACTGTTTTTTTTTTTTTTGTGTGTGTGTGTGTGCGTGTGTGTGTGTGTGCGCGCGCACACGCAGACTTCTTACAATCATCCCACTGCTACTACTGACTATGGGCCGGGTCAATATCCTGGCAAATGTGTAATCACCAACCTACCCAACAGTTTCACTTATTCTTACTGGTTAAATATTTATGATGACCTTGTATGTACCTCCCCCCTCTCTCTTCTGTGTCTTACATTGTTTAATAGTGTTTCTTTTAATATTGCACTGACACTTGTCACTTTTCTTGCACCGTTGTGGCCTTGCTAGCTAATAACTGCAATGACATCAAAAGTCTTAGTTAAGAATGACTGTTTTCTCTTTCCCTTTTATTCACCTGCATGTCAAAAGATAAATTTGATCTAAAAAATTAAAAGATATAGATATAAATGATCTCTTTTAGGAGGTGATGTGATGATAAGGTGTGTGTTGTGATTTCAATAAACCAATAAAATGTTTTTTCAATGAAGAATCTTTGGCAAAATCTGCTTTTAATTTTAATCTAAGAAGTGTAGTATGATAACAGTGAGACCCTTAGTGTGTGGTGTGAATTTGTTGGCATCACACCAGACTGGTGCCAAGTTACTGATTTTATTTTTTTTTTTTCTCAATTTAAAAAAAATCCTTACAAACAGAAGCGCATTTCCCAAAATAAGGTGTATAGTTTGATTATGGAGAGACCATAGATGTGTGGTGAAATTGGTGGCATCACGCTTGATACTTGCTATTTAAATTAAATAGTAGGACCACACTGGATGTGATGTGAATTTGGTGGCATCACACTTCATAAGTGCTAACCCCTCAAAATTAAACAAAAGCTAATTTCTCAAAAGAAGTGTAGTGTGATCATAGGGATACTTTAGATGTGCTATCTGATTTTGGTGTCATCACATTGGATATGTGCCAAGCTATTGACTATTGCCTTGAATGAAATTTCCTTAAAATGGGGGGGGGGGGGATCTGCAAACTACAAGGGGTAGTATGATTATAATGAGGTATTGGCTTTATTGGGAAATTTTTTTGCACTAGATTATGTAGAATTTAAATTATTGAGCATTATATTCACTTGTGTGTGTTGGTTTGCACTTTGTAGACGGTCCCTTGACTCTTCAGACAGGCAATGGCACATAGAATACGATGTAATTTACAGATCTCTCCCAGCAGCCCTTTGGGGTGAAAAACTGCCTGTAGCTCGTTGTCTATGTTTCTACTTTTGGATAAAGCTGTCTTTTGTGATGGCACAATGTTTCATTAAAGATTTATTGAACTGTGAACATCAAATCTGACAATTTCTAGCCAACTTTACCTATTTGCTTATACATTCACTTTCCTAATTTTGGTTGTGTTGTGTGGTTTGGTGTGGTGTGGTCTGGTTTCAACCCAATCAGGATCTTGTGGACGAGCTGTATCACTTCAGGGATCATTACTTTGAGACGCACAGTGTGGAAGATGCCAACAGGAAACAGAATGATGTGACTGAACAGATGAACAAGACACTCAAAAGGCTGGAAGAGAAGCAGGGTGAGCTGAAGCTCTGCTCTAGTTGGATGTATCATCCATTTTCTTTCCATCTTATGATATACATTGTGTTTAGTTGTGTTTGGGTGCATCTTTAGTGATGTTGTTGAGGACATTCCTTGGACATTGTGGCTGCAATATTGTTATCGCAAGAATAAAGAAGCTCTCTATTTGCAATGGCTTGCTTTTATCTTATGCTTTTCAGAGATCTACGGGCACAATACTCAGTTTCTGCTGCTGCGTGGCCGCTGCCTCAATGTGGCACCAGGTTTCAGTCCAGCAGCCGAAGAGAGCCTCTCCCGAGCAGTAAAGCTGGAACCAGGGCTGGTGGATGGGTGGAACACACTTGGGGAGCAATATTGGAAAAAGGGGGATCTTGCAGCTGCGAGGACCTGCTTCACTGGGGCTTTGCAGCAGGTGAGAAGATGAGGGAGAAAAGATGATAGGATTGGACCGTTCTGTTCTCCTCACCTTTTTTGTACTAACTAATCTAATCTTTCAGGACCTTATTGCATTTGCATACTAATGTATACTTCTCTACTGATATTATTTCAACAGAAAAAGAATAAAGTTTCACTTCGCAGCCTTTCCATGGTCCTCAAGCAGCTGCCTCCAGAAGGGGCGGGTCAAGACCAAAGCAAGAGGATCATGGAGAGCGTAGACCTGGCCCGACAAGCAGTGCAGATGGATGTCACCGATGGGACGTCTTGGTGTAAGTGCACTGCTGTGCTTTATTATTTTTTTTCCAGGAATGCAATTTAGCTGATGTTGAAACTGATGTTTCATTGTCATTGAATTGTGCAGATATTTTGGGGAATGCTTACATCTACTTGTTCTTCTCAAGTGGACAGAACCCCCAGATGTCTCAGCAAGCTCTGAGTGCTTATGCACAGGCTGTGAGTTATGGTACACTAACACACAAATTTGGTTTCTGTCTTTTTCTGATTCATCAAAACAACATATTAAATAGTTCTGTGTTTTCTTGAAATCTACCTGCAATCCCTGAATGTCATAATAGTTGTCATGCGCGTTCACCAAAGAAAGTTTAGGAGTTATTATAAAGTGGTTACATGTAGACTGTATGTTCACTAATGGATCCTCACTAATGATCCTGTTACTTTGGATCCTTTTCCACCATATAATACCACTCATCTCCATAACAAATATAGTATTTCCTCAGCCTAATAGTGGCCACAGGTACTTTTCATTGGCCAGTTGAAATGCAGGCGAGTTGATCTGGTACCGTTTCAATTGAGAAGGGATATTATAGACCTGTATTTAGCAGCCATTTTTCTTGTTCCACAGGAGAAAATAGACACAACAGCCTCTTCTAATCCAGACCTGCACTTCAATAGAGCCACGGTAACCATACCAGCTTCCATTCTGCAACTTTGGAACCCCTGTTGAGAAAAGCTTTAGGTTTGCTGCCCAATCTCAGTTTGGAGAACTTGCATTGTGCTTGAATATTAAAAATGAAAGATTCAAGATTATTAGCCATATACACAACTATACAAGTACAACATGCAGCAAATTTGACCCTGATCACACAAAGCTTTGCAAAAGATTTTGTACAGTGTTTTTTTTTTTATTATGGTCCTAATGTCCTGTTATAATTTTTGTAACCAACTATTTTTAAGCATAACTCTAGTCACAACTGTCTTTTAATTGAGTGTGTTTAATTTGTGTGACGTTCATTAAAATGATCATTATCACAAAACATTGAAGTTCCATTAGGTCAAGCACAGTGACTATTTAATAAAGGGTTGGAGAACAAGTGAAATGTAGTTACAAATCTGGCCAAGTCAGATTTATTTAAAAGGCTTGGGGTGTGAGTAGGTGTTCTGTTTACCTGCTAACCACAAAGCTTTGTCTGCTGCTCTGAACACGAGAGGATGATTATAAAATGCTTGCTGTATTGTTGTCAATCTTGAAACGCTTATGTCTTCCCATTTTAATAGTCTCTACGAACATCAAACATATTTCTCAACTACCAATGTAACATCATCCAATGGCATTATGATAAGATACATAGTGGAACAGTTATGTCACTACATAAAACCTCATAATTAAATGTATTCTGTTCCTTTTTAATGTTGTTGATTAACAAGTAAGATGGTGTAGTTGAAATTGAATTTTTTTTTAGTATAGTACAGATACTGCACTTAAACAGTAGCAAATTACTCTTAGTTTGTTACTGTTTGCCTCTGGTAATCTAATTAGAGAATTGCAACCTACTTGCACAATTAGGAAAGAATAAATGCTTCTAACAGGGTGTAGGTTTTACTGTAACTGTCTTAATTGAATATGATCATGTCCTTTCAGCTCTTTCAGTATGAGGAGATGTACAGCTCAGCTCTAGCTGGGTTCAACCGGGCAGTGACCCTTGACCCAGCATGGGAGGAGCCCCCTGAAAGAGAGAGGCAGCTGCTGGACTATCTTGAGCGCATCACAACACTCATTGAAAATAAGGTAAGTAACACAGATTGACTTTGTTAGTGTACAAGTCAAGATGATGTCTTCTGATTTCGGATTTTCTACTAGCAGTGGCTTCATGGTTATGGTCATCTGTGCATGTGTTACAGTTCAATGCCAAAGTTTGTGTACACCGTTGTTTTCATTTCATATGCATTCTTTTCAGCTACTTTTCATTTAAACTTTATCTTACTGTAGATGATTGTAATAAATTGAATTATTTTGAAGAAATCTGATGTTAATATCATTCTGCTTCTCAGGGTAAGGTAAAGGCACGGCGTTTACGCACAATGCTGTCTAGTCTCAGCATATCTGCTCTAGGACCTTGTGCCTCCCCTCAGTTCCAGTCTACCAATGGCAAAACAGGAAGCCTGGAGCCCAGATCATTGTCAGAACTAAAGCATGGGCAAAACCCTGGTGTGGCTGCAATGGGCAAGGTGGTGTTCAGCCTGGCCTCGGAGGGCCGCATGGCATTGTGAGTTTGCTCTTTAGCAAGTAGATGAACATAGGAGGATGGGTGACAATGCGGCCATAAATATACTTACCCCCCCATGTACATGTTGAACACAGAGGTTTTTAATTTACACTTGTTTCTGGAGGATTCCCCAAGGGCGCACAATAGCTCAGACGTCTATTACTGCTGGGCAAAACATGGTATCACCGCTCCATTTTTCTAGTATTTTCCATTGTGCATGAACATAATGGGCTGGGGTTTGCATTTATTTTGCTGGGTGGATGAAAAATATTTTTATGAATTTACAATTTATCTTGTTTTTCCACCTCTCTTTCAGTACCTTTGGGATGGTTGACAGTGAGGAGACATGCTCTGTGGTCATGGTCTACAATTCTGCAGACAGCTGGGGAGTGTTGATAGGGGACACAGTTGTCATCCCTGAACCCCAAGTCAAAAGGCACAGTATCACACACAAAGATAAGGTCAGTGTCTGCAATTTCTGCCTTTTTCTTACTATATTATAGATTTTGTTATAGCTGTAAGCTTGTCTTTTAAATAGTTAAATATAACAGAATGGCAAATGGGCAACTCTTTATAAGCATGTACATATTTCACTCTGGAACTATGTTTGCTTCTCTTCCCACCCGCCCAGACGTTTGACTTCCGTAGTATACGAGTGGACTCTCCACTGCACCTCATCGTCAATGGAAAAAGGCAACCTATGCAGAGCCAGAGGGCAGCCTATGTGAGCTACAAACCCCTGAACCCCTGAAGTTGGAGTTTTATACTGCGCTATGTGTATAGAAATGTGTCCTTTTGTTTTCTTTATATGATGTGTATATACATTTTTAAATGCATTTATGGTGGGATTTGTGTGGGCTATTGAAACCTGTTGCTGTCAACTGACAATAAATCTTTTTTGTTGCCTATCTTTTGCATTTGTAGTTACATAAATCCTTCAAATACAGTAGTGTGGCTTGGTTCTAGTGCTGCAATTGAGTCATATGAAAGGCCCAGCCCATGTGATTAAGCTTATATGGTAATATAATAAATTAGTTTTATGTGCTTGTACAACCACTAGTTCAGTTGTAGATAAGGGATAATGAAATGCCATCACATTTCTGATATGAATTCAAATAATATCTTCAAATAAACAATTTTATTTGACATCCACAACTTCATAACTAACAAAAAGTACTGCAGAACATTTGATGTGAAAATAATTCTACAATTATACTACGATTTACACTGTTCTTCTATATTAAATTACACCTAAATACTAGAATTTATAATTCCTACTAATTTACTTAAATCAGGAACAAAATTGCTAATGTTAGTGTTTGAACAGTGAACAAGTCATTTCTTCAGATTAAAAGAACAACGTGCATCTTTGTTGGGTGAATTGAACTGAAAGAAGTTTTTGACTCCATCAGGCTCATGGGAGGAGAATAAACTGTCCCTTTCATGTCCAAGGAACTGAGGACTGAATTGGGAGGTTGCCTGCCTTGACACACCTGAGAACATTCAGTATTATGTTACTGTATTAATATATAATACAATACAGTTTATTTTCATAGCATTATGAATCCCTCTCTACACTTAACTCACTGATGCTGACTACCTCCATTGAACGAGAAACTGCGAACAGTGCAGAATTCATCCCCCTGTTTGTGTGCATGTTTAACACTCCATACATGTACTGTTTCTCCTCTTTCTGTCTTACTCACCCTAAGGGGCCCCGGTGGCTTTTGTGAAGCCCTCTGAAAACAAAATGTTCAGCTCTCCCAACAGAACAAAAGTATGAATTATCCTAAATTTATCATCGATGGCATTTGGTTAAATGTATGTTATAACATAACAGATAATGCTTTTATTTTTTAGAACTTTGCAAGCTACCATATTGACAATTAAAATGAAATTCTTAGACATCTTTGCAGGTAATTTACCCCGAGTATATCATGTTTAGTAGCCGTGCATTAGCCAAGACTTGGACCTAACCTTGGCATGTTTCAGTGGGACACTGATGCGCTCCTTCCCTCTCTCCAACCACCATGCTACGCAGCCTCATCGAGTCATAGAGACCCTGCAGTTTCTGGTACTGTCTGTTCCTCTCCATCAGACGCTCAGAAACCTCACTGTACTTCCGCTTATACTCTTCCATCACCTGCAGCGTGCAATAACAGGATGGGTGAATGTAAGAAAATATATATTATCTTCCCACAGAACTGAGTGAATCTGACTGATACATTTATTTTACAGACAACCAAGAGACCTTCTTCAGTGAGGCAATGTCCCCTCGCAAAGCATTGAGCTCTAGCTCACGACTTTGGCTATGCTGAGTGAGCATTTTCTCCATTTGCTTGACCTGTCCCTCTGCACGAGACAGACTATATTCTTGAAACAGTCGTTCTTGATGAATCTGTAAGGCAGAAGGTGAAACATCAATAACTGGCTTCAGATGTTATAACCAAAACCATGTTAAACCTCTGCTGCGCCTGACTAACTTGATAATTCCAGAAAGCCAGTGCTCGTGCAGTGATGTCTAAAATAGTCTCTGGACGTAGTCCTGCCAGCACCATGGCCTTGTATTCTTCAGAGGGAGAGAGTTCAGTTCGCACTATGTCCAGTTTTCCTGACAATGCTGAAGAACATGCGGGGCAGATGGCTGGAGAGCGGCTGAATTCTCCAGCACCATGTTGGTCACAAAAAGCATGGGAGCACGATGTAACCCAAGCGAATCCGATCAGTTTCGCTCGACACTTTGGAAAATTACAAAACAGGCTGTCCTCGCACAGGGACATGTCTGCAAAAGAATAAACCAGCAATTATTTACATATTTCTGTACTTAAATATTTACATCTGCACAAAATCCAATTGCTAGCATTCAAATATTTTTTTACCTTAAAAGCAACTGGATAACTTTTTTTTTTTATAGCATTTCATCTACAAAAAAGATATAATTATTGAATGTTTCCGCAAATAATCTTACTAAACTAAGTGAGTGTCAGTGTGATTAAAGGGCTAGCAACTAGCCTAGCTAGCTAACTGCTAACTGGATAACATATTTTATAATAAACCTTGTATAAAACTACATATAAACATATTCATCAATAAAAAGTCACAGCCATTGTTTCGTAGCAACCCTTACCTCATTTGAACACGGGATATTTTTAGTGGGCAAGGTTTGCTGCTAATTTAAAGGTTATGAGCACGGAGCACTAGCCATGGGCTGTTTATCACACTCCATATTGTAGCGTAGGCAGCGTGGAGACAAAACTGATTCTACATAATCGGTTTCAAAATGTCCTCGTTTTCCATGAAAAAAACACAAATTGAGTTTGAGTAGAAAATATTACAATAAAAAAAAGTGAATAAAAATATATTTGACACAGTTAGAAACTACATTTTATTCGCTAGATACACAATAAGTTGGTTTTCTTACATTTTTATCATTCCAAGCGGTAGGAAAAAAAAAACAATTAATTAACCGTTTCAACTTTTTTGCATTTAACACAACACAGGAAGTAAGAACTAATTGCTACTGATAATGAGCCTGATAATATTCAATTTCCAGCTACCAGTGTAATTTATAACAAAGTTAAGTGTAAAGTGAAGTGATTGTCACATGTGATAAACAGCAGCACAGCACACGGTGCACACAGTGAAATTTGTCCTCTGCATTTAAACCATCACCCCGAGTGAGCAGTGGGCAGCCATGACAGGCGCCCGGGGAGCAGTGTGTGGGGACGGTGCTTTGCTCACTGGCACCTCAGTGGCACCTTGGTGGATCGGGATTCGAACCGGCAACCTTCTGATTACAGGGCCGCTTCCTTAACTGCTAGGCCACCACTGCCCCTAACAATGTCTTTATAGTATTTTTTTAGTGTAAATGTAATGCAAATTAATCTAAAAAATATTACAATAAAGTTGCTAAGAAATTAATAGTTACCATGTTAATTTCATTACATTTACATTAACAGCATTTATCAGACGCCCTTATCCAGAGCGACTTACAATCAATAGTTACAGGGACAGTCCCCCCTGGAGCAACTTAGGGTTAAGTGTCTTGCTCAGGGACACAATGGTAGTAAGTGGGATTCGAACATGGGTCTTCTGGCTCATAGGCGAGTGTGTTACCCATTAGGCTACTACCACCACATTTAAAGCATGGTAGTAACAAATAGAAGATTAAGCAAATAATCTTCAGGAAATGTCCCACTTATTATTTCCTAATAAAGGACAATTATCCTATCTATGCAAAACTGTAGATAACAGTGCATAAAAATGCTTTGTGTCTCCATAGGTGGGTATTTCATTGTGTCTCCAGGTGGGTTAATGTAAAAAAAAGCAACACATGCATGATGAAATCTCTGTTTAATCCCTTTAGGCTTGGTTGAACCACTATTTCTCAAACATAAGCACTCATTTATCCGCAATACCCTAAACATCAACTAAGCCATCACTGTAATGAATACCCGTTTGAAGATCAATTTGGTGTGTTATAATAGGTAACACCAAACCAGTTGTGATAAGCCGGTTTTTGGAACAACCTACTCATCAGATGCTATTGGCAAAAACTTTTAATTGTTGCAAATGCAGCAGATCACCCAACTTCAGCTAAATGGTTTTATTTGGGTCAATTCGTAGCCTCTGTCCTAGCACAACTGAGAATATCGTTTGTTTTTCTCAACTACACCATTAGAAATGCCGACTAGAAAAACATGTATACTTATCATAAAATAAGTAGAAAAGCATTGGATTACTATAGAGTTCTGAATCGATTTCTTTACTACCAGTTAAATGGTGCAGATTATACTGAACATAATAAATTGCATGATAATAGATTGACTCCGTCTCCTAACTCCATATGTGAGACCCAGAGTGTGTGTGTGTGATAAAGCTAATCAAATATGGCTTTTCCCCCGCCTCATGCCTGCTCCTCTTGGTGTTGGGAGCAGAGGCTGTGTGAAAAGGGGGCATTGTGTGGCAAAGCAATGGATCCGGGAGTTCAGAGCGAGAGAGAGAGATGCTCACTGAACTGTGTCCAGGTCGCCATTGTTGGAAATTCCCTTCCATTGAATACCTTTTAAAAAGAGCTCGGTGGAACCATACCGACACAAGAGGAGCGATACCGAGAGTGGACGACTCACTCCCAAACTGAGGGATGGTTCAGACCGGATCAAATAATGAAGATTGATAGCCTGACAATGTAATTAGTGGGATTACATATAATAGCAGCATCTGAAAGCACACAAGTCATATTAATTTTAAAAAGCTGCCTGTAAACAGCACTAAGACATATTTGTCTTTTTGTTGCTTCACATTCCCTTTTGCACACACTTGCCCACCATAATCATGCATGTTTATTTGGATCAATTTGATTACTGCAATTTACAAGTTATTTCTTTCTATTCTGGTGCTGAGCTGTGCGCAGAAAAGCCGAAATGTGGATTCGCTCCTCAACAAAACAAGTAGCGCGCAAGTGCATCGTATTTCTTTTCCGAAGGTGTCTGTGTTGGGCTTTCCTTAAACCCGCCGAAGATAACAGGACAGATAAGCAGACGGGGTCCCGTCGGGCCGGGCGTTCTTTCTTTTGTTATCGTGAAGGTGTTTTCACAACCTGCTTTTAATTTACGAGAAAAGGGGTCTACGCTCGATGACGGACACAGGATGTTGCGCGGAAGAAAAAAAAAAAAATCTGCGCGAAAGAAAAAAGAAAAAAGAAGAGAGACGGTGTTCCACGCCATTGAAATGCAAATGTCAGCTAAGAACAAGGAGAGCTTGTGCGTATAGTGCGCGGCTCTCTCTCTCTCTCTCTCTCTCCACCGAGAGGGGGGGTCCGAAGCGCGGTGTAGGGGGGGGGCAACTTTTTTTTGGGGGGGAGAAAGACTACTTGTTGAGAGAAGCGGCAGCAGCGGACGCAGCGCGACTCGACCCCAGCTCCTCTCCACGGCGCCGCGGACCTCCGAGGACTCCGGCGGGGTCGAGCCGAGGCGCCCCGTCCTTCCCTGCGCTCCACTCCTGGTGAAGCATGTCACGCCGGAAACAGAAGCGGCCGCAGCAGCTCGTTAACGCGGAGCCGGGCGGCGCGCCGCTGCTAGTGCCAGGTGGGGGAACTTTTTTTTTTCTTCTTCTGTTGTTGTAGCTCACGTTCTTAGCCAATGCAACATCAAATATCAACTGCGCTCCATCATTATTGTCGACAAATGATTAAAAATCCGTTTCTGCAGTTGTTTGAAAGTAAAAAAAAGAGGTCTCTTTATAATAATATTAGTTTCACGAAAAAAAAAAAAAAAAAAAAACTCGACCGTGTTCGTTAGTCAAGATAAATTCAGGACGATACAGTTTAACGGGAGCCAAACTGTAAGTAATGGGATAGAAGCAGGCTGTGTGAATGGGGTGACAAAAAAGTGCTGAGCTTTTGACAAAGTCCCAACTGGCTCTGTGTGTTGTCCTGCGGCACAAATAGTGGCATGCATCACTCACAGCCCATCACTCACAGATGATGGGCTTGGCCTGCTGGAGGTCTTTCATTAGTTTCAGAGAAGTCCTCCATTCAAGGAGAAAAGGTGGAGGGGTGTTTGGGTAAAGATTAATCTCTCTCCCTCTCTCCCTCTCTCTCTTTTTATCCTCTTCCTCTTGGTTGTATTCTCTCCCTCGTGTTCCCCTCTTTCTCTGCTCTCTGTGCTCCCTCCCTATTCTCTCTGTCTTTCTCTCTCATAGTTCTATTCACTGTTCACTCCCACTCGGTAGGGGGTTTTAGTTCATACGATTCAGGGGCAGAGAGAATGCACCTCCATTTGCGCCATTTTGTCGGCAAAAATATACTCTGTGGTGGGTGAAGACACTTACAATATGTGTCCCATTTAAAACATAACATACCTTTGTGAATATAATGGTGGCAGACAATCCAGCTGGCAATGTAAACCAGGACTAAATATCGGTGTTTACACTCATTCATGCCATCAGAGTACACATTTGCATTAAGGATGATTTATTTCTTTTTACTGCTCCCCCAACCCATTCCTTCTTTCTTTCTTTTTTTTCTCTCCCTCTTTCTTTTTTATTTCTGCTCAAGATTCTGAAAGAATTTGACCCTATAGCTCTAAAGGTCAGATCAACAGACCAATCAGAGCTCCTGGACAGTGCCCAGAACCCTTAGCTTGCTGTGACCTCTGACCCCTCTCTGAGGTCAGGGGGGAAGGGTGAACAGAGAGATGAAAGAAGCAACTGATGAGGGAAGGCATGGGTTAAGAGGGGTTAGGGGTTGTTGCAGCAATGTCTATAGAAATATAATGCAGGAGCATCAAGGTGTCCACATAACTTTTGCTGCAGCAAACAAAAATGTTAATCTGGTTTTGAAGTATGAACCTCATATTTGGAATAAAAAACCTGATTCACAAATTCATAAAGAATACTGGAACAAAACATTTGACATGAAACCCTGTTAAATTATGCAGTTATGAACTTGCTTTTCACCTGATCCTAACCTTATCAATTCTGTCTGTTTGTGGGTCTGTCTCTCTTTTGTAGATGAGCAGTTGACTGTAAAGTCACCTTCAACCTCTCTGGCTTCAGAACCTACATCATCATCCTCTTCTTCTCCATCATCTCTCCAGGAGGGCAACCCCCCCTTGGCACCACGGCCATCCCCTGGGGGTCTCCACGCCCCCTCTCTTCCGAATGAGAGCACCTCGCCTCCTCACTGGCCAAGTCACATTGCCCCATTTACCACCTCTCTCCCTAACACCCACTCTTCCTTGTCCCCCGATTTCCCGCATCCTTCACTTTCCTCCCAGACCCACTCATCACCTCCCCTCCAGCAGCCAAAAACCTCCAGCGCTCCCCAGGGCAACCAGAGTCATCCCCACTCCACCATGACCTCCCCACAGCTGGGAATATTAGCCACTGCTACCACTTCCTCTTCCTTGTCCTCCTCCTCCTCATCATCTTTAGGAGCTCCCCCTCACCAGGGCAGCCCCAGCCCTGTTCACCAGGTGCCTTCCAGCCCCACAGGACAGATCCAGGTCCCTCCAACCCTGTCTGTGCTTCTTGACGAGCTCAGAGTCCTCCAGCAGAGGCAGATTCACCAGATGCAGATGACAGAGGAGATTTGTAGACAGGTTCTACGGCTTGGTGGGGTGGTCTGTGCTCCAGAAGCTCATCAAGGGGCTCTTGAAACTCATCAGCAATCCACAGGATCTCCCTCGCCACCACACTCCTCAACAGCTAATTCTCTGTCCACAGCCACCTCTCTGCTGTCCTGCTTGCCTCCACTTCTTCCTCAGCCCACAGTGTCCAAATCAAGTATTTCTAATGGAACAAGGGCACCCAATAGCTCCTCAATTTCATCATCTGCATCTTCAACCTCTGCATCCCTAATCTCCTCTGCTGCCTCCCTTCACCCCCTCTCACTGTCTCTGGGGCTACCTGCTCGTTATCTGCATGAAAAATCTCCAAACACGTCCACGTTCAGTCATGCCAATGGTATTGGGTTTTCCACTACGTCTCCATTGATGTCTTCTGGACTCCCTCAGGATCACTTGACACCCAGTTCTGGGGTGGGGTCATCCTCGGGGTCAGGAATGGGGTCGGGTTCCTCGGCCTCTGGCCGTCAGCAGCACACCTGCCGGTTCTGTGGGAAGGTCCTGAGCAGTGACTCATCATTGCAGATCCACCTGCGGTCACACACAGGAGAGCGGCCATACCAGTGTCCTGTGTGCCTCAGCCGCTTCACCACCCGCGGTAATCTCAAGGCTCACTTCCTACGCCATCGAGAGCAGAATCCTGAACTGTCACTTTCCCTACTCCCACCTGCCCTATCTGAGCAGAGCCAGACAGGCCCTGCCAGTGGTTCTGGATCAAGACGTAGAAAGCGTCGCGCTGATGATGAGGAGCCATTCGGGGTCAAAGGTGGTGTGGGAGTTTCTGATACCATGGCTTTAGGCTTCCTATCTGGATCGTCCTCAAGACCATCTCCATCTTCCCTTCCTTTGCCTCCTAGCATGGATTTAGCCCTTCTGTCCACAACACACTCACTGCTTCAGCTAAATCGTGCTTCTGCAGCCAGTGTGGTTAGCACTTCCTCATCCCCATCATCCTCATCCTCCAATCCCTCTGTTGCTGCACAGTTTAAGGGGGCCAAGCAGCAGCGCTTTGATGAGAATACCCCCCCACACTCAGCCCTTCTTTCTGCGTCACCCTACGCTCAGATGGCCCACCTGCCTAAGCTTCTCTTCCCCACAGCCCCCTTGCATCACCACCCAGGGCTAGCTTTACTGCATCCACCCCACCTCTCCTCACCTCATGCCCAGCTCACCTTTCCCTTTTCTCCTTACCCAAAACCTCAGACCTCCTCATCTTCATCCACTTCCTCTACCTCCACCTCGCCTTCTTCCACAGCTACCTCTGAAACTTCCAAGCTCCAGAGGCTCGCACAGAAGCTGGAGAAACAGCCTCAAGGAACCTCAGTGCTGAACTCCAGTGATTCACCAACTAATGGCAATGGCCAGTCCACTGATAGTACCTCTCTGTCTTCCAGCGCCACTTCAGCTTACCGTAGAGAGATGATGGCTGCCCTAGGGCTGAATCCCACAGTGAATAGCAGTGAGTTAAGCAACCAGAGCATGTCAGGCACAGCTCCTACTCTTCTCTCCCTTTCTCCAAATCAGTGTGGAGTGTGCCTCCGCGTGCTCAGCTGTCCCAGGGCACTTCGACTCCATCAAGCTACTCATTTAGGGGAGCGTCCGTTCCCCTGCAAGCTGTGTGGTCGCTCCTTCTCCACCAAGGGAAGCCTCCGGGCACACCTGGCCACTCACCGGTCACGACCTCCTAATGCACGGGCTCAGAATTCATGCCCGCTCTGCCAGCGCAAGTTCACCAATGCAGTGGTATTGCAACACCACATCCGAATGCATCTGGGGGGGCAACTGCCACCTGAAGGAGCAGCTGAGCTCGGTTTGGAGGATGGCCCAGAGAACCTGAGCACGAGTGCTTCACCAAAATGTCAAATCCAACAACAACAACCTCTTAACTTGGGTACCAAGTCAGAATTTGTTTCTAAAGATCCTTCACCAGTTAACCCAGATCCTTCAAGCATTAAGTCTGATACTACTTCAGGTACCAGCCCAATTCTTAGTGATGATCCAATTGAAGACAAAAAAGACCCACTAGCTCTTTGCACACGTCTTCCTATCCACAATGGCCCCCATACTGCAACCTCGCCTTTAGCTGAGGGACCCAGTGATGGTGCTCAAGCTAGCATTAACAATGTTTATAGCACTAGCCCTCAACACGCAGGACCCCATGATGGGGAGGAAGATGATAGAGTTCCTCTGTCACTTTGCACCAGGCAGAATCCTCAGGAATCTGACAATAGTGTTTATGTTAGAAGTGATAACAAAGGCTCTTTGGTTGATGTTCGTAACACAGAGATTAGTGGTAATAAATCCATTGTGACCTATTCTTTATCTGATCAATCCACCACACTCATTCCCCCCTCCAGCCCTGGTTCACCCACAAAGCCAAACCAAGGCTCCAACACCACACCATCAGAAAGAGACATTGGAAAGTCCAAGAAGAAAGAGTCAGAAACTGATTGTTTGACCACAGTGTGCTCAAATGAAAATGCAGTAGCAGACAAGAGTGAAAATGCAAAAATGCAGGACGACCCAAACACTACTGATTCCAAGAAAGAGGTGCAGCACAAATTATCTAAAGTGGATGAGCAGTGCACACAGCAAATAGAAGAATCTGATGTCCCCCAGCCAACCACTCCGGTCAAAACTCCACAACAGGAACGACCACAGAAGCCCTACATCTGCTCCCAGTGTGGGAAAGAGTATGCAAGCCGCAGTGGACTGAAGGTTAGTTAAGCTATTGTGTTTGTGATGGTACTTCATATAATATTATGGTCATTGCTAAGTGATGCAACCTGATATCGATGTATAGCCTTTCTGCATATTTTGTCCTCTATGTGTTGTTGTTAGACGTTGTTGTCTTACATCAGTTTCAGAATATCAACATTTGCTGTTAATGTTTACAGGGTCATATGAAAACACACTCCGGAAGTTCTGGCGCCGGTTCATCCCGTACCTTACAACTCCCTGATGGCCATACCCAACTCAAGAACAGCAAAGATTCCTTGGAGGATGCTACTGGATGCTCTGCTAATACCAATCATGGTGAAGAGGATACAGAGAAGCGATTGTCAAAGAGCCAAGATAAGACACACTCATCTATGATACCAGAAGATGCTTCAGACATTAGAGATGCAGGGGATGGGGTTAAAGACACTGATTAAAGGTACAGGTTTTACTTTTCACAGGAATGTATTTTACTATTTAGTAGATCTTCTTTACTATTGTAGATCTTCTACTGTTTGGTTGTATTAGAATGCTCTGTAGTATATTAAATGGTTATTCTTTTACTTTTTAGTGACTGTAAATCAGTGATAACAGGGTGGCTATGTTATCACAGGGTGATTCATGTTAAAGATTAAGTCAGTAGTGTTTTCCACATAATTGCCCCATCTAATTGAGGGACTCTGAATCAAACTGGGGACTCATTATTATTAGTAATTTGCTACCGCGGTGCATTATTTGTTTTGGCAAACTTCCTTGTTCCCTAAATGGTCAAAAATATGATTAATACTTATTCTTAGCAAAGGCAAAAAGGGATTCTGCTTGTAACTACTTGGTTATGATTGCACAATGCGAACACCAAAACCAACTGATGAGCAGATGTAAATATGTATGTAAATTTTTCTTTTCACTCCAATGTGTTCATGGTGTTGTTTCATCATTACTGGAGTGTTTTAGTTGTACAGGGTCCACTAGGATGGAAGAAATAGAAATAGAAGGTAAAAGTCCAGCCATCTTCATGTTGCAGGCCTGGAACTGACTTCTTGAGTGAGTTAAAACCTGGTTGATTGGAACAAAACAATGGTGAGGACCTTTATTCTCATAATTTAAACTTTCCACCTCTGGCTCACTGCTCTGTTTGAACTAAAGAGCAAATAACAAAGACATTGAGTCACAGTGATGATGACAATGATTGCAATGATGCAATACTGCTTCATTTGGATGCTGTTGTTTGAAGAAATGTTATGTTATTGACATTTATGTGTGTTAATGTACTATTTAGGTACAGACCAAGTCCCAATTTCTTCATGACTTAGCCCTTGTTATTTCTGAAAAGTTATTCTACTGTTTTGTTTTTGTATGTATTTCATTTCTCCTATGAATTGCTTCACTGTAGCTCGTTCATGTTGTTTAGATTTTTTATTGTAGGTTGTACTTTTGATGTCATTAAAAAATGGTGAATGACTGGATTGTGTGTAAGCTTTAGTATGTTTGTAGCAGTAGTACGTTTGTGTTTTATTACAATGCTAGAGGGAGAGACAGATTTCAATATAGCAGGTCTGGGAGTGTATGTTTTTGTGTAAGTTTGAGAAAGGGAGAACGTGATTGTGTGTGTGTGTGTTTATACACAGACATTCACACACATGTGACTTTGGCTGTGTGATTGTGCAGCTGTAGAGGGCCTTGCCCTCTCCTGCCTGTGTTTCATACACCCTTTCATACTCTCTCTCACTCTCTGGTTGAATTTCTTTCATTTTCCTTCTCTTTCAGCCTCTTTCTCTTTTTTGCTCTACCCCCCTTCCATGTGTAATGGGCTGACTCACAGGAAGCTCTAATCCCCTCACAATGACTCTCCTCACTCCCCCCCCATGTGTCTATGAACGGGACAGGGGGCAGTTGGGGAGGGACCTGGCCAGCTGTCCCCCAAAATGGCTCCTAATCCTCCCACTAGCTGTGCTCTTGAAACCATGACAACCAGTAACCAAGGAGAGGAATGTGGGGTTTTGAGAAAGAGAATGAGACAATGGGTAAAGAACAAAAAAAGGCATGTGTGAGAAGTTTGTCCACATGCACTCGGAGCAGCAGACACATCTCAATCAAAAACCAAAAAAGAAAGAAAGCCTCCAACACAAATCCACAAATACGTGTTTTGGCTTCATGATCATCAGGGGCAGCTGGTCGATGAATGGAGCCCATACAGTTGTGGTTGAACAAGGGATGAAGACTGCTCTGTGTTATGTGCGCCATTGTTGAGGTGATTGAAATAAAAAGCCAAACACTTAGCCATGGGTGAGCAATAACCATTGTGTTTAAAGTGTTACATTGAGGTTTATAACCATAATGCAATTACAAGCAAAGTGTCCTAAATAATTTGAGTACTTTTCTGAGTTGAATCACATTTTTGCACACTCTTGTACACACAAAGACACTTGCTGTCATTCCAGCTTCTAAAGCCTGGAGAGGAGATTGTTCCTGACAATTGATGACCCTGAAACCAATGCCTTAATTTAACTATATTAGGAATTCTGACCGCAGATAAACCTCATTGTGCCAACCTAGTAGCAGTATATATAACAACCCACCTTTACCTACAGCTTCACCATTCATTTTCAAATATCAGAATGACAAACTACATCTGTAACGAGGGTTCAACAAAGAAAAAAAAATCTGCAATTGTTCGTTTCAATTACAGCTCTAGTGTACCTTTCAGCACAATTTATCCCCACTAGCCACAACAACTAAAAAACTGAATTAGCTAGCTAGCTGAGGACATTGTAAAGCAGCGAATAGCTCTGATGAGATGTATTCTATATTGGAATTAAACTGCATGAAAATAATCTGCCCGCAGGGGACCGGTGTCCTGTCAATCACACAGGGGCGTTTAAAGGTGTAATTACATTAATGCTCCACTGGAGGGTGCAGGTTTGCAGGGACGAATGTCAAATATGAATATGTTTGAATATGAGCACACCTTGAGGACATGAAAGGTACTTCAAACACCTGCGCTGTGAAGTTACTTGTTCGTCATTACCGTAATGGGTACCTCTGAATATTCTCCCCGTTTCTCTGCCCAAGTCGTCCGTTGCGATACACTGGGAACCAGTTTCACACTCACAGTAGGTGATTGATTTTGGGGAACACTCTTCATGAAATCCTGTTCGCTGAAACAGAATGCCTTCATTTGATGGAAATGGCACTTTGACTTTTTTTTTTTTTTGGTAAAACATAGTGACTTAGTGACATAGTGAATTTGTGCTTGTGTCATATTCCCCTCTACTGTATATTGCGTTTTATTGTACTGTGTGTTACTGGGATTTCGAGACAGTGGGTGGAGTTACATTTACAGTTACGGCATTTGGCAGACGCCCTTATCCAGAGCTACTTACAACGTGCTTTCAAGTTACCATCGATGAAGAGATCAATTCCGGTTCACTAGGACCCCCAACTATGAATACAGTTGACTTTGTATTCTAAATTCTGCAGGTCTGTGAGTTGCGCTGGAGGACAGTTTACCTTCAGCGGTCTAGTGGTGACCATGCCGCTCTTGGTGGCGGTTGGGGATCTCCTATTCGTTCATAATATTAATAATACTAATACTACCCAGCGTGACGTGTGTCTCCGCCGAGGAGCGCCGTGTCACTTCGGCTTCACCGAGCAACGACCATTGAACTTGTTTTCTTTACAGATGAAAGCATAAAAGGAGGATCCCTCGCTGTCCTCGTACTTCCCTCCCATGTGCTGACACGACTGGAGGCGAAAGCAGAAGTCCATCAGCTGACCGCGGCCGCGGCGGCGCGCACAGGCGCGCCGGTCTCCAGCCCCGCGCGTGCGCGCGCCAGGTCGCGCGCCGGTCTCCAGCCCCGCGCGTGCGCGCGCCAGGTCGCGCGCCGGTCTCCAGCCCCGCGCGTGCGCGCGCCAGGTCGCGCGCCGGTCTCCAGCCCCGCGCGTGCGCGCGCCAGGTCGCGCGCCGGTCTCCAGCCCCGCGCGTGCGCGCGCCAGGTCGCGCGCCGCTTTTGCGCGAAATTCCCGTTGATGCCGGAATGACGCAAACGGCGCAGTGAACGGAGACGCCGCGGAGTAAAACACGGGTCCGGCGAACCAGGGCACTCATGCTGAAAAAGAGCAATATAGCTGTGTACGACAAGGTAAAAGCAAGACCGTGTGTTATTTACCTCGATTGTGTTATACGCGAAAGTTAAAATGCCGACTTGACCTCAGTGAGAGCGGCGCTGGGGGTTAATTGACTTTAACCAAATTTCCTCTCATGTTCACCCGGCTATATTTGAACTTGATCTCACAGAAGCTGAAAACGCGTCACGTGATTGCCTTGAAATTGCCGTACGCTTAATAACGGAGGATTTCCTCTAGTAACCTTGAAGAAGGGCTCGTTTCACAGTTTCTCTGTGCACCTTATCAGTGCATCCTGAACCTTGGACTTCGGTTCTAAGATCCTCCTGCGTCTGCCGATGCTCCAGAAATCACGTGGTCTCCTCGTATCTTGGCCTGTTATTTATCTCTTATTTATGTCTGGACATTGCGATCCAAGTGATGGAAAAAAAGACAGTCGTTGTTTGGAGACATCTCGTTGCAGTTTTAAATACGGTGACAGCGTGAGTAATTAGAAAATGAAAATATGTATTTGAAGGTAGAGTTATTCAAAATGAGATTTTTTTTTGCCAGGGAAAGCCTGGTTGTACCAACCTAGGGGCAACAACTGCTGTCAAACCTTTACATTCAGCCAATCTGGAGGCTTTCGATCATGCCTCAGCACTGAAGTCTTTTGTGCAATTCTGAGGATGTGCTTGCGTGCTAGTGAAATTGAACCCAGTTATCAGTATAAATCGACTAATTGACTGAATTGGTAGATAATTGAGGCTGGTAGGGTTGCATAGCATTTTTCCTTCAGTAAATAAGATACATTTTTGTTTGCTCAGGTTCTTTGTAAAACATCTCATCTGTATCTGTAACAGGAGAAATTGGGACATAACTGTATTGATAAATTAGTTTTACCCGTTTTTCCATGGTGTTCAGAATGACTGGTGTTGTATTTTTGAAATAGTTTATTGTTTTATTATAATACATTTCTTTGAAGGATGTAGCATAGTTTAAGAAAGTCATACATTTTTTGAACATGTATAAACTGTTGCACTTGAAGGATTTTTTTTCTGTTTTTGGGTTATTTATTTGATTATATTCTAACAATGTACACTTTCATTGTTATGAACTTAGAAGACAACAATGTTTGTGTGAAAAAGTGCGCCTCTTCATACCTCTAATCTTCCTTGTTTTTTCAAATGTGCTCAAGGACTGAAACCCTCAATCTTTTGTTGTTCACACATCTTGTCTTGCTTAGCTGAGCATGAAACACTGAGTTGCAATTTTAGTTGGGTCAGCACGTTATTTCACCCAAAGGTTACCTTGTTCCTATAAATATTCATATTGGCTAGTTAGCATATGTCCAAGTCAATTGGTAAATGGCCATGGTAAATAAACTTGGATAATCAATTCAATTGACTTCCTTTATTGCAGCTCCCCAGACGGGAAATTTCCCACCACACAAGCAAGACTCCCCATGAACAATTTAGGACATTTAGTGTAATTGAGAATTTGTCAAGTAACTTGTGTGTATGTCACTTCTGTTCAAGCAGAGCCTTCTGATTTAAACACTTTTGCTGTGAACTGCCATCTGACTCCTGTGTGTTGCATTGGCCCCACGAGTAGAATGCCAGTCATTAGATGTGTTTTTCATCACAGTAGGTAGTTCTGCTTTCACATGTCTGAAATCCATGTGACTGACAGCTCAGCACAAAAGACACTGCAAAGGGTGCACCTGAATAAATATTATACACAAATAATAGAGCGTTTTTTGTAATGTATGATATAGTGCTTTAAAAAGTTCTACCATAAATAAAGCAAACAGTTCCCTTATGTGCTGTTGTTTCATTAACATATTGTTTAACTTCATTAACATATTGTTTAACACTTGTTGGCATTGCTGTGTTGCTTTTGTGTAAAATGGAAAAAACAGGACCCCCTCTAGATTTCTGTGTGTCTGTGTACTGATCAGGTCACTTAATGGCTTGGAAATAGACAGCAGCAGGAGCTGGGTTCGTGTAAGTGCTTAATGCGCTTTGTTCCCTTTAATTTAACTAGAGATCAGGTTCATTAAATAACAATACATGTTTTCTGTTTTTCTGTTCATAGATGCCACTGCAGCAGCCCTAACTGAAGCTGAGGACAACATTTTGGAACACACATTAATTCAATTACCTAACAAGACCTACCTCCATTCAGCTTTTCATCCCACTGGGCTTCATGGCTTCCTATAGCCCCGCCCCCACACAAGAAATGTGCTTGTCTGAGGCAACAAACGGCAAGTTACCTGTGAAGTCCAGTGACAGCCAGGAGTCCATGAAGCTGAAGAAGGAGATCTCCCTTCTCAATGGGGTTTGCCTCATAGTTGGCAACATGATTGGCTCTGGCATCTTCGTCTCACCCGTGGGCGTGCTGATGTACAGCAGCTCCTATGGCCTTTCGCTTGTCGTGTGGGCCATAGGGGGGGTCTTTTCTGTCTTTGGTGCTCTCTGCTATGCCGAACTGGGCACCACAATAACCAAATCAGGAGCCAGCTATGCATACATCCTGGAGGCCTTTGGCAGCTTCCTGGCCTTCATCCGTTTGTGGACGTCGCTCCTCATCATTGAGCCTACCAGTCAGGCAGTCATTGCCATCACTTTCTCCAACTACATGGTGCAGCCCATCTTCCCAACCTGCACTGCCCCCTATGCTGCCAACCGTATGCTGGCTGCCGCCTGTATCTGTAAGTCCATTCAGAGGAGAGATGTGTGCCTCTGAGCCACCCGCTAAAGCATAATATAAATTTAGGGAGAATGTGAAAAAATAAAAGGAAATCATCTATTTGAAAAAAAGAACATACTTAAAAATGACATGCAAAGGAATTTCATGCTGTTAATTCATTGTGTGTATTCTTCTTGGTAGTCAATGAGTACACACTGAAAAAAGAAAACTTTAAAAAATTGTCTAAAAGTTGTCTAAAATTAAAAAATGTAACTACTGGATTGAGAAAAAACAAAATGACAGCTTTGGTTTACTTTTTTCAGTGCATATGCTTACATTTAAACAGCAAAACTGTTTAATGGGTGCAGAGCCCTGTGCAAAGCTGATCAAATGTAAAGCGAAATGTGAAAATCAGCGGATGGGTTTTCACTGAACGATTGTGAAACCAAGAAAAATCTGTCAGTGGTGTGGCACAGTGCCTGTCAAGCTGAGTCAGAATTTGAAAAAGATAGTACATCCAAGGGACCTATAGGAGCAAGGGCTCGGGTTAAACTTCGACTGCATATAAATGTTACAACATCCCTCAGACAGACAGAATGTTAAGGGGGCTTACGGGAAGCAACAGGGCTGGTTGAAAGTGGTCAAAAGACGTAGACTCCAAATCATCAGCATCTGTTTCCTGTTTGGGGAAAGCAGCGTAGTGAAAGCGGAAATTTCCTGATAGCTTGCACACTGTATATTAAAGTACTCAGCTGAATTCATGCAGTGTGCCCTGATAGAATACAGAAAAGAAAAATCTAAGTGAAAAAAATGAGGAAGAAGGATTTGGTGTGAGTGCAGGATTGTCTAGATTGCTCAGCAAAACTCGCATGGCAGCTCCGCTTGCGTTGTGTGCAGTTATCACGCACAATAAATGGATGAGTCAGTCAGAGTAGCAGTAAACCAGTCCAGTACTTGGAAACCATCAAGTCATTAACTACGATTATATTAGTACAAAAGCTAAAAAGCACATAATTAACAATAATCACGATAGACTGGCCTGTTGCATGAAGCATACTTGTGACCTGAGATCCTACAGGTTTCAGGAGTGGCTAAAATCCAGCTACCCTCGTGTCTGTTATCATGACTGTCTGGTAATTCACAGCATGCGCATGGGATGATTATGGTTAGCTACAAAGTACAAACCTGTAAATTGTAAGAGGCAGGGATAAAATAAATAACTTTGGATTATAATAATATTCAATACCATATAATAATCCTTTGTAAACTGTCTAAATATGTGTCGGTGTATATCACACACTTATATAAGGCAGAGAAATCATGTCTTTAAATATGGAAATGGCTTGTATCACAACTTACACACAAATACCCCCCCCCCCCCCCCCCCACACACACACACACACACACACACACACACACACACATACACACACTTCCACACATAGATAACAGATAAGCAGTAAATTGAGGAACAAGAACATGCTGAGGGCTGCAAGGTAAAGTCCTTTTAACATTAAGACTATGACCCTCGGACTAATCACTAATGTGAGCCTGAAGCATGAGAATATTATGACTTCCTCCCACAATGCCTTCTGTTGTCTTCTTATGCTATCCATAGGAGCAACATGATTACCTTGAACCTGTCTCTCTCTGCCACACCCCCACACCTTCTGCCATTACATGTTCTTGTGGAAACCTATATAGACAAATATGACATCAAGATAATACATTTAAAACACTTTTAATGGCTATGTAGATAAGTAGATAATTTCATTGAGATTTCTGTACTAAACACTTGCCACTTTACTTGAAGTAGCAAGATGCTGATAAAACAAATGAGATAAGAGGAAAGTCTTGGAAAACAATGAGATATTTTCTTTCAGGGAAGTGGTGGTGGTGGTGGTGGGGGGTGTTTGAAATGTTTTAATGGTTTCATATTTAAATTAAATATGTTTATATAATACAGATGTTTTTGACCCTTTACACATTTGAATATGCATTTGTAATGAATTTTAACTGACCAAGTGAATTATTTGCCTCCTTTCTTTTCTACTTTCAGTGCTCTCTCACTCCTTGCATGGTATGCTGCTCTGTCAGCTCTCTTTCACTCTGTCTCTCTCTCTTTCTCTCTCAGCTGCTTCTCTCCCAAAAAAACAACCTACAAGAGAGCTGTAGTCAGCAACCTTATTTCCCTAAATCAAGCCATACTCTTCAAAAGACACACATGGGCACACATGCACAGAAGAGTAAGAGCTTCAATAGTTAAAATGAATTTGAGAGACACAGTGGGAGCAGATGGAGCTCTGCGGGAGACCATACCTGCCCAGATCAGATTAGCATCCCCCCCCCATATCACCATGTTGATGTTAAAGTTGGACTGACAGTGGTCTGGTGCAGCTTGGTGTCTGGTATGAAGGCTGTCAGTAGGTATTAACATAAGCCTGGTTATCTAAAAAAAACTATGTATGTAGCTGAAATGATAATGAAACTCAACTTCAACAAATAACAAATGTTTGTTTTATGGTGTTCAGTTGGATTTTTTGTATCTATATTCTGCAGGTTTGCTGACCTTTGTGAACTGTGCCTATGTAAAGTGGGGTACCCGTGTTCAGGATTTCTTCACTTATGCCAAGGTCATAGCCCTCATTGCTGTGATCATTACCGGCTTGGTCATGATATTCCAAGGTAGTTTTGATATACATACATAATTATTCTTTGAGAGGGATGCATTAATTAGGTAAATCCAGATTTGCACCGGAAAAATAATTTGATTCTCTTTAACTCATGTAACTCCTTGTGTAATGATCTTATAGGACACACACAGAACTTTGATGGGATGTTTGAAAGTTCCTCAAAGGACCCTGGCAACATTGCACTGGCTCTATACTCAGCCCTCTTCTCCTACTCTGGCTGGGACACCCTCAACTTTGTCACAGAGGAGATCAAGAATCCAGAGAGGTGAGTATTTAGCTAAGTAAAGTAAAGAGTATCTGAGTTGGACGAGTGATGGGAAAATGGGAAGAGTTGCATGAGGTGGTTTGCTGATTTTAGTGAATGCAGGGATTGAACCATTATCTGTGATTAACTCAAGTGGCTGCACAACGAACAATACTCTGTCCAGGCAACATGTGATTGGATCACAAGTCTTCCCGACTCTCAGTGCTGTCATGTGATAGTAAACTTCTGAGACTGCTACACACTGTAACCAGAAGTATTATATTTTATCTTAATCATAGTACTTTATTGCCATTTTGTGCTTATTTTCAAATAATCACATATTTTATTAAAATTGTAATATGTAAAATCCTAATGTATAAGTCACTTAATGTGAAATATTCACTGTCAAATCATAATTTTGGACTTTGAATACACCTACACATTTATGGGTATTGCCATTTTTAAATTCTAAAAAGAAACTAAAGACACAGGAAAATGAATATATATATATATATATATATACACACACACACACACACACACACACACACACATATATATACATATATATAATCATACAAAACAGGGATGGTTTTCTGACAGTCCTGAAATCTTAACACTCGTGTTAATGTGCATCTCATGAAGCAGCTTTTGATGATGACAATAGTGGACAAAGCAGTTATAGAGGTAAAAAAAAAAAAGGTGGTCATTAAGGAGTCTCCATAATGACCACAGAGTAGGTGTGAAAAAACATTTGACTGGTACTCTATATGATATAGGAAAATACATACATAATGTAAAATTTGTCATCTTTCTCTTGTCTCCCTCTGAAAACTGTCCTTATAAATGACAGGAACTTGCCTTTGTCTATTGCCATTTCAATGCCCATTGTCACCGTGATCTACATCCTAACCAATGTGGCCTACTACACAGTGCTGCCCATCAATGCCATACTGGATAGTGATGCTGTGGCTGTGGTGAGTGGCTTAAATATGTTTCCGTGTGTCAAAAGTGTTTGAACCTTTGCTGTGATTGAACAATTGAGTAGGTTTGCTGGGATGGAAGAAAGTGTTTTGCTATATTGCTCTCATTGTTCAGACTCATTTCACTATCAATGAGCTTTTTGAACTGTAGATGTTTAATATTGGTTAGCAGTTTGACATTATGATTTATTTAACAGACATTTGCAGATAGGGTGTTTGGAGTGTTCAACTGGACAATGCCCCTTGCAGTCGCCCTGTCTTGTTTTGGTGGGCTCAATGCATCTATACTTGCTGCTTCCAGGTGAGTGAGACAATGATGGAGAATGAAATGTCCAGAAATGTCCCGTTTCAGTCTGTTCAGTCTACTGGGAATAAAAATGAACAAGAGCCACTGTATGGGACATGCAATATGACGTACATTGATGAAAATGTACCCAACTTTTAATAGGTTGTTCTTCGTGGGCTCCAGAGAGGGCCACCTTCCAGACTACTTGTGCATGATTCACGTCCATCGCTTCACCCCCGTCCCTGCTTTGCTCTTCAATGTCAGTCATGCCACATCCCACAACATACTTCTCATGTTTTTGTTTGCATATCTTATTTTGTTCTTAATATTAGTTGACAGTAGTTCAATTTCATGTTGGATGTATTTCTTTATTCCTCCATGTCATTTATGTAGGATGCTGAAATGTTCCGTACAGATCAGCCTTTTTGGACCACTAGTAGCAGCAGCAATGCTAATTTAGTTTTGTCCCACTACAGGGTGCTATGGCACTGGTGTACCTCTGTGTTGAAGACATCTTTAAGCTGATCAACTACTACAGCTTCAGCTACTGGTTCTTTGTGGGCCTGTCCATTCTGGGGCAGCTCTACCTCCGATGGAAACAGCCCGATAGGCCGCGCCCATTAAAGGTAACCACGTTTAAAGAGAACTGAATCATAGTCTAAGACTAAGAATGTTTTCGGTTCCTTTGGATTTGACATTGTCAGCCTTTTAATCAGTCACTGAAATAGGGTGGCAAACAAATCCAGTACATGGAGGACACTTTGTGCTACTTCATGTTTTACAAACTACTCAGTAATATAAAGACTCCTTTATCTAAATAGTTCAGGTCTTCGTTGACTAAAAGGCTTCATTGAGGTTAAATCAGGGTAATTTTACCTGAAATTGAAGTTTTTTAATTTTTAAAAAGTTGTAAAAGTTGTCAGAGTTCAACGTGTTCTCCCTGACTTGGTTTGGCCAAACAAATATTAGCAAATATATGCTTTATGTCTCTACAGTTTATTGTATTTTTTATGCTTTTTTCAGCTCAGTATCTTCTACCCGGTCATCTTCTGTTTGTGCACAGTCTTCTTGGTGGTGGTTCCCCTCTACAGTGACACAATCAACTCACTGATTGGCATTGGGATTGCCCTATCAGGGGTTCCAGTCTACTTCCTTTGCTGCAAAACTCCTGCTTACAAACGGCCTATGTGGCTCCGTAAGGCAACTGGTAAGTTCATAAAATCAAAAGTCCTCTTAAAAAACAGTAACACTTATTTGGCCACGTATAAAATGTGTAAAAAAATATTTGGAAATGCCTTGTTCATAATGGTCAAAAAGTTCATAACATTTTCCTTGCCTTCAATATCTAGTGGCATTGCTGAGTAATGTGTCATTAATTCAGATAATTCAGAAAAGACAGTGTTGTACACTTAGTACTTTGGTCTGCATTTTTTGTGTCTCACACAGCCTCCTCAGGTTTGCTGATTCAGAAGATGTGCTATTCCGTTCTGACGGAGCAGGACACAGATGAGCCGAAGGTTGACTGAGACTGTAACAGCAAAGCAGCATAACTAAGAGCTATGAAAAACTGGCCAGAAGTCTTCCTGGGGCTCCACCTGCATCAGGTTGATGGACATTTGTCACAATTCCAGGATGACACGTAGGATTCAAAATGGAACAAATACAATGAGAAAATGACTATGGACTGAATTGAAAAATGGTATATAGTTTTTTTTATCGTGTTCATTGATTTTTGTAGAACAGACTGTTTATTATACTAGGGGACAAGTATTAGAATGTGTATGTAGTATCCATATATACGAAGAGAACACATCATGGGCATTGCTGAAACCTGAAGTGTTATAATCATCATTATTTAAGTATAAAATAATTTTGCATGATTTTTAATCACTTGTTTAATAAAAATCATGGATATTTGAGAGGGACTGGCATTCATTAAAGTGATGATGTCAATAATGAATCACAGTGGGGTTTCTGCTAGGACAAATGACCAATTAGCCACTGCATCAGTGCACCAATGTAATGAATTTGGGCCAAATCCAGGATAAAACACATTGAGTAACTAAATTATTTCCAAAAATTAAAACATGTGTTTTATGGATGCTTGTGTAAATGTAATAAGAAAAAAGTATATGGTATGCACATTTAATTAGCAGGTAGCACGGCACTAGGATGAGGAATATGGACAGTACCATACGCTCATCTCCAAGTACATGTGGTGTATTGGTAAAGAATTCAAGAATAATTAAGGCATTGAGCTTATTCTTTATTGATACAAGAACTTCAGCCTCAATCAACATCTGTCACGCTCCTCTCTCAGGCGTTCTCCCATTAAGTCAATAAATATGTACACAGTAAAAACACAAGCTCTTCAGCCAATTGTGTCTTCCCAAGGTCTCTTCTTTCCACCTGTTGGCTGGGCTGCTGCCTTGGGACTGGCTGACTTAGAAATATCTGATGTCTGTGTCAAAGGATTGTGGGTGAAGGTCTGCCGAAGGGGGCCTTTGAAAAAAGGATTAAATCATAGATACATGCTCATTTACAAGAATATCAGGAATACAAGTGCTTAAAAAATAGACCTTAGACTAAAAAAAAAGACGCATAAACCTTATATTATGTACAATCCTTGCCAAAGTTGAAGGTGTAGCCCTAAATGCACTGCAATACTTCATTTTCTTACCTTTGGCTGCAATGTCCAGGTGACCTTTTATCCTTCTTTCTCGCTCCTCCAGCTGCTGGGCCAGCTGAGCGTTCTTCCAGCCTGCACAAGAAACAGAAAATAAGTCAAATTTTAAACCCCACTCCAGTCCCGAAATTACTGTTCAACTTTACTCAGTACTATTCCTGAGTCATGGAATTTGAACATTTTTATATGATGACCCAATAGCATCTGTTGAATTTTCTTATTTATTCACTGTGATCAGAGTGACTTTTGTACAGAAACTAGAAATTCAGAAGAACTCTGTATAATGTTTTTTTTTTTTACTGCACCCAGTAGATATGCCTCCAAGATGAAAAACCTTTAGTTTTTTCCCTTGGAAAAGTCAGGGAAGCGTCTGAATGATTAATTCACCATAGGTAGACTGTCACCTCTGAGAACCTGCCCTTTGCCTGGACTGCAGACATAGAGCAGAACTTTAACTAGAAACGGCAAATATCCTGATCTCTGACCGATCACAGCAGGGTCTGCTAAAAATGAACAGAGAACAAGTCATTAGGGGCAGTCAACGCACCTTTCTTAATGCTCTGGATAAAACCCTCAGAGGGGGGCAAGGCAGATGTAGGATGGGCAATCCTTTGTGGAATCCGCAGCTTCTCCCTGACAATGGGGTGCTTCAGCACGGCCACTTGAACCAGAGAGAAGACGTTGGAAGTCATCCAGTATGTGAACACCGCCTAAAAACAAGGCACTGATGATATCAAGGACTGCTGTAACATTAGAAATATTTCTTATTAAATTTAACTACATGTAAACAAAATGTATTTAAGTACATAAAAGTTGTATTTTAATTATGCAAGATGCATTGCTTTAGTATCCCAACCCTAAGTAAAATGCCAAAAACAGAAATTAAATAATCTTTAGCATCAGAAAGCAGCTGAGAGAAGACTGTGGTGATGTTGAAACACACTGTTGGGAAGTTTATGGTGAGAGGGAGGATGACAAAGGGCATGATCCTAAATACAGTCTTCATCGCCCGTAGATTAGGGTTGTCCACACCAGACTCTGCACCTAACTGAGATGGAGAAAAGACATAACACTATTTTTGAATTTTGAACTTTTTTTTAAAAAAGTTGGGATTTAACTGGTGTTCTTACCTCCAGAATGGCAAACATAGTACCAGTTACTGCCAGTGGAAGGATATAATAGGGATCTGATGCAGTGAGGTCTGAGAACCACCAAAGGCCACCAGTTTGCAAGCTGGGAACAGGTAGGTATGCCATTTTTCTCAGGGCAATGAAGAAAGAGATGAAAATGGGTGCCTGTCAAGAAAATAGGGGAGAAAAATCAAAAAGATACAAATAATTTTAATTATGTGCACTCTAGTTCATTGTACTTGACCCAAAATGCATTCAGGTAATAATCATTTGATCTTACATCGCAATAGGTTGTCATACCTGAACTATAGGGACCAGGAAGCCACGGAGCGGATTGACATCATGTTTCTTTTGAAACATCACCAAGTCAGAGTAAGCTTTTGAGACTAGAGTGACAGAGAGAGAGACTAGTTATCCATAGTATTTGTGCCATCATCCTGAAGAACACATTTGACAAAAGTATAGAACATGGGGGATATGGAAAATTTGGGGAGGGGAAGTCACTGACACTCAAACTTGTTGCCACTCTGCTTGACTTCGTTGAGGCGAGTGGTAAGTTTGTTCATCTCCGGTAAAACATTGTTCAGCTTCGCAGCTTCCCTCTGACCCTTCACAATCACTGGAAACACAATGCATCGAGCCAACACTGTGCCTGTGCAGAAAAGGCAAACATGCACACAAACCGTGAACAGTGCAAATGAAACCAAGCAGTGTACGCTCCCTCCACAAGACCCTGAACAGACAGACAACTCACAGTTAGGCTGCAGGCAGGCAGCAAGACAAGCATGCATCTAGTAACTCTCCTTGACACTGTGGCTGACTTACACAAAGTTTTAATACTGTGATATATACTTCCAAAATAAACCTTCAATCCTTCGGTCCCAACTAAATATATAAACTATCTGAATAAACATTTTTCATCTATATTATAAAGGAATTCAAATAGCATATATTTAAGTAGACAATGGCCCTTTTCCTACAATAATGTAATTGTTTGAGAGACTATAATATGATTTCCTTCAGATTTTATTAGCTAAAAGCTTCCCACTGTGTTTAAAATGGAATAATCCATCTCACCTACTACAATCGCCCCCCACCAAGGAAGGCCTACATCCACATGAATAAACTCCAGGATGTTCTGAATCAGGCCCACAGGGGTGTAGCTACCGAGGCCCAACTCTGATAGGCTGACCTCTGTCCCTGCCCCTCGCAGAACATCCACTGCAGTTGGAGCGGCCTCCACTACCTCTGCTGTCACAGGCTGGGGGACAACAGGGGACGCGTCGACACTTGCCACGGGGGTGGTGACTGGCATGTCCACTGGCCCGGCAGCAGAGGCCGCCTGGACAGATCCAGCTGATGTCTGAAAATATTAAGGCGAGGAGACTACAATTTCGTAACA
Organism: Denticeps clupeoides; assembly: GCF_900700375.1. Taxonomy (NCBI): domain Eukaryota; kingdom Metazoa; phylum Chordata; class Actinopteri; order Clupeiformes; family Denticipitidae; genus Denticeps; species Denticeps clupeoides. Next base: position 20,481,314 of record NC_041707.1, read on the forward strand.
AATCTGCACTGTGGCTGAATCAGCTAAGAAAGAATATGCCACTGTCATCTTTGTGTTGGTAGATATGGAATAATGAGTAAGTTATCAGTCATACATTAAGCTGTAAGATATGGTGAAGCGACAGACTTACCTCTGTGCTGCTGTACCTGAGGGACACAGAACTAGCGACCAACAACTGTCCATGCTGCTGAAGTCTTAGGACGGATCTGGCCAGCGGACTCCTACTGCCTCCTGGCGTGTGTAGATAAGACCTTTGCCCAGCAGACTACGACAGAAGGTGACGAGGTTAAGAAGCTGTCGTGTAAACGCCACGGCTTTAAATCGCCATTTCTGTCTCAAGATCGACGAGACGCGTAGAGGCATTTTCCTTTAAATTTATGCACAGCCCTGACGGCTCGCTCAGGCGTTACACCGCAATAAAATCACACAGGATATTCAGACAAACCTGGTGCCGAGTCGACAATATGGGGTACAAGCCAGAGCCTGCACCGTTTATCTTTTTTAAGAAACATGAGGTTAAACAACCCTGCGCAACCCGTCCCCTGAGCGCAGCCATGTTGAAGCAAACATGGCTGTGTGTACGGCGAGCGTTAGGGACCAAGCTGCATGTCTTTTGCGTTTTAAAATTCTCTTGCTCCGTGTTATTGGTTTACACCGCACACTGGGTGTAATGTTTGATGCAGGGTTAAATTGGATCACTGTTTAAGATCTATTTAACATTACAGAAAGGGACGCTCACTGCTGTCTGTGCCGCACTTTAATTTGAAAGCTGACGTCGAACCGGAAGTGGGAACTTTTGTCGCAGCCGGGCGCTCAAATTTCCATGTGGAAGCGGCGGATGTGAAGTTACGCGCGTCACTTTGTGTTTTTATTAGTATAATTTTTGTGTTTTACAGCGCGTTTCCCTTATAATGTCAGACACATGGAGCAATATTCAGGCGCACAAGAAGCAGCTGGATTCCCTTCGGGAGCGTCTGCAGCGGAGACGGAAAGACACTTCTCAGCTGGGCATAGGTACTTGAACACAACATTGCCCTCCCGGGTCCGATTAATACGCTTTTTAAAACCGGGGTGGCTCAACAGTATAATATGATGTAAAATGCGTTTAGCCGCACCGTTGGCTGTATCTGTACACTTTGACCACGTGACCAGCTGAAAATCTGAACGCTTGCGATGGTTTTGGACTTTAGACGTGCTGGGCGGGGATGGTACCTCAGTTCGGAGCGACAGCCCGGGCCCAGCAGCCCAGAACACCCCGAAGGTTGAGGAGGAGAGACCGCCAGACCCAGAACTGGAAAGTAGGCTGCTGGGGTACCTATCCGAGCTGGGTCTCTCCCTGCCTATTGACTCGCTAACCATCACGGAAGAACTCAGTACTGTAAGTAGTCACTTAATTAATATATGAGTTGGGTGTGATGCTTTAAAAAAATTCACATCTATTGATGTGCACTGCTTTTTTCCCCCCTGGTCTTTCTGAAGGGTGAGGCACCAGTTTCCCATGGCAGCATTCAGAGCTTGCTCCTCAAGTTCTCTGCTCAGGAGCTGATCGAAGTCCGGCAGCCATCCACAACGCCTACATCATCTTCCTTATCCTCACCCTCCACGCTGGTCACATCAGTGGACCACACGAAAGTCTGGGCGATGAGCGGAGGTGTAGCCCTGCCTCAGAGAACTGGTGTCAAGAGGAAAGGCGAGGACAGCATTCACAGTAAACGGGCACCAGGCTCCTCCCCATCCCTACAGTCACCGCCGTCCCCGCCACAGACGTCCTCTCTTTCTCTGGCGGCATCCTCGTCAGCGCACACAATTGGCACATCCGACTGGAAATGTGGAGGTGGGGTGGGTGGGCCAGAGAAAAAGAGCAGGACCAGCAAGGGGCAAACGTCCCACTTGGACATGGAGATTGAGAGTTTACTGAACCAGCAGTCCACCAAGGAGCAGCAGACCAAAAAGGTTAGAATCATAACAAGCATGGCAGCCTAAAATCTTTCAACAATGTGAAAGACATTATCATTGTCTCAATGTAATATCTCATGGAGGTATTGTTTATTGTATATTTTATTGCAGGGAGAATTCATGCTTATTAAATGTATATTTGAGAAACATATTGAATAGTTTTTATTCAGTTAGTGCAGGCATTCTGAAGTGACAATATCCGATGTTAATTAGAGAACACAGGTCATCTTCCACTTTAACTATAGCTGTCCTACTTGTATAAACTATAAAAATAAAATGTGTGTCTGTCCTCTAATATCTGCTTTCCTCCTCCTTTGCAGATGAGCAGGGAGATCCTTGAGCTACTAAACACCAGCTCGGCAAAGGAGCAGTCCATTGTGGAGAAGTTCCGCTCTCGTGGCAGAGCTCAGGTGCAAGAGTTCTGTGACCACGGAACCAAAGAGGATTGTGTTCGTTCTGGAGACACACCACAACCCTGTACCAAGCTACACTTCCGGTCTGTTTCACACACACACCGCTGCAGTCTTGGCATCAGTTTAACATAGTCTGTGCATATTGCTCAAATAATCATGCTTTAATATGTAGTTTATTTGCATTGTGATCATCAGAATATCCAAACGTTATGCTTAGAATAAGCTAATGATATACAGGGTGGGACCGAACAGTGACGTGTTCAGTGGTTGGTTTTCGCAGGCGAATCATCAACAAGCACACAGATGAAAGCCTGGGCGACTGCTCCTTCCTCAACACCTGCTTTCACATGGACACCTGCAAGTATGTGCACTATGAAATCGACAGTCCACCGGAGGCTGAAGGGGCTACCTTGGGGCCACAACCCGGGACAGCTGAGCTGGGATTACATCCAACAGATGGAGACAGCAACGTAGGCAAGCTGTTCCCCTCGCAGGTCAGAAAGTGTTACTTTGTGCCTTCGTACAATATAGAAAATGTGCACACTGCAACCTACAAATATCCACAGGAAGTTTAACTAAAGTTCTGCATGTGGCATTATTATCCCCAGTGGATCTGCTGTGACATCCGCTACCTGGATGTATCCATCTTGGGGAAGTTTGCAGTGGTAATGGCAGATCCCCCCTGGGACATCCACATGGAGCTGCCATACGGTACACTGACCGATGACGAGATGAGGAAGCTCAACATTCCCATCCTCCAGGATGATGGTTTTCTGTTCTTGTGGGTCACAGGGAGGTATGAGACCAGTTGTCAACTTTTAAGGGCTTAATTATTAGAATTTGCAAGCTCTTTTCATGTCTTAAAATGCCCAATCAGGTAAGTTTTAGCAAGAATCTAAGCTTGTATTGCCTTGAAACATTCCCATCACTGAAGCAAAGTGCCCTCACCAAGTCCCTTTTTTTATGCTGGAAAAATGCTGTGACACAGGTAATGTTCTTCTCCAGTGGTGGCATGATGACTGGGCGTGACCGCTTTGGACTGTATTTTGCCTGGTACAAACCAGGTGTCTTTACTGTGACTGTGTATCCACCTCAGTATTAAATCTGTTTTACAGGGCCATGGAGTTAGGCAGAGAGTGCCTGAGCCTGTGGGGGTAAGAACGTATCCTCTGCTCTTATTCATTTCAGCCACTGCTTGGTTTTTATGCCACCTTTTGACCGTAAATGTTATTAGCTATGAGCGAGTGGATGAGATCATTTGGGTGAAGACGAACCAACTTCAGAGAATCATTCGTACCGGGAGAACTGGTCACTGGCTTAACCATGGGAAGGAACATTGCTTGGTGAGTGGGGTCTGTTAGTATGTCTGATTGGGGAACGTGTGGCGTTTCTGTGTAGTTTCGTGAATTTGTTTTATTGATTTAGTGGTTAATTTGTTCACTGTTCTCTCGTATTCTCCCCAGGTGGGTGTGAAGGGAAATCCTCAAGGGTTTAACAGAGGATTGGACTGTGATGTCATTGTGGCTGAGGTGAGGTTTAAAAAAAAAAAAAAAAAAGACCAAAAACAGATTGGACTGATGTGCTGACACATGCTGTCTGTCTTTCAGGTTCGTTCCACGAGTCACAAGCCTGATGAAATCTACGGGATGATTGAGCGCCTCTCTCCGGGTACCAGAAAGATTGAACTTTTTGGAAGACCCCACAACGTGCAACCAAACTGGTAAGTTGGACCTTGACGTTTGTGTAACCCCTTTTAAAGTAGTATTTGGAAAAAAAAGTTTTTACTGCAATGCAATTAATTCATTTATTGACACCCCTGTATTTAATACGTTTTAAAGCTGCACAGTGTAGTGTGAGACCATTCCAGGGTCCTGGACTTCTGCACAGTCACCCACAGCTTGATGTATATTTTTTTATAGGGTGACACTTGGCAACCAGCTGGACGGGATTCACCTATTGGACCCAGACGTCGTGGCCCGATTCAAGAAGCGATATCCAGACGGTGTCATCTCCAAACCCAAAAACATGTAGTCCAGAACAAGTCTGGATTCCCTCAAGTACACTGTAATCTCTGAACTTTGCCTGAAGCTCAAATGCTGATAAATGACCACATTTGATTTGTAATAAAACTAAAGTAAAATGTCTTTTTTTGTTGTTTTTTTTGTAATGTAACTGAAACATTACAATCTTGGACCTGACTTCATAGTGTGTATCTCTGAACATTGCTTTACTCTCACTTGACCGCTGTAGCTTCAACAAAGAACTGGTACCCACCCACCTGGCCGAAGGATTGTTACTGTTTAATGTCTCGGATTGGTCATGTTCGGAGACGCTCAATACAAGCAGCATGATTTATAAAGTACCTGGTAGTTGCAGGTGTTTCCATAAAGCGACTTGTTTCATACACAACACTAAATTTCAAACTTCAATGAATACAAAATTAAGAACTTCATGAGTTTTATTAATATTTTTTGCAAAGTTGAAAAAAATAAACCTCTTAAGAAAAGTTTCTCTTGTTTACACATGATATTACATACCAAAATTGTGGGCAACACTGAAACAACAGATTTGTGATTATAGCTACATATATCTTGTTAGACTGTTTGGACTGGAGACATATTGTTAAGAGTCTGTAGGCTGAAAAATCCCTACGGGTTACAGAAAGCACTTGCTCATCTCAAATTTCTAAAGATTAGTACAAATGTATCTTAAAAAAATAATCAAAACCGTGGAGTTGTTGGCTAGTAACTCCAATGTACTCTCAACCGAACTGCTAAATTATCACTCTTCTGTATTCTCTCTCACACACAGAAAAATACACAGGCAAAATAAAATGCACTTTCTGGACTGAAAATGTAAACGTTGTGTCCTCAACTCTTCCCATTTCGGTGTGAATAGTGATCACTATTATTTGTGATATCTGTATGGGGTAAATGTTGGGGGTGAAATCTGGTAGCTTCAACATGAGCCGGTCAGTCACACGTTCCCCGTTACACCTCCACATTCTTCTCTTCCTCCTCCCAGCATTCCACTCAGAGGTGATATGAGATCAAAGGTCAAATCTTTTTACTATCCTTTGGAAAGCAACAGTCACTGGAGCTTTGGGCTCGAGGGCTTTAGTAAGTGGCATCCACAGCATTGATGTTGCTGTCTAGCTGGTGTCGGAGGGAGAGACGAGCCTTGTGGGAGAAGTAGACCTGAGGGCCTCCGCCCTCCCCATCACTGGTCACTGATGTTGTTGAGGTGAGTCGGGGTTTCACCTCATCAGTGGCCACTGAATGGACGCAAAAGAAATTAGATGTGGGGTTAGAAAGATCGTTCTCCAATAAATAATCTCTACTGTTCAGCCTAACACAGTTTACATACTGTCAAATTCATAGGATACATGCACCAGCGTTCAGTTTCTGACAAGCACTAACTGATGTTAATTTTAGGAAAATTGTGATTTAAAAGTATTCTCTGGCATTGGTTTCTGTAATGACTAGGTCTTTAAAGTACAATTATTTAATTTGTACTCCTGTTTAAACGTGGTGATATGTTCACTGTCATCATCACCACCTCTGAGCATATTGCAGCTCCCTCACCTGCCTCTGGAGGGCACTGTCTCCCCTTGCACCTCTCCTTGCAGCGTCTGTAGAATGGAAAGCACTGGAGCACTTTCACACCCATGGATCCGAGGGATGTGTGGGAGCCTGAAAAGAAATTGAAAAATGTAGAGTTGACTTACTATCCCATTATTACATATTATTAAGTGTCAATACACTTTTCAGGCATTTCACAAATGTATTGCCAATTACTGTTTAGTATTTTTCAATTTATTTTAGAATTAAAAACAAATAGATTTGTTTGTCTCTCATGGTATAGAATGAAAGCAAAACATATCTACGCATGAATCCTTTCTAGTGACACCACTAACACGTGATAAACCCTCGTATAATGCCCCATAATCTTTTAAATAGATGTCAGTGGTCTAATGATGACAAGCAAGCAATCTAATAAATCCTTGGTTGGAATTAAACCACTGAGGTCATGGATCCAATGACAGAAAGGGGCGTGTTATGCTAACCAATTACGACACAATGTCAGCTTCCAGTCACATTAGCCCGCAGGCTTCAATAATGCTTATATGTTGCAGTTTCTTGTACAAACTGGTTGCCGCCTCATCAAATCTTCATGATCTCACAAAAATTTTAAGCTTGAATTTGTTTTTTGACATGTATGGACAAGGCTTGGAACAGGAAAGTTAGAATCAGAGCCAGGTGAGTCATGAACTGCCTTGATGATTGACAGTTTGGCACTACCCACTGGTTTTAGGGGTGAAAAAAACGTAGACATGGCATTCACCTTCATATTGCAGGTTTACTTAGTGGTTCCCATATTATATTGTAATTATACATTGTTATTATAATTTTGTCAAGATGTTGTTCTCTAGGTTGCTGTCGTGCCGTGACATGAAAGCGCTTGCAAAACGAAGCTGCACATTCCCTTTTCCCAACAGCACCAATCTGTTCTTATGCTTTTGTGTTGGTCCTAATTGGTCATTCCTTTCTGATGACAAGCTTGAAATAAAGACAAGTAACATAGTTCTTACACATTTTTACGCTTTGACAAAGCTGCCATACATCATACCAAGCTGCAGAAATGTGCCTAAAAGAACAGAGAAACACAGTTGGCTAAACAGTTGGTGCCCTAAAATACAAAAAGAATTACTGGAAAAGGTGGAAATTCTGGAATTCATTGAAAAACGGAAAACACAAATGCAACCAGTTTTTTTAGTCACAGCACTGAACAGAGCCTGATTTGGTCTTTGCATCAATAAATGCTTTATGGTGCGACATTTGAAGACTTTGCTGGGTTGGTATTGCAAGTGGTGCCATGTCAAAATACCCAAATGCCATCAGCCCCTGAGCCCCAGACCCCACCCCTACTGCACTCTCTCCTTCTACCTTGTGACTCTGAGATCATCTCTCACACCAACTCTACAGAAGTCTCATGCACCATCAGAATTGGGCTGCTTCCCAACTCCACTCTGGCTTCCGATATCGCAGGGGACTCCAGGCTGGTTGCCCGCCATCATTCTGTGGCCCAAATTCTGTCCCGGTCCTCTCTCACACTCACAAACAGTGTTCCCACCGAAAAAGAACACAGTGTTCCCCTCAATTCTTTTTCCCATAACCTTTCCAAGTGCTGGTTTTGGGATCTCCATGGCAAATGCCTTGTGCATTAATATCCCACCCCCAATGATCTAACACGCATTGTTAGTTTTCATACACATGCTTACATACACACACACATTGACTGAGTGGAATTTGGGCATTCCCACTTCCTGCTCTGCCAAAGCTCAGAAGTAGACAAAACCGAGAGGAGAAACGAGGGATGAAGTGAATAGGGGACTGATGGGACTGTGCCAAAGAGGACAGAGTAAAAAAAAAAAGAAAAAGGGGGCCATGACAAAGAGGACTGAGCTGAAAGAGTTTTTTCCCAGATCAGAGCTTCTCCTCCTTTGCCTCAGGTTTTCACCCAGAAATGCCAAAGTCCAGTTAATATGTATGCGGTTTCCAGCTTATGATAGAAGCGGTCCATAACAACCATTTACTGTTTGCCTTCTGTATGCAAACACCGAAGGTCAAAGACTTTTCGAGATGGGCGTAGCTCAACTTCATATTTTCCATGTGCTTATCCAACATTTACTCACAACTTTCAGTATGCAGAGCCAGCTTTCCCGTTCAGTCTACAGGTTTACAAGCTTCTACAAACATGCTTGGAAAACTGGACACCGAGCGTAATCTGACAGTCTGTTTACACTCTTTTCATCTTTTAGAGTCCTATTTAGTCCTGATTTGGGTGGGGGCGAGAGGTTCTGCAACGCGGACGTGTGGCATCATGCCCGCCGCCCTGCAAGAGTCAGCAGGTCAGCAATCTAGCAGGTTCAATCCAATACAATTCTGCCCACTGTTGGTAACTTATAGGAAGCATCCAAAAGAATTGCAAGTGGTCACACTTTGAATGCTGTGTAATGATGCATGATGATAGGTCAGTCTCTTCTTCAACCTTTCACAATACTATGAAAGCGTTTCATTCATAGTGATGCCAACAATTTAACTATGCTCAGAACAAAATCAATATTCCAAAAATGGAAATTCCAGAATGAAGTTATTTTTCAGGCCTGGGGACAGGACACTTGGTCCTTCTGAAATGCATTCTTATGGTCAGTGTACAACGCGTTTCGTTCAGTTTTTCTCCTTTACACCGATGTGATAAAGATTCAGTGTTACAAATGCATAAACCAGTCGTGACATTGCATACGCCTAAACTGCCTTCAGTGGGTTAAGTGAAATGTAAGAGTAAAAGGTAATGAGGATGATCCACCAGGCAAGCCTTGGTGGTAAAGTAGCCATACCGGCTATGCCAGGTTCTGAGAATAGTCACTAGCTTCCTATTCTCGGTATTCATTCTAGAGAAAACCTGGCAGACTCCTCCGGCTCCTCCGCCCTCCCTTCACAAAGCCTCTGACCAACCAGGAGTGCAAGTTTTGCTCAGGGGACTAAAGTAACCTGTCCTGGCAAATATTTCTGGAGGAGCCATGTGTCCTCATTCCAGCCTTATCTTAATGGCCACGTTAGACTGGTTAATGACCGGGTTCGGTTGTGAGGAATCCTGCATGAGTGCCGCTATACATCGGATTTGATCCGAAGCTCATTTTTTAACACAGAGCTTGTGTTTACATGGAACAGACCTCAGGCTTGTTTGGTAGCTGCATTATATAAAGCTCTTATCCTCCAGAGCCACCTGAGAAGGAATGCCTTGAAAGTTTAGACTCTACCTATTGCTACTAGAATGTTCCTTTGACGTCAGAGCAATGTTTTTTTTTTTTTTTTTAGTGCACCGTCAATCAGCGGCTATGAAAGTTGAATTCTCACTCTGTTGTGTATACAATAGACAGTAATTCATTTTAATTTCGCAATCACACGCACGCAGGGCGCTGACACACCCCCCCCCGGAGGTATAAGATGTTACTGTGTTCTCACAGCAGATCGCTTTTAGGAGTGATGATTATATTATAGCTTCACGTCTTACCTGATGCGGGAACGTGAAATTCTCCGTGGAGGAAGGTCCCGAGGAGCTGCAAGTTCTCACCAGCCTCTCCAGAACTCGCGTGGCGCTTCCAGCTTTAAATAGCTGATCTGTGGAAGTCGGACAGCAGCCACGCCCCCCCGCCGCCGCCCCGCCTCTTCTCTCAATGGAACCGGTCCAGCCCGGGCGAGCTAAGCCCTTTTATTAGCGATCCATTCAAAGTCTGTCTTGGGGATCGGGCTGGTTAAAATGTCCACAAACAGGAAGTCATTTCCGTGTCGACCTGCACTGCTGTGCGGGTTCACGAACTTCTGTTTTTGACCCCCGCACCCCACCTCGCCAACTCCCGACATCCCGTGAGCTGAAACGCCAGCTTTCCTGCAGGTTTAATCGAATCACAGAGACCTGGTGGCATTAGTCCCCCCCCTAGCCCTCCCACCGCGCACCGAGCGCTTCCGATCGTTGCGACATCCGTGGCGAGGCGGGGTCGTGAGGAGCGTGCGTGTCGGGCTCCGACCAATGGTCCCTCACAACCCTATTACTCTCATTCACACGCCTTTATATAAGACACAAAACAATAGATTACTGCAGCACAATTCCTACCAAATACCAATGTTAGATGTGAAAATCTGTATTTGCATGAAAATATGTTGATTTAATTCAAACATCAGACATCACACTCAAATATTCAAGTCTTCCCTTCCCTGACATGTTTTATGTGTTTGTGTGTGTAAGACCTTCACTTAACATCACAGACAGAATATACTTGCGAAACAGCAAAACTCTTAAACACCAGGAACGTAAGAACCTGGAACTCTCTTACACTTACATTCAACTTTTATGTTAGATTCTCAGTTATGTTGAATGCATTTGACAGCAGAAGAGCTTCAAGTTCCCAGTCGAAGCAATCCAAATAGTGTAATTTCATAACCACTACAGACCTCTTGGTGGGGGCGCAAGAAGCAGGGCGCCCTGCTGCTAGGTTTTTTCACCTAATGCTACGTAAACCAGGTCTGGGTGGGAAATAATAAAGAGCTCAGTGGGTGGTGGGGTGGTGGCTCCATGGATCTGAAACTAGCTAACATAACTGTTTCTTACTCCTGTCTGGCGCTGCTGGAACGGTAGCTGCCAAGAACACTTAATATCAACGCCCAGTTGGAGTATTGGCATCTCTAATTTGTTCCCCAAACTTGCACACTCTGTCTTTTTAATGATTTAAGGACAGTTTTGTAGCAGTGAATGTGTCGCTGACCCTCAGTAGAAGATTCACTTTACTCTTTGAGACTTGACATACTTTAGCAAGGATGAGACAGGAGCAGAGAACTTCTTCCAGGTGAGTGCTGGCTGGACAAACCAATTATTGTTCATTTAATTTGATAGTCAGTCACCCAAGGATCCAGTGCTTTCAAAATATGGTGAAACATACAATACACGTTTTTGCACATAACACTAGGAATTCGTCTGTGCCTATCAGTTTGCTGTCTGGTTATAAAGTATTGGCCAGATGCTCTTGCATTTGCAGATTTGTGTATTGTGTATTACTGCAGGCCAAGAGCGCTCCTTAAATAGAAAAGAATCCTTCCCATGAACACAGGATTGAAAAACGTGTCGCCGCTGGTGCATTACATGCTCGAGAGTTCAGTCATGGAAGATTACTAGACCTCCCAGTCCAGACCCGCAAAGGGTATTTCACTGATGGCATAAACTTATTGGCTCATCCTTATCGCTGTGCTGTTGTCACTTGTCTATGGTGGACCAATCAAATTTGCTTAAATGAAAAAAAAAAAAAACATATTCAAATACTCCACCACTTGTGCAAATGCTTTGCACTTTTAGTTATTTGGCCCACTGGCTTCACAGAGGTCATCTAAGTACAAGATGAGAATAGCTGCATCATAAATAGTGACAGAGGAAAATAACGACTCTTATAATAACTACTGGCCTGGTTCCTACTGACTGCAGGAGTGACCTAATGTTGAATTTGAACAGTGGATACTGATTACAGTCTCAGCATTCAAAGGACCTGAACTATACATGAGTTCTACAAAGTATAAGTCTGTTTTTAAATTCCTTGACTGACTGCTAATTCCAAAGCATTTTAACTGTTCATAAATCCTGGGCTTCAAATATTTTTATTGGCATTTCATTCGTTAATCTGAGTAAACATGTCCATGATTTTTTCACACTCATGTACAGATGTACAGGACACAGTGTCTGTAAATCTCCCTGTTTTTTCTCCCTGCAATACTTCTGCCACATTCCAGCTCAAGTCGCCTCAGACTGGTTTTTCTGTTTGCATGTATGAACCCCCCCCCCCGCCCCCCTTTCCCAGCTTTTCCCTCTCTGTCACCCCACTTTTCTGCTACTGAGTACCCCAACCACCGACAGAGTGAAAGAAGGTTGTCCGTCCTGCTCAGCGCTCCACAGAGAAGGATGTGAAACCTTTTCCCCTTGCCAGCAGGTTACACCCTCTTGTTGGGTGTGGAGTAACCCTATTCTTGCTCTGTATCTGTACACAAGATGAATGCTCAGACTTAATAAACCATTTATAACTTTCACCATGCAGGCCCAATGGGACAATACACTTCCTTGATTTTTTTTTTACAATACACTTACTTGATTTTATAAATGACTTACTGTGTCATATATGCTTAATAAGTGTATAAAGTATTCAGATCCCTTTTTTTCACAGTGGCATTTATCAGAGTGGTGTTTTTGTTTGTGTGTGTATTGGCTTTACGATACAGAAATCAGAGATATGTAGGTAGAGACAAGCCCTAAAGCAATTTGCCCTCTCTTGTTTTTTTGAAAGCTTAGATGGGTTTTGCTTACACATCTATTTTCTGTTTTCTTTTTTTTTCATTTTTGAGTGAGTAACCAGCATGCAGTGGCTTGCTTACAAGCCTATTTACGCCCTTTTCAACTTTTTTCTTTCTGTACCTACTGCAGGATGTTTGGAGTGGACTGCTAAAGATGAGAACCCAGCAGGATAAAAAAAAAAAAACTAAACTAGACTATTGCTGTGTCCCACTGAATGCAATAAGACATCCTTTGTCCCAATCCAACCAGAAGTGTGTACACTGTGCCTGTCTTGTCTGTCACGTGCCTTGCATTAGAAGTAGCAGAAGAAAAAAAAAGCAGAGAATGTCCTGGCCCCTGCTCGCTCCTTGCCTACGCCCTCCCTCTCTCTCTCTCGATGTTCACTGGCGCATTCAGGAGTGTCCCTGTTCGCGACTGGAACTTTACGTAACTTGAGTGCAGACAGGGGGATGTGACATTTGTGCAAAAGTCCTAAATATGGCATCGGTTCAGTTGTCAGGACTGGGGGCCCTGAAGGGGCGGTTAAAGGCGCGAGGGAGAGCAGCGTCAGCTCTTATCTGTCAGCTCAGCAGGCGCTGTTTGGGTGCCAGCCCCCGGTTGACGTTGTTTATCCTCATCAGTGTGGTAAGATTGCTTATCCTGGTGTTAGGTAACAACTACTGAGAAATTTGCGCCGGCTGCCTTGGCAACCCTGAAAGATTACAGGCTTTACCTGCGCGGCCTCACCGTTTTGGCTTGTGGACTGCAGACACAGGGAGGTCCAGTGACCAGACACACGCCCTAGTGACTCACAGACGCAGCGATCTGTTTGAGATGGATGATTATCTACATGTCAGGAATGGGTAGAATCTGTGACAGATGAAAAAATAAAACACCGGATGAAAACAGGTTTGAGCATGATGCAGTTGATCTTTTGCAAGTATCTCATGCATTGAAAGGGAAAAAATGTAAATTAAAATGGTTTCATATATTGAATCAAATCAGTTTGTGTATTTTTATCCTTTTGGTCAGGTGATGCCAGTTGACAGAGGTGTGAGTCCTGCTCATTGATTAGGCCGGGTGATCAGGACTTTTCAGTAGTTTTCTCACATTCATGTCCATTGCATGTTGGTCAAATGCTGTTATGTTGCATTTTGTTTTTCAGATGAGTCCTGTTTCTGTGTTCCCAGCCATCGCGCCGATTTGGTTTTGTCTATTAAAACTCCCTTCTGTTCCTCCTTTTGTACAGTGACACTTAAAATACAAAAAGTGCTTTCCTTAGAATTGTACGCATTTATGCAAAGAGCTGCATTATCGGCAGGCTGAACTCCAAGATGTGGCCCAAGGGTGGATGTTATGTAAAGTACACTGTGACACAATTTAGTAATGAAGGCGGAATAATTTTTTTGATGCTCTCACTTTTTTGACATTGTTGAGCAGTTCCTGGTCATCACGTGAGAAGTCATAAACAATAGCAACTTATGATTCTGTCACAGATATAGTTTCTTTTTGTTGCTGCCAGTTGATAGACTTTCAGATGAGGATTTTATTTCAAGTATATAAAATGTAGCAGACTAACAATCAGACCCATCAATATGAAGTGAGTTGCAGCTCTTTCTGATTTTGTAATAATTAATTTTTTAAGTGACTAGATATTTATAGCTTGATTAAATATTTTCATTGCCATCTTGTACACCCAATATTTGTTTATATTATGTTGTGGCTAATTATATGTGATTATATGTTACTGTATTTTGTTAAGTATCTTGTTAAGAAACTAAATTGTTTATCCCTTTGCAAAAAACACAATTTTAGATTAAATAACTTGATAATTTTATTATTAAAGAGAATAATATGAAAAGAATGCAAGAAGTCAATTGCACAACATATACATTTGCTTTAGAGGATTAGACACTCATGAATTTTATGTCAGTTTTGTGTAAAATGCCAGCTTTGAAAATTATTCTTTATAAAATGAAGATCTGGTCACAGGAATTCATAAATTGTTATGACTAATCAACTCAAATCAGGCAGATGTTCAGTTGAATACCGTTATTGTCAAATGCAATCTTTGCCAGCAATAACCTGCAGTAACCATTCAATAAAGTGAAGGTCAGAATGGTTCTGAATTAATGTCCAGTTGAATATCAACAACAACTTCGTAGACCCTCACAATCCTCCATCATCCTGCATATAAACAGACAGAAGAGTTAACTTTAGTTAGTGATGGACAGGAATATTTGCCTTAAATTTTTATTAAATTCTATTGTCTCTGTAAATTGTGACAGTATAATGCATTTTCAACCCGTAAAAGTGCACGCCCAAAGGCAGTTAGTGTGACGATAGAAGGCCAGTTTTGCAACACCCACTGGACATCTTTGTTTAAGCCTTTATGTTTAATTTGTTATGGAATACATTAATTAATAAATCATTTTTCTTTGGTCCCTCTATATCCCGCTAAAATAAAATTTTTGAAGCTGAGCACATGCGCACTTGGTGCTTACCTCCTTGCTGTCCCGGCAGTCACCACAAAAGCAGCCAATGCAGCCATTGATGACCTGGATGCCACAGAGAATGAGCTGGAGGAGGCCAAGGCAGAGGATGATGGCAAAGCAAACAATGTGCCATAAAACGATGTTTTGTGGCTCTTTGCAAAGGTCCCACAGGGTCTTGTCCGCCAGATAACTCTCGTTGCTGTATATATGAGAAAATAGTGCAGATAAATGAAGGGATTAAAAGAATGCTCCAGAGAGAGCTGCATCACATCCTGATTGAGGAAGATGTGCACTAATTATTAATACATTATAACATATCAGATTGAAAACAAAGGTTAGAAAAGTTACATATTTAATAATTAATACATTAGCAGTAAAATTTCAAAATTTCAAAAGATTCAGTACATATATAGAGGAGTAACAGATTGCTTGTTGTCATCAATTGGGTCCACTTGATTTTATAAATGCACAGTAATCGTAAGTTATTAACCTTCATTCAATGATGGAACCTTCATTGAAATCTGGACGAGGTGGTCTAAATCTATTTTTGCAGGAGGCAAAAGGATAATATTTAGGACAAATAAACATAAAGCTCAGTAAAGGTCATAAGCAATTAATCCCGTCACAATCAAGAATCCCCTGAAAACTCCATGAAGTAAACCCAGCATGCGTTATTTTCTCGTTTTTAGTAAAGTGATTAAATGCTCTTAATATACATATTCATAGTGAAAATCTTATACAACATTTTGACTAAGGAGAACACATTTTAAGACATTTTGGTCATAGCACTTCCACTACCTCCCCGTGAGGGGACAAAATATGAATTACTGGTGTCTATTCCAGAGCACTAGAGGCCGGGCAATTGTAACGTATACTGATAGTGGGTTGATGTTGCACCTTAATACACATTTTCATTTTTCGTTTGTCATTTGTTTGTAGAACAGAATAACTCCTTTCTCAGCAGCTCCTAAATTTCACTGCTACACAGCAGCAGGTAGGAAGAATGGAGTGACTGTGAAACACAAGGGTGAAAGGGGTTAAACGGCACATTGTGAAACAAGTGCTCCTATTTTGTCTTAAATATCTACACACCAGCCTGGAGCTCTGATGACAACCCAGGAAGTGTTTCTATGGATATGAGCCAGAAAACCCCGCCAGCCAGTCCAATCGGAAAATACTTCCATGTTTTGTTATTAAGAAGCTTATGTCATAAAGATGCAATCTTTGCATTTGCATGAACCTGTAGCCACAGGAGGCGCTACTCCTGGTGGATAAACAGTGTACACTACTGACACAAAGCCTTCAGTTAATTGTTCAAAAGGAGTCAGACGAAAAGACGATCACACAGATATTTGACTGTAAGGACTCAATGTGCCATATTTCTATGATAAAAGCAGGTGTGGAGTGATGGCATCAGGAATCGTATCATAGATTGTATTACATGTGGCCATTATTTTATTTGAGATAAGGTTTCAGGGAAAGAATGCCATTCAGCATTGCAATGTAGAGAGCTTCAGAAAACATGACACCAGGTGATTGTTATCCATGCGTTGTGTGTTCAAATAAGAGAGGTGGAGAAGCTGTGAAGGGTGTAATTGAAGATGTGTGAGATTTCAAAGAAAAAATAAGATAACAAATAAATAAACAAATAAATAAAATAAATACCCGTCAGGACGATTCTCAAAGGGATACTCCCATTTGCCATTTTCAGTCAGACATTTGGGCCCAATTCCCAACCCGGCAGAAGCAACACTGGTGGAATAGATTGCTCCAATCAGTCCAAACGCAGAAGAGAACACGGAATTCAGCATCTGTCCATGAGAATGAAACAATAGCTATTTATAGACACTAGGGAAGTTAGAAATGATCAATACAGCAATAGTCTATGTGGTGATATTGTATCGATACAGGGACATCAGAGCGGCAAGAGTCTCCGTGCAACTACAACCTCCAGTCCTGTAGATGGTGCTGTACAACTGGGGTCTTTGAATTACTGCTTGGCAGTTAAAAATATTATTTTCAGTCTTATGCATCTTATCTTAACATTTGTGGTGTCCACTAGTTCACAACATCTTGTATTTCAGTTCTGTTTTTTTTTTTTCATTTTCGATGAACTGTAGAATATCATAATATGTAATGTATCACAATATATCATGATTATGGTAGCATGACACATTTATCGCAATACGTGTTGTATCGTGAGATTCTTGCCAAAACACACACCTAATAGATACTGTAAATTTACTATGGATCTAAATGACACAGTTGTGCTCAAATTGCAAGTGCTAGGCTCAAAGGTCAACAAACAGTTCAACAAACTTTTAAAATTTATTCCCAGGCCATGAATTGAAGTTACTCTACTTCACCACTAGAGGTCAGAATTCTCACATAAACCACAAAGTACAAAACATCAGTTCAAGCATACCTTTTAGTTTTCGAGGTTAGAAGCAGAAATATTTAGAAATAAACATGAAAAGTCTGCAGAAAACAGAGCTACAGAAACAGCAGCAGTTGCCGGTAGAAAAACAAGGTTCTGTTTGAGATAAAGGAAATGTGCAATAATTTGTGCAGAGGCCAGTGCTGTTGAACTAATGGACAGAGTATTAGCTGTAGGTAACTAGAATGTAGATGAAAACAATTTTTCTGGCGGTATTTAGGGTAAAAATCACTCCAGAGTGACTGTGGGCACTTGGTGCATAGGTGAAGAATTTGTAGAAATGTAATTTTCTAGCTGAAACACACGCCCTGCTTGATTTCAAGAGCTGCCAAACTCACCCGGCAACGGTTCCCACAGCAACCTTTCCCACAGCAACCCTTGCCCCCAGCCCTGATGGCTGAGCAACTTGGACAAAGCATCTGGATTGAAAAAGATTCAAGGATTTCACTTAAAGTTCATAACACGTTTATAGTTTAACTTCCAGACTATTTACATTCAGTGACATTTCATTTATTTATACTGTGGAACTGATGTCAAAGCATGGTCAATCTAATGTTTACATCAACGTTAATTAGTCTTAAAGTCATCAATTGGGAGGACTAAGCATACAGTCACAAATCTGGAAATGGGCCAGATAAATTCATATTAAACATATTTTCCTTTGATTTTCAGAAAACCATTTTGAATGAGAGAGCTGCACAATTTGGTAACATAAAATAAAAAAAACAAACTTACAAACAGACCTCCACCAAACAGGCCACCCATCAGCCAGACCTGTAGTGAAATCTGTGAGGTCTCCAGAGTTTCACCGTTAGGGAAGAAGAGCAGCAGGTTGACGATCATGCAGGCAAACGCTGAAGGCAGCAGAATCAGGCCCACCAGCCGGGCACACTTTCCAGTGCAACACATGTTTCACCCTCACTTTTCTCTCTTTTCTACGTATTATTGAGATGAAGCCGCCAGAATAGTATACAGACAAGCTTGACTATATTAATAGTAATGATAACTGAATAATAATGCGCTCATTCAGCTTCAGTTCCTGTTCTAATAAACATCAACTAAAAGACAAACTTATCGGTAGTCCTTCCTCATCTAGAGACCAGGTGCGTTCTTCTTCTGTGGGATGCACTTTGAAACCTGTTCATGTTTACCCAACTGATTTCTGTCCTTTCGATGATTGGCTAGCCAGCAGGAAGAAGGAATAGTGAGCCTTTGGGTGGGCAGTAGGTGGGGACATGGAATGCCAAGCACATCAGACATGCCAAAATATCCCAGGACTGCTGGTATAAGAATACTGGACAAAATGTTTACTATTATGCCACAAAGCCACATCAGTACACCAATTAAGTGAGCGAGTGAATTGTGAATGTTATCCATGCAATTACAAGCTTTGCACATAGCAGTTGCCTGAACATTGTACCCTTGGCAAGCTGCTTCCATACCCAAGCTGTCAATGACTGGAGGTCAGGGTTGGTTCATTCATTACGATAAGAGTGCTTTTTACACTGTAACCCTCCAGGAAGTGTTGCTATTGGTTTCAATAGAATTCACCTACAACAAGGCCACTTGTAAAATAGGTGACCATTCCTTGTGAGAACCTATGTTCACACATCCTACGCATTATATAAAGTGAACTTGAGCTTCCGTATTCATGCCTTCCAAAAAATACTGTTTCAAGACCTCCTGTCTATGCAGTTGATCATTTTAGCATTAAAACACCACGATGTTTTAGAGAGCCATTACAAGAATAAGAAGATTCATATTACAAAAAAAAAATCTAACGGAATGAGCAGGGCTCATTATCTATTTTACTCTGAGCTCAATGACAGGGTAATCTAATGTATATGACAACAAATATTTAAGGCTATAATCAGATAGCCTCACATGAAGCACTCAGAAAATTCTTAAGCTGCTTATCTGCATTTTAGCCCATACATTGTTGTTATTAAATACATAACATACACATTTTATACATGTTTTACATTTTAATTCAAACCTTTACATTCAAAATACTTCTGTGCACCACTGGTACAAAGTCCTCCTTTTATTGCACACTGTTTATTATGCATAGTTTTTCTAAGCCTAATGATAAACCCATCACTCAGTGGGTGTGTCTGGTTTTTATGACTGTCAAAGCTGGAGCTCAACAAGGAAAGAACTGATAGCAGATATTGTGATGCACAAGGGAGGGAATATATTTTTTACTGGTAAAACATTCATCGATTAATGTTGGAACTGCTCTATAAAATGATAAAATATATATATTGGTGTTCAACTGGGCCAATTTAGCCTAGAAACTGCATCACGAAAAACTTTCACTTGTTCACCACCCACAGATAATAGTTAACAGTTAGTGATGGCCAGATGACACAGTATGGCTCACAACTGAATCTAAACCAATCTGATTGCTCCCCCACAATACCTCACAAAGGTACATTTCACATTTTTAACTGTTATGGTCAATCAGAAAAAGGATGACATTATAACAATTGCACTTTATTTTGAAAAAGTGAAATGACTGTCATTGTGATACACAGCAGCACAGCACACGGTGAAAACAGTGAAATGTGTCCTCTGCATTTATCCAATCACCCTTGGTGAGCAGTGGCCAGCCATGACAGGTGCCCAGGGAGCAGTGTGTGGGGACGGTGCTTTGCTCAGTGGCACCTTGGCGGATTGGGATTCGAACCGGCAACCGATGCCACTTCCTTAACCACTAGGCCACCACTGCCCCACTGGCTGAGACACTGTACTTTGTGTCTCATCTGTTCAACAGAAACTGATGATGAAAAGGAATAAATAAAGAGGTTACTCCTCATGCAAATAATACATGTTTTATACACTTCTGTCACACTTAATAAACAGACGTTTATAGGTATTTTTACAAATAGGCCTCCACCTAAGATTGGGGGGAAAGCAAAAAGAATTGGTAAGCAGGTAAAAGCGTGTAATAATAGATACAAATGTTCAATGAAATAATAATACAATCTAATAATAATAAATAAAATGCTCACTTACACCCACACACCTAATATGCACACCTAAACAGCATGCATAACATAACGTTCACTAGATGATTAACAAAACAAACAAGTAAACTGTAAAAAGGGTCAGAGTCACCTCTTTGTGCCGAATGTATAAACTCCTTAATTTAATTCAAGCAAAATTGAATAAAAGTGCATGTGTGTTAGGAGATGCAGACTGGGGAGAGGCTGCTAGATAGGAGGAGACATTTTTCTTTCCCCAACTTCTCCACCAATTCTTGCCTATTTACATAGCCCATCATGCATCACATCATGATCTCCTGCATCATATGTGAAGTATATTGATTTTTAATTTTCCATCACATTTGAAAACCACTTTTTCTAAGCATACACAGAGATTATAGCCACACGCATGAAACTGCTCAAGGCACTTTAAAACGACTGTAAACAGACATAGGGGATGGTATGCATTACAGGTTATTTTGTGTTTTCACAGAATTATAAAATCGGTGGTGGGCAGGGTTGTGTGTTCAAAGACATGAAGGTGCCACTAAGGTCCCCTTGAGCAAGGTACCTTTCCCACACACTGCTGCCCCGGTGCCTTTCATGGCTGCCTACTGCTTGGTTAAATGCAGACGACACATTTTGTTGTGTGCACAGATGATAATGACAAAAACAAATCACTTTCACTTTCAAATTGTTTACTAATGTCATTATAATGTCAAAAAACACATTTTAGGTTTTAACACATTAAGTTTCTTTTAACTTGTGTTTTTGTATGCTTCTCTGGACTGCTGCTCTCTGGACCTCTTCATCTGCGGTTGCTACCTGCATAGGACTGTTTCCCATCTTCTCTGTAGGCCTCAAGTGCAACCTCATGCTCTCCTACTTCTGGATCCAGTACAGAGTCCAGCTCTTGAGGGTGGACTTTCATGTTGCCCCTTTTTCTCCTCAGCAAGTAACTCTGAGATTTGCGCAGGCAGTGGGCTAAGAGGGGAGGGAGGCTGGTGGAGGTCTCGTCACTTCTCCTTCCTGACAGGAAAGCTCTTTAGATCAAACAACCTTCATAATATTATGTGCTTTTAAGAGACGTGCTTATCTGTCATGGTGAAAAACAGCAGACAATCCCAAATTGCACACAACCAAACTTGAAACTGTTTCAAATAGTTTCAGCAGAGGTTGACTACGCTAGAGCTGTAATTGGGCGCAAAATGTTAGGCCAGACTCGGCCCAACAGAATTTGACCAGCTTTTTAAAAGTCTGTGTTTCTCTGCGCTCACTAAGGCCGCTAGACTAAGAGGGAAAGGAAATGTTAGAAGAAATGAGTGGGTCTTAAAACAGTTGCTAGAGTCTAGCCTCTGTTTCACCTCCCCAGCATCCATTTTCGCATTTCTCGCATTTTCAAGTTTACTTTAAATAATGAAAAGGAATCACCTGATGACAGTGGCTGAGATTTGCAAATCAATTTAGAGCCCTCTGGTTGTCTCATCAATGGAATTCATATTTTTATGCATTATCTAGAACATCCAGGCAGCAATCTAACCTTGATGTAAAGGCGTGGACCAACTTTTGTGCATCATGCATTGAGATCATATTTCTTATCTTTGCAATATTTCAAAGGTGAAAGAATGCTATATTAGTGATATTATCTACATGTGAATCTTATGACAGACCTGCATCAATATGTACAAGAGCTCCTGTCTTAACAGTGTTTAACAGAAGAAAGACCTCAGAAACACCACAGACACCATTACTCGGGTTGTCCACATGTGTCCCAGAAATATCCCCAGAAATGCCATGCTGTGTTTATAGCCGAGGATTTGATGTGCATGCCATTATTTTATTTTCATAGTGGTCTTACATGAAAGCCAGCACAATATGAATGGACAAAGTTAATGTTAGGACTGATCTCTTGTTTGTATATGGATTATGTGCAGGTTGTTTTAAAAAGAGGATTTCTATACTGAAATGGGAGGAGTGTTATGCATGTGCATTAGTTTAATGGTATTCTATCGACCTCTAATGGAGGATGAGTGTACTGTGCATGTTTAAATCAGTTCAACCTTCATCAGTAAACAGATCTATGTTTCTGCTTCCATCATGTACACATTACGGATATAACAGTCCTAGGTCAGACTGTCACTGGGATGGCCTCTGTACAGTTCTTGTGCAGGTGGGAGAGGTAGTAGAGAGTAGTGGCTCCATACACCGGCTAGCACCTAACAAGTGAGGGCCTGTGACTTTTATCGAACCCACACTCCCTCCTCCCGGTCACCCCTTATTCCAAATATTTCCTGAATATTTCCACCATGGTCATGGCCCTGTGTAGGTACTAGCAAAAGAGGAGTGTTTATTGTATGAAGATGATAATGGTCTTTCACACAAGTCAGTGCTGTGGGGCAGATACACAGATTCAAGAGGCACTTACCTTAAATATGCTTGTACATACAGTACAGTCAAAAGTTTGGACACACCTTCTCATTCAATGTGTTTTCTTTATTTTCATGACCATTTACATTGGTAGATTCTCACTGAAGGCATAAAAACTATGAATGAACATGTGGGGTTTAACACATGTGTGAATGAATACATGTACTTAACAAAAAAGGTGAAATAACTGAAAACATGCTTTATATTCTAGTTTCTTCAAAATAGTCACCCTTTGCTCTGATTACTGCTTTGCACTCTTGGCATTCTCTCGATGAGCTTCAAGAGGTCGTCACCTGAAATGCTTTTCCTACAGTCTTGAAGGAGTTCCCAGAGGTGTTTAGCACTTGTTGGCCACTTTGCCGTCACTCTGCGGTCCAGCTCAACCCAAATCATCTCGATTGGCTTCAGGACCTGTGACTGTGGAGGCCAGGTCTCCACTTTTTGTTAAGTACATAACTCCACATGTGTTCATTCATATTTCTGATGGCTTTAGTGAGAATCTACCAATGTAAATGGTCATAAAAACATAGAGAACACATTGAATGAGAAGGTGTGTCCAACCATTTGGCCTGTACTGTATATCTTTATTACACAATGAAAGAGAAAAGTGGGGTATGTTCAGAGCAGAGGTGAAAGTGGTTCCAAATTTTTGCCAGAACTTTCTGAGCTTTTGCTGAATGTCAAACTGCTGACCATTTCAACTTACTTTCACTCTTGGTTAAAAGCCTGTCAACTAGCTCAAACTCGGGAGCTTTCTATAATGAAATGAACACAAAATGCTCAGAAAGTATGTAGCTCCAACATGCATTTGCTTACAACCGAAACAAGAAGGACACAATAAAACATGACAATAGCTAATCCTTAGAAATTCCCCAAATTCTCAGAGTCTTAACTGAATTCTTTCATCTGGTTAACCCCACCAATGCCAGAAGCATGAGGTTCACATAAATCATCACTGAGAGAAGGGAGAAGATGTTACTGTAATGCAGATTTGTTTTCCGTGTCTTCCCATTCATTCGAAATTTTATTGATAGACAGTGGTATTTTTGCATTTCAATGAAAAAAGTCACATGGTCAAAAGGTCAAATTTTAATGAAAAATGCTTATACAGTTCAGGATTAAAAGCTGTCAACATATGTGTAACAGCTACACTCTAAGATAAGTTTTTGTGCCCTTTTTAGTTTATTGTTGTGGTGATCACTGTTTACATGACTTTTTCTTCATCTGTTTTGCTATTAAGAGCTATTTGCTACCTGCTCCACCAGTTGTTTTTTTTTTTATATTGCAGGGCATGTTCAACTAACTACATATAGAACTGAAAATTACTTTTTTATACTTGTATATACACTTAGTATTAGATAAATTATAAAAACAGAAAATATGAACTGAATTTTATCAGATTAAATGTTAACTTCTTATTATGCTGTATCCATCCTTTACAAGGAGTTCTAACGCTCTCGTTTGGCTATAATCCTCAAGTGGCACCTTGCTTACACAGCAGCAGGATCCGTTAAGTTCCTTTTAAATCAGAGTAAAAAATGTTCAGAGTATGTAATGTTCATTTGATGTAATGTAAATGAGTGCAAGCCTGGGTTATGAGCACAGGATTATGAGTTGATGAGCAGATGAAAGGCAAATGTGGCTTAGTCACTGGAGGTTTATAGCTATACCCCTTGCAGCCAGATCCTTTCCACTCACACCCACACTTTACCCGCCTTCTTCCCCTCCTTGCCAGACTGCTGGCCACAGCACACGCCCCCTATTCCTTGGTGATGGCTTGCTGGTAGGTTCTTGTAGACCGCACGGCTGTAGGGGATGAAGCAGAGGGCCAGCTGCAGGTGGCGAGCAAGGCGACAGTAGGCAGCCAGGGCCAGGACAAGGAGGGGGGTCACCAGGAGGAACCCCACCACCAACAGAGCCACGCAGCCTCCATCACTCAGCAGGTCTGAGCAGTAGGTGGACGAGCCATGTGGACGCACCTGAGGAGAAGAGAAATAACCAAAGAAATGCCAGTGAAAGGATAATAGACTATAAAAACGACAATTCACAATACACAACACAATACAAAATCAGTTTCCTACAAGAATTCTAACAAACTGCTCTCAAATAAGCTGCCGCCCAGCCTTGACTTGTGATGCCACATGCTTATGTCCTGTAGCACTGCATCTTCTCTCTCTACCTCTCTCCTTCCCCGTCTGGTGTGGTTTTGATTGGGTGGAGGTGTCACGGCGGGAATAAATAAGCTGATGGCCCATAATGACCGAAGCAACCCTGAAGATTGTAGCTGTGAGAGGAGCTACAGCAATGGTTTGTTATTTTTCGTGGGTAGTTAGGACACCTCCCGTTACCCCTGTTGAAGAGTTTCCTCACTATGGTCTCCTCCACTTTTCATTTCTCGCTTTCTTGTCCACTCTCTTGGCTATTTCTCCACCAGGTAGAGTGAGGGTCGTCACAGTATTTTCTCTAACTTGATGTTTGATTTCACTTAACAGACTGTCAGAATTCCATGAGAGACATTGATGTGAATTAAAGAAAGCAGGTATCCCATACATTTTCTACAAAAGACATCTAATGAGAGGACCTTTGTAGGATTTCATCTTTTAGGATTTTCATTCTACATTGTCACGTATACATTTTCTTGTAATTTCTACACTGGTTTCGACAAAGCAGGTATGCCAGGAGGTTAATGTGTTGTGTGTGTGATGTGTTATCACTTTGATGTAGAACTCCAGCTCCATTTTTTTTAGATGAAATGTTCATTTGATTTGAGTTGCCGTTGTGTGGTCATACTGTGGGTTAAGGAAGGAATGTAAGGGTGGTGGAGGGATGGATGGATGGATGCAGGGGGATGGTGGAGGAGAGATGAAGGAATGTGTCTCTGACACAAGCAGACACAGAACAGACACAGTCAGTCACAGGAATGCTAAAATGAGCCACAAGTCACATATTTGACCTTGTTCACGTGCAATGTGTATTTTCTTTAGTTGCAATAATTTTGTCAAATTTAAGAATTTAATTCTACATACACCCCTTTCCATGGTATCCCCTGTGTCCTTTCAACATTTGTTCTTTCACTCCCTTTCTGCTGGAAGAGATGGATGTGCTGCCCCTAACATTCCTCTTTCTTCAATGTGTCTGAAGTCTAATCTTGGGGTGAAGCGGGGGGGATGTTGTTCAGATAGTTTTTCCTCATTCTGTAGAGCGCCTTATGGCAAAAAATGACAGCTTCCCTGAATTCTTTAAACATTAGCTTGAAAAGGTATCTGTTATCGTGATTTAATATTTTCTAATGGAGGGTGAAACAATATTAGGAGCTTGTAAACAGGGGGACCTGAATGAGAGGATGGAGATAAGCCTTGTGCAACTGCATTTAATTTACTCAACCCCAAAATGCCTCGTTGCTCATAGATTCTGACAGGAAGTTCAGATGTAGTGATGAGAGCTCCAGTAACAGAAATCAGGTTTTTGAAGAGTTGTCTCACTCTGGTCAGTGGATGTTTTGAAGGCCTTTTCAGGCCATCTCTCTCCATTTTTCATTTTCCCGATATCTTGTTCATTCTCCAAGATGGAATGCTTTTTTCTTTAGTTAATCCCTGTCTAATCTGCTGTCACAAGGTGACTAATTGGACTGAATGTAGAAGGAAGCTCGAGCCAGAGTGGCTGGTAGTCAGGAGGGGAAGCTGAGTGTTGATGCCAAAACCATTCACACCCTCTGACCCACTATGACCTTTAGGAGTCACAGGGCAGCATTTAAACGAGAAAGGTGAAACAAAGGACTTGCTTTAGGACCTTTAAACTGTAGGAGGTTGACTTTGGAAAACCTGCAATACAAAAACAAAAGAGTAAAACTGTGAGTCTCCCCTTACTGTGGAATGGCACAGGAAACCAAACACCACCATGACAATGGCTGGTGTGAGGATGAGGCCGAACACTAGACCAGCCAGGCAGCCGTTGATGGCAGCAATGACCAAATTCTGGGCAGTCACAAGCACCGAACAGGCCCAGCAATCTAGTGACCCGCGCAGTTCCAGGGGTGCATCTGCTCTACCTCCACCAGCCTCTGCAGCAGAGTAAGGAGGTGGCACCACAACACCAGAACCGTTTAGGGGGGTCCCTGTTGGGGCCGTGGAGGCCAGGGAGTTGGACTGTTGGAAGTGATGGTGGTGATGATTGTGGTTGTGCTGGGACAGCTCCTCAGACAGGTCCAGAACCTGGTGATGGGCTCCTTTCTCCAGAGTGCTGGTTATGCTCATCACTGAAACCTAAGATGGATGGGAAGAACGAAATACATCTGTTACAAATACACACACACAAGTTATTCTTTCTAATGTTTAATTATACATGAAACTAACAGCTTGATGTGTGATTTCATGTTTTTTTTCTGCTCCTACAGCAGATGAGAAAATCTAAAGTTCACTCAAGGAACTTCACACTTTACTGTTAAATACTCTAAAATGTTGACTTAAACGTTTTTTATTTATTCTTTGAAGTATTTACAGTATTTTCTTTAGTGTTATTTTGTGTTCTGAAGCCACAATCAGATGTAAATTGGTGCTTGGCGGAGACCAAAGATCAGGCAAACATCTTTTCATCTCAACACGAATGAATCAGAGTTCAGCACCAGGCCACATTAGATCTTATCACAAGGAAGTGTAAAATTTGGAGTGTTAGATGATTAGAATCGTGAGTTTATCGCCAGTCTGATTGGAAGGACAGTAATTAGACAGTTCCAGAGAATAAAAACAAAACGAAAGGGAAGATTTCAGAATGTTTTATGTGGACCTGAGTGATTTTTGGTGATTGAAAATATAGTATGAAATATTTGAAGCTTGTGATGCACATACATTACATGGAATGTTGACTTTGGTTGGCAAATAATTGTGTCATATATTATTATCACAATATGACCATATCATAATCCAGATGAAAATCCAGTCCCATTTCACCATAATTGCATACAGAACATCAGTTCACAGAATATGGTAGCAAGGGCTTGCTTGATGCTTGTCACAGTCTGTGTGTGTGTTTTTTAACCTACACCTTTTTTTGAAAGACTAATATATTTTTGACAGCATTATATTTAACTTATTATCATCTTGCATATCACAGCATAATATAGCAAGGTTCAAAATGAATTAATATTGTGTATGAAATGTCCATAAAATGAAAAACCTACATTGTCTAAGCATTGGTTCAGCATTTATCAGACGCCCTTATCCAGAGCTACTTACAATCAGTAATTACAGGGACAGTCTTTAAATAAATTTAAAGAAAAATATATTGTAAACTGGAGGAAGTGGAAATGTAATTGTTTTATAGTTCACAAGCCTATGCTCGCATACTTTAAAATTAGTCCTTTTCTGATTAACGTCTAAATGTAGTGACGGGAAATCAGCCTCCTTCCCCTGACAGCTCAGAACCACTAAACAGTGCCCTGACCTGTGGCAGGAGCTGTACAAACAATGGAGGCTCCAGAAATATCCAAAGCCGGACCTGAGCAGCCCCCTCTGTTTCTCCGCAGTGATAACTCATGCCACTGCAGATGCGACAGCTCATTTTGTCCCTCACATCCCCAAATAAAGACTGGCAGAAGACAAAAGCAGTAATCACAGATTCTCGGAGAGACATGCTGTAGGGTATGTATATGCAAGAGGATTGTGTTATTTTCCTCCTTTTGTCAGTAGGTATGCTTTTTTAAGGAATTCTGTCTGGGTATCTTTGATGTCATAAACATGGCTAAGTCACGAGGTCGGTACTCAAATGGCAGGAAGGGGGAGGGAAGGAGCAAGTGGTCAGAGGGAGACTTTCCAGCGCTGCAATAAAATCAAGTACAAATAGGAATTCTTACAAATGTAACCTCCAAATGACGGGACGCTATTTTCCCATATTTCCCACCTAAGGGACACAACAACTAAACACATTTTGTCTAACCTTAAACAAATTATTCGGTTGTTAGGGTTATGTGGATATTATGACTCTAGAGACTTCATAAATGTACACGTACTAAATGTAATTGATGATATGTGGCCTAACATCCATTGACTTTTCCGGCGTGTAAGTCTCTACTCACCGTTTTTTTCTGGAGCTCTGTAGATATTCCTTCTTTTCTTATAGCCTCTTTATGTTTTTACTCCTTTTGTAATTGCTTCTTAGCTGATCTTGTGGTCTTCAATCTGTCCTCCGCTTGCCACCTCGTCCACTGGGTCTTCAGAATGATCAAGTTTAGGATCAGGTGTATCTGCGTCAGTTTAGGCTCTTTTCTGGTTACTGCACTTCTGGATGCTGTGATGTGAGGTGTGCACAGCAATATCCTCCCTCGGCTGATGAAGTTAGTAGTCTCTAGCCCAAGTGGGACGTCCTAGTAATGCCTCCCTCCCTGCTCCTCTTAAACTCCTGTCCTGTGTATGCCCCCATGTACATGCCTTCCCTCCCCTATCTCACACGGTGCCTCCTCCTCCCATGATAAGCTGGTAAACCTTGAGGGCTTTTCCATCTTGGGGTGAAGGTTTAATTGCCATTTGATGATGCAGACCATGAGATGGGGCGCTGATGAGAAAATAATACATACTATGTTGGTGTGACTGATTTATAGGGTGAAAAGATTTTTTTTGTTGAATTATGTGTAGTGTACAGGTTTTTTTGTCTGTCTGAGTTTACCAAAGGATCATAAGCGAGTAATCTGAAAGGGAGGAAAAGATGGGAAAAGATATCAAGTACACACGCAAGAGGAAGACATTTCTTTCATGTTAAAAACAGAGGAAAAAGAACGAGAAATAGAAGAAGAAAGAAGAAGAAATTTTGGAAGGAGTTATTGAGGTGGGGATGTGAATTGCATTGAAGGAGTGGCCATGATCACAGGCCAGCTATTAACTCTGATTGATCTTCACATTCCTTCGTTTTGCTTTTTGAGTTTTTTTTTCTGTTTGGGGTTACACTTTAATGATCAGATAACTGCTGGCTGGGGAAAGATAGGAAGAGATGGATCACATTTTACAACATTTAGTAAGGATGCCCTTGGCTGCTTTTCGTCTTTCGTGTCCGTACAGTCAGTAGCAGTAGCTAATGTCAGGATGTTAAGATGTGATGACGTGGCCTTGATAGCTGCCTGTCATTTAGTTCGAAGATGCATTAGTCTGCCTTTCACCTTTTTACAGTTCAGGTAATTCTCCAACCAGAAACTCACAAGATTTACTGTGGTTTCTGTTTGGTAGCGGTACTCTGCATCCATTTTAATTGTTTATCATTGTAAAATTTTATTCAAAATCTTGGGAATCTCGCAGGATATTCCCAGTCCTCAATGTTCAGTATTTACCAATGAACTAGTGACATGGTCATGAGTGGCCAATGTTCACTGATGCACATGAAAATCTTAGGCTGGCCCATGCTGACTTGACTAAACTGCTGTATTCAGACTTTTTCAATGTTAATTTGGTGTGTACCACCTACCTGTGGAAACAGTACTGCCACTTTTATTTGTCTCGTTTTTAATATTTTGTGTATGTATAAGTGAGGGGCTTATTTCTGTTGTGTCTTAAACAGGACTTTAAAGCAGTACCATATAACTAACCGTCTATGCTTTTTTAAGGTATACATGGACAATTACGAGGAGGCTCATTGACCAGTTCATGTGCATTTTGACCAGGGAAAAATACTGAAGAATGAAGGAATACTTGTCTCCAATTTCAGAAAAAGGAATTTGTTGATGTCCTGCTTCCAAATTGCTTCCAAACAAATGTTTGGGTGAAATGTGGGAGGGCTGTGGTAGATTGGGCAGGAAGGACTGGGAGCAAGACTAATAAATTGAGTGACCACATGTTAACAAATGAAGAGTGGAGGATGGAAAGAAAACAAACTGGAAATTTCAACACCAGGTTTAGCTTTGGTGTCAAGCACAACATTATTTAAGTGAAATAAGGACAAAAAGATAATGGAGCTTTTGTAGAACAGTGTCTATTATATAACAATAATGCAAAATGCAAGATAAAACTTGTAGAAAGAATTCTACATTTCAAATATTTCACATATAAACTCAGAATTCTAACTACTGAATACTAACACACAAAATGTTAACACAACGGTTTCTATTATTACCCTATAGTGATTTCAGATTTTGTGATGACAAAAATGTGATAATGTCCTTTAATGTTTGAAACAAACCTTGTATTATTATTGCATATTATGTCTGATAGGGAATGTTATGAGCAGATTCTGATGCTTTTCTCATAAGAGAAAAAGCATATTTTTGCAGACTTCTTGTAATCATTTTGTACTTTGTATGCAGTAGTAAATAACTTGCTTCTTGATTGTTGTAAGATGGCAAGGATATTGACTGGAATGAAGAAGTTTTGAATATTAGTTTGTTATAAAAACTGTGGTCTTCATTGTACTGAGGGAAAGTGCCAAACTCTGTTCACACTCAGTATGCCAATTTGTGAGCCAAACACAACACTCACACATTATTTTTGGTCTACATTGTAATTCTGTTTTTGTATAATTTGGCTTGCTTATGTGAATTCCAGACGTTCTCCCCGAAACACTGGGACCCCCAGAACTGATTGTGGTGATCAGGGGGTGGAGTGGTCTTCCTGAGTCAGTTGGAAGCAGGATATCCGTAGTTCTAGATATCAACGTCCCTGCCACCCTTCTCACAGCAAACACCTTTTTTTCCCCTCTTAACCTTTCTAGGCATGGAAAAGTTGTCATTCATAAACAGACAAAATACAGGCAAAATAATTGTTTTGGATGTCTAGTTCATATGGTTCTGAAAGGGATTTTGATTACTTAGCTGGAAAGTATTCAGACCACCTTCAAATTTTCACTCTTTGATATATAGTCAACCATCACTGAAGCCCTCCAAAAGTTGCTGCTTTATGGCAGAGTGGCCCACCAGGAAACCTCTCCTTAGTGCAAGACACATGAAAGCCCACATGGACTTTGCTAAAAAAAAAAAAAAAAAAAACACCCGAAGGACTTCAAGATGGCGAGAAATAAGATTCTGTGGTCTGATGAGACCAAGATGTAACTTTTGGGCCTTAATTCTAAGCGGTATGTGTGGAGAAAACCAGGCACTACTCATCACCTTTCCAATACAGTCCCACTGAAGCATGGTGGTGGCAGCTGGAGAGTGTGGGGGTGTCCTTGCATCTGCAGGGACAGGACGACTGGTTTCAATCAAGGACTAGATTAAATCCAATTGAGCATCTCTGGAGAGAACTAAAAATGGCTGTCCATCAACGTTTACCATTCAACCTGCCAGAACTGGAGAGGACCCCAAATCCCGTTGTGAAAAACTTTTTGCATCTTTCCAAAAAGACTCATGGCTGTATTAGATGAAAACGGTGCTTCTACTAAATACTGAGCAAAGGGTCTGAATACTCAGGACCATGTTATTTTCTGTTTTAATTTTAATCTGCAAAAATGTCAATTCTGTGTAACACAGAGTAAAAATTTAAGGGTGTCTAAATACTTTCTGTAGACACTGTATAGGCCAGCGCCAGTGTTCCATTTGGTGTGTTCAATGTTTTTGTGTCTTGAAGCTTGTGTATGTTGAACCCACACCAAAGTTAGTTTTTCCTTGTGCCTGGTGACCTTGTTTTGGTGCCAAGTGTGCTTACCTCACAGATAAGCTAGTGACTACATGAATGAATTTCCCCTGAATTTCAAGTGACTTACTGCTAAATATCACGAAACTAAATGAGCCTCCCCCCTATGACCACACCAATCAATATGTCAATACACACAGCCGCAACTTATCAAAAGCATTTAATATTAATAATAATCATAGTAATATCACAGGAATTCACAAAGTGTTTAAGACATGTCTGGCTCAGTTCGTTTTCCAAGTGAATTCTCCAAAACAGTGCAGTTTTAAATAAATGACCAAAAAAAAAAAAAAAAAAAAAACAGGATATATTGCAACAGGAAAAATAGATTTCTTTTCTTTAAAAAGCCCAAAAGAAAAAAAAAAAAAAAATAGTTCAGAGAACTCAGCACCTTCAAAAATCATCGTAACCAACAGCTCATGAAAAAACAAATATTAAAAGATTAAAAACAAAATGGACAAATCATCAATGTAAAACATTATGCATTTAAAACCCTTTCACACTGAATGCCACAAATATGTACAGTTGAACACAGAAAGGAATAGCTGTATACGCATTGGCGACACAAAAAAAACAAAAACAAAAAAAAACACAATACTGTTGATGGAAAAAGTCATGCAATGTTATAATGGTTGATTAATGTGAAGTTCTTGTAGGCAAGAATAAGCACCAGACCAAAAAAAAAAAAAATTTAAAATACATTTACAGTGTCTGGACTGACAGAGTGAAAAGGCGGTCATAATGCATTACAATGGGAGATCTCTTTTGCTATATTTTATGATTAGTCATATTCTACATCCACTCTGTGCACTATCACCTACAAAGTAAGGTGAAAATAAATGAATTAAAGACATTTATATATAACAGGTGAGAAAAGAGAGGGTCAAGCACCATTTGAAATCACCACTAAACACCCTTTCAAATATAAAAAAAAATTATAATAAAAACACATCTGAGAACCCTAAAAAGGGGAAAACATTTATATCCAATAAATAGAAGAAAAATTTAATTAAAAAAATATACAATTAAAAGTGAAAAGAATACATCTGTATGTGAAAATGAGAAGTACAACTTCAATGAGGGAAAAGAAGAAAGAAAAATTATTATAAATCTCACAAAATGAAGGAAAAAGCAGACCCAATGTTCACTTAAAACATTGTAATGACTTGACTTTTTTCCATAGAACAAAAAAAAAAAAAAAAAAAAAAAAAAAAGAAGTTTCTCCAACATGTAAGAGTTAAACAATTAAAAAAAAACCCGTATGTTTTGTAGCATTCCAAACAGTTGTATTTTAAAATTTCTTAATGCTTTAAAAACTTCATAACTCTATTATTAGTATTTTTCATTTGATCTCTTCACTAAATACAAGTCACAAGGCCAATGTGGTATATATCTAGGCTGTTGTAGTTATTAGAAAAAAAGTGAATAAATTATTTTCAAAAACAAAACACTTGAAACAGCACCACATGAAAAAATACAACAGCATTTGACGCTTTTCAATATTCAAGAAAAACATTTCAAAGTGAGTAAAACAAGTAAAAATAATTAAAGAAACATGCCATTAACATGGAAAGTCTCTGCCATTGAAAGTCTCTGCCAGCACAGTCTCAAAGACTGCTGAACAGGACACACACACAAATATGTAAACTGGAGTTTTATTGGCTGATTGGTACTGTAAACAATGCTGAGTAAACTGGTTTTCAGTTGGCTTGTTAAACAAGTATTAACAGTAGTTGTAGTAGTACTTCAAGGTTCTACATGGGCAAAAAAAAATTAAAAAATTTTATTAATATAAAAATTTTTGTGAAGTCCTGGCAGGCAGGAGTTTTGGTTATGGCTGTGAGAAGCAGGAGTCTTCGTATGAGCACCATGGAGCTTCATCGAGAGCTGGTGGCTGAAGCCTAATGACAAACAAAGGTGGGATGTCACATTTAGAGCAGTGAAGATTTGATTTGAACATTATTTCCTTTTATTTTAGAAATATTACTGTAGATTTTATACCTTGCACTCGGTTCAAGATATGTATATGTGTGTGTTTAACATGTAGATGCATTACCAAGCTAAAGCTGTCATAGGTGCTCATGAGCTCCTCCATGCGGTACTGCTCCAGGACCACCACATTGGTGAGGGCAGGGTTACGCTCTCGCGCACAGTCCTCACAGTGCACTGTGTACATCTTCCTGCTGCCATTCTCACTCGTCACAAAAAGCAGGTCAAATACTTCAACCTGTAAGCAAACATGCAACATATGACACCGCAGAATAGCTACTTTCTGCATTCTAGACATGATACTGTTGATCTCATGTTGATCCTATGAGGCTATGTCATAAGCATTACACATCCACACCAAAACTACTGCGAAAAAGACTCACGTCACACTCATTGCAGTAGTAGGCTGGCTCATCCTTTACACGGCTCTGGTAAGAGATTTTCTTTCCTCCTGCTACAAGCTGGTCCCTCAGTATTTGAATGTGCTTGATGGACTGCAGAAGACAGTGTCTGTAGGCAACAGAGAATTTGTTTGTTGAGAAAGGCTCCAAAGGTTTGTGGTTTGTTTGAAATGGTTTTATCAATACTCACTTGATCATTTTATAGGTGTCAGGGTCACTGATTTTCACAGTTTGGGCCACGTTCCATGAAACGTGAATCATGGGAACGATAGACTTAACTTTTTTCACTTCATTCCATTCTAAACGTTCCAGGGCCAGCTGGTACTGGTAGGCTGTAGGTAGACACAAATTTATCTAAGTGGTACAGACCTGCAACCACAACAGCATCATTTAACTCAATAAGGCCACAAGGGGGCACTTCAAACTCACCATTGAGCGGCCCCACATTCCAGGCAATGTTGTTGCACCAGCCCACTGCCTGCACCCAGTGTACTGTGCCAGCATTGATCCACACCAAGTCCCCAGGCCTCTGCACAAAGCGGTACACAGGGATGTTGGCTCGGTACAGGTCGTCCAACACTGGCCACCAGGAGCCAGTCAAGTAGTCTACGCCATGTCTTAAAAAGAAGGATATACAGAGGAAGAGAGATTTTAGTATTAGTATTTAGAGTAATTAGTATTTCTACAACTTCTGAGTACTACTGTGCAGCTGTAAAACAAACAACAACTTACTTCTCACAGAAATCACTAATGGCTCCCCAGTAGTTGTCATGCACAGCAAACCACTCACAGTCTCCCGGCCCAATGTTGATGTTCACAGAGCAAAAGTTGTTGTTCTCTTGGTGACCTGTGGGATTTAGGAATACATTAATACATTTAGCCTTCTAAGGGTCACTTATGGGACAGTATGAGGCCATAAAGCAGCTTTTGACAAACATACCTGGTGTGCGGCTGCCTGGGACCTTCATGTAGAGCTGGACTGTGTTCATGCCCAGGATGGTGTGGCCAACGTGACTCAGCATGTTTCCACTGGATGACACACGCATGAACGCAGGCAACTTCTGCAGCTCCTGTAGCTGGGGCTTCCATCTATCATAAACCATTGCCAATCATTGTATTGTAGAAATTAAACTAAAAACAAAGAAGGGGCACTCAGAAAAGCCACAAAGCACAAGGTCCTTACCTCTTAGGGTCAGAGAGGTCAATGTTAGTGCCAAATTTTATTATTTTTCCAACAGGCTTTAGCTCTGAACTGTGGAAAAAGAAATACAGTACTTATGTTTACAATGTCTATAAATATGGAAAGCACAGTAGTCTAAGGAAACACTTTGCAATGGCCTACTAATTTGCTAATGTAAATGTTAAATATATTTAGCTATAAATTAATACTATGCTTGTAACTCTAACAGTCAAACATACCCAGAGGTGGTTGTTGAAGAGTTACTAGAGGAGATCTGAAGAGCAGTGGTTGGCTTCTTTTCCTCTTCATCATCTTCTTCATCATCACTTCCTTTTTCCTCCTGTAGCCCAATGATAGCAGTAACAAAATTGTCATGTTCTGCAGACCTGATTCTGGATTCCAAGTAAGCAGATTTATGTCTTAGTCACACGCGTTTTACCTGTAGGCTTTCCTGGAAGCTGGAGGCCTGGTACTGGGCATATTTTGCAATGGTGGTGTGGGATCGACTGCTCTCACAAGGCCAGGTTTGCCCTGTGCCACTGGGGTCCCAGTTCTCATCTGCTGGCTGCTGCACCTGTGTTCGCACCTCCACCATCTGATCTGCATTGGCCTCCACCAGAGATTTAGTTGAGAAGAGGCCCAAGTCTGAAAAGAGAAGAGATAAAACCAATGAGATGTGGAAAGAAGTTCAGAATAAAATTTTTGAAAGATGTGGTCACATGCTGTGTGCTGTACTCACTGAGTCTGAGTGAGCCGGCAAGGCCTCTAATGACAGTGATTGGGTTCTTAGAGTCAGTGCAGAATTGTAACAGCACAGGAGAAAATGCATCCCTCTTGCTCTCCAACTGAAGTGAAATGAACACAGCAAAGAATAAGAATTAAGGCGTTCATGTAATCACTAAACTATGGGGTATACTACCACTAGGGGGGCATCCTTTCACTCAAGACAATGACCAACAACTGAAAACATAT
Source organism: Denticeps clupeoides (assembly GCF_900700375.1). NCBI lineage: Eukaryota > Metazoa > Chordata > Actinopteri > Clupeiformes > Denticipitidae > Denticeps > Denticeps clupeoides. Next base: position 20,518,046 of record NC_041707.1, read on the forward strand.
TCAGCATATTTCACATCTCTGTACTCCTCATCTACTCACATAGATGCTTGGTGTCGGTGGATTGAGTTTTTCTCGTGGAATGGGCTGCTCTGTAGATAAGACGGGCTTGACTGAGAAAGCGGGCAGGAGGTAGGACTCCTTAAATTTGCCTGTCACCCTGGCATTCCTGTAAATCCCAGGACAGTCAGTTACCAAAACAAACCATAAATTCCAGATTTTCAACCAACTTCAGTGTGGAATAGTGTGGAGTGGATTACTTAAGAAAGAAAGCGGTCTTAACCCTTAAAGAAATCACACTTACTTGCAGGCCCTGATAATCTCACTGGCTGTATTCTTGATGCTGATTTCCTGCAACGGTATCCTTTTCTCTTCTACCTCTGAAGCAATGAAGGTTTCACGGTCCCCACTCTCCACTTTGATCAACCGTATCTTCAACTCCTTGGGTGGCCCATCAGACAGTGCCTTTAGCTTAAGGAAGTCAGCTGTACCCAATGAGGAAGAAGATGACGAGGATGGCAAGGCGTCGGTGGATTGAACACCTCCCTCCTTTCTCTTCTTCTTTTCTCCTCCGTCCAGCAATTTTTGCTCCTTCTCTCGTACCTCTTTGCTTTGGAGGTCCAGGTTTCCCAATACCTGCCGGTTTTTCTTTTCTTTGTATGGCTTGCTCTCTTTGTGGTACTGGTGACTAGAGCTGCTCCCAGAGCTAGAGGATGGTGATGAACATGAGGAAGAGGAAAAAGATGTCATTTCTTCTCGTTTTTCTCTGTGCTTCTTTTTCTTCTCTTTTCTCTCTTGGTGCTTTGTACTACTGCCACTATGTTTTTCTCGTCTATGTTTCTTCTCCTGCTCCCATTTGTGTACATTTATATGGACCTTCTCATGTTCTTCCTGGCCTGGTCGCTTTGTTCGAGCCGGATCTGTGATGCATAGATGCGTATGGCGATTTAGCATGACCTCACAGCTTCGGCCCAGCTCAGCTAATGTAGACTCTGATATTGTGGTTAGTTTATGCCTCTGCTTTTCAGTCTCTCTCTTCCATTCAACAGTCAACTCTTTTGTGGCACTGCACTCCTTCTCACCATCACACATTCGCCAGCGAGCTTCCTCAGTCTTTTTCACCTCTTCTGCTTTCTCCTTCCTCTGCTCTGATAGCTGTGGTTTGGAGGAGGATGGTGGAGCTTGGGTAGGGCTATTGCTAGTACTGGAACTTTTAAAGCCAGGGTGATAGGCTGAACCTGAGGTGGGGGAGGATTCGTTGCTTTGTTGTTGCTGCTGGGTACAGATGTCAGGTCCCAGAGAGAGTGAGGACGAGTACTTGAGTCCAACAAGTGCAGAGGGTGGAGGTCTGCCAAATGGGCCTCCACGATATGCATATTTTTGGCTGCCCAGCACATTGGCCAATGATTTGAACATGTTTCCAACGCCAGTCTGGTGGAGGTGAGGCCACTGAGGATGTGGAGGTGAGCAGGATGGTGTATCGTTCTCTTCCTCTTCCTCTTCTTCAGTCTTTGCTGGAAGGTCTGGGAGACCATACAGCTTGGCAAGATCACTGTGGCGATAATTGGTGGCAGAAGCAGCCACTTTGTTGCAGACACTATTGCTGTTGGCTGACTCACGTGTGATGTTGCTGTTTGCAGATGTCTCTTTTGCAGTCAGACCTTTGAGACAACTGTCCTCATCCTCCTCACCAATTGAAGAAGTCCTACTGCAAGGTGATGCCAATGAGCCCTGACGACTCAGCACAGGAGGACTGCTATGAGTATCAGTGCCATAACCCTCCTCTTGAACCTGCTTGGCAGCAGGAACCAGGTCTGGTGCAGAAAGATACGTCTTCACAGGTGCCAGTGGACCTGAGGATGGGAAGGCAAGACCTCTTGCATGGTCCTCTTGGGCCTGCTTAGAGTACATCTCTTCCTCATTCTTGATGGACTCATCCAGCATTTTCATTATGTTTGCCAGTCCATCAGGCAGGAGATTAGACAACTCCGATGGCTCCTCCTCAAACTGGGCACTGCCTGAATCACTGCCAGCACTACTGCCTAGACTACCAAGCCCGGTGGGGGGCATTTGCTTGGTAAGGGTACTGCCTGTGCTAGAGAGGTTGCAAGTGGGCATGGAGTCTCTGGGGAAAGCCTGGAAGAGGTGTGGGGCTTCTCTGAGCGGAGGTGGATTGGGCAGGGGACCTCTTTCGGACTTACAGTGGGAATCTTTGGCTGAGGGTGTTACTGGAGTCTTTTTACTCAAGGTGGTACATGTGTTACTGACAGTAGGGTGAGGGTTTGGGGTCCCTGAGGGCTGCCGAGAGGGGGCATTGTGTGAGGAAATACTAGCCCACCTTTCTCGCTGTCTCTGTTTCTCACGAGCACAGTCAGTCTGGGGAGTGAGTGGGGGTGGCCTGCTGACCTGAGGTGCTGGGCATGTTGAGGGCACCCCACCACGGCTTAGCCAGGGGTATTGAGAGGAGGACTGCTGGGACATGGGTGCCATTGCTGGCAAAAGAGGGGGAGGGGGTGGGCCTTCTGCAGTAGCCACTTCTGATCTTGCAGACAGCAAGAGTTCCAGGCTTCCAATAGCGGATTCTTCCTTCACCTTGGGGTGACGCACTGCTGCTTCCTTACTCTCTAGACTCCTTTTCCTCTCCTCTTCTTCTTTCTTCTCCCGCTCTCTCTTCTTCCTGTTCTCCTCATCCTCACGTTCTTTTTCAGCACGTATGTGACCCTGCAGCTCCTCATCCAACTTGTTTAGAGCCTCTTCCATGGATTGGGGGACAGAGACTGATAGCAGTGCAAGTGGGGGTCTGGGGTAGCACATCTGAGGGCCATCTGTCCTGGAATAGGAACGGACTGAGGAAGGCTGTATTGTGGAAGTGACTGTTAGAGGCAGTTGGTGGAGGGAAGAAGAGGTTGTGGGTGTAGCCTGCAAGTGCATGTTGGGCACCTTACTGGTGATAATGCTTTCTTTAGTCTTCAGATGCCCTGAGCTGAGTAAGGAGGTTGATGTGGAGGACAAGCGATCAGACATTCCATAGTTTGGCTGTAGGACCTGGCCTTGGGGTTGTGGGTGTGACTGGGATTTGTTAGCTTTTGCATGGTTGTCGCCTCTCTGATACCCTGGATGGAGTAGGGTTGGATTAAGAGGTTTTGTATCTTCAGAGGGTCTCCATCCTCTGTGAGTTAGAATGCTGTTGGGAGCTGCCGAGCTCACAGTCTTGGTGCCACTGCTACTGCTGTAAGGGGGGCACGGAGGCTCAGATTGGGAATGACTTGAGGTGATGACTGGTGCTCGAGTGGCACCCCGTGTGGGGCTCTCAGGCTGGGGAGTCCCTTGAGCCTTGGAGTGATTGCTCTCCCCAACAGTTTTCTGCTGCTGAAGCAGACCCTGAGACTCCACTGAATTTATGTAAGGACCTGACTCCTATGGGCACACACACACACACACACAAATATTGTTAAAATCACAATGAGAAAAAAAAAAAAAAAAAACATCACAAAATATTAAAATTGTTGAAACAATGAGCGAAGAAGATCCACCAAGACATGCTCACCCGTTTGTGTTGATTATTACCCTGGGGTCTCCACGTTTGGTGACTGGGTGTCTGCTGTGGCTGAGATCTGGTAGATTGTGTGGGGACAGTGGTAGGCAGACCTGGGTGAGGCTGGAACTGGGGGTGGCTATAAGGCACTGTGGTGTGTTTCGCTGGTGTGAGTGATGGCCGGTCCTTGGTGGCAGTTTGCACTGACTCTGTTGCCTGTGGAGGCTGGCTGCTTGGAGGGCGCATTCCTAGGTCTATGCCTCTATGCTGTGGAGTGCTCCTTTGTGGGCCCTGGGTAGAAGGTGGTTTGTTGTATGGTGAATGAAGGTGGCGTGGGTGATGTGGGTGTGCTAAACTTGGAGCCTGAGGAAGTAAAGGAGGAGGACTATTGAGGGGTTTTGTTGTAGAGGATTTAGGAGCTCTGAGCAGGCTGTAGCCTCTGGGAGAACAGTTGGGGGATGGAGAGATGGTTGAAGGCGTGGATATAGAAGGGGCATTATATGGATAAACTCCTGTCTTGGGGGAATTCTTTTACCGTGAGAAAAACAGAAGGGGAGAAAGGAGAAACCAGAAATGTATAAGACATAAAAGGGAAAGACCATGTTCTCTGAAACAGTAATATAAAAAAAAAAAAAAAAAATCACACAGAAATAACTCATGTTTAATGAAGAAATTATAATATTTTATTTACAATAAATTAAGCCTCAGTAATGTGTGCTTGTTTACCTGATACTCAGTGGGACTGCCTTTGTGCTCAGGGGGTGCAGCCCATGGCAAGGTCCCATTGTGCAGAGGATTCCAGAAGCCTGGTTTGGGTGGAGGGTAGTGAGATGGAGGCTGAGGCATAGCAGGTAGGGAATGTCCTCCTGAACCAGGAAAACGTTGCAGACCTGAATGAGGAACCTGTCAAGCAATAGAGACATTTATAAAAACATTTATGTAAAAGTATGTAAATGTGTCAAGTATCACTTCCCAGTGATGTTAAGTCTGAACACAGTTTCAAGACTCATGAAATTAGTTACAAAATAAGAAAAAAATAAAATAAAATAAATACTGCACATCTCCTTCTGTTGAAAACACACATAAATGTTCATTGATGAACTGGCAAATATGGCCTGTCACATCATATTTGTACATCTGTTTTTCAGGAAGTAGCAGATTAAAGATAGACATTTCTGATAGACTTATCAAATAAAACATTTATGTGTTGGCAAAAAGAGCACAATGCCATGCCCTCAATCCGATCAAAAAAGCATGTTCCCAGACAAATATTTTGAATACAACCAAACCCACTGGACAAGCAGAGACCCTTGATTTTGTAAGCAAATAATCAATGTCCACATATTTTCATTCATCTGTGTTTACCAATGGAGTTATAGAACACAGTAGCAAAGCATGGAGCTTCACCTGCTCAGAGTTCCTCTTCCTCTTGCTGGGGCTGGGGCAGTCATCTTGGTGATGACGCAGCAGTGATGGTGGGGGTGCATGCTGGATGACTGAATGTTCTCCCAGAGGCGGAGCAGCCCGTTTTAACTGAGCACCAGTGAAACATTTGGGCTGCTGTATACAGAGAAAATGTGTGTAAAGGACAGAAGTACATTGTGGGTCTGTGTGCATGAGTGTATGGGAAGGGTGTATATGCATCTATACCTGCTGACTGGGACCCCACATATCGGCAAGTGGTGCCATGGGTCTGGAACCATGCTGGTTGGTACTCCCAAACTGAGCAAAAAAAAAAAAAAAAAAAAAAAAACAGAAATTGAGCCACGAACAGCCTGCTGTTTGAGAACATGGAATAGAATCTCTTGAATTCTTCCTGACATTTATTGTGGTGAAAGCACCAGATTCAGGGCTTACATATACCTTTATCAGTGGGTTGGCACGGGGTAGATGTCCAGGTGGTGGGGCGTTGTACCCATTTTGCAGTCGTGTATTGTGTTCATCAGGCAGAGCCTCATAGTGTGGACCAAGAGGCTCCCAGGGATGGTGGGGGCCAGGGGGCACACGAGGGCCATCTCTATGTAGCCCTGGCAACAGTGAAGACAGAGCCAGCTTGTCTCCTCCATGAGCAAGCGTGCTATGCACAAATACAAAGACAAGTTAGAAATTAATAATTTAAATTTCTTTAACTAATCTATTTTGCTCATATACAGAAGAATATGGAAATCTGTATGAGTGATCAATTGATAAATGTGAAATAAGATTGACATCAAGCATGCAGTTTATATTAGTCACTGTAGTTCTTCCAATGCAAAGAACAGTTTCTGTGAACAGCTTACTCACCTGTTGGGGTAGAACTTATTGGCATGGTTCATGCCAGTCATGTGACCAGGTGGAGGATGTGGGAAGAAGTTATGTGGATTGGCACCAGGAGCACTCCTGAGATAAAATAATATAAAATAATATCAAGGAAAATGATTTGTCAATTTGAAATCTGATATGAATATTAGCAATAGGGGTACCTGGGAGGTGGGGCCCAGTTGCGGCTGCCCATGTGAGCCCATGGTCCCCGGTTGAGTCCATCGTGTGGGAAGGGGTCCCGTGTGCTGTGCCCACTGAACGGCTCTGCTGTGTGATGCATCCAGCCTAGACGACACAAAAGTTAACATTAATACAACTCAACCACAAAAAATATTCCTGATATTTACAATAAGTGTGTAAAGGAACCCTGTTTTATTGTGTCTGGAAGTGTAATAAAATGAAATCATTTTGGGAGGATCTGCGGGTTGTGATTGAGAAGATGATCTCTAACTATCCAGTTTTTTTTCTATTTGGGTTGTACCCAGACCTGCATGGATGCAATATGAGTGACCGAACACTGATGGTCCTCAGTCTGTTAAAAAGATGTATAGCAATGTTCTGGAAGAGGACAAATGGACCTAAAATCACTTTATGGACAAGGCAAATGTTATCAAGCCTTCCAATGGAAACAATTACTTGTGGTTTAACAGGGAAACAAAAAGTTTTTGAAAAACTAGTCTGCAGGTGTGTTGACTGATGCCAATAGTAGGGAAGTGTGTTTGTTGCGTTATATTCATTAACTATATATATTTCTTAGTCTTTATGTTTTACTGTCTTTATTGTGTTACATGTTTATGTTAGCTTGTAAAAAAAAAAAAAAAAAAAAAAAAAAACTCAATTGCAACCAGTTGTATACAGGTCACACTGTTCAGCTTCTGAATGAACTGCTGTTTTCCAACCCTGATTAACTTGAGATAATATACCTTAAACATTGTCATGTTTATAGGTGTTGGCCAGTGAAAGTGTGCAGCGTCTTTGTTTTCTCATGGAACACAGCCAGCTCAGCGTCGAGTTTGAAGCAGCTCTCAATGAAAACCAGATTTTCTGTCTCTCATTCCTTCTCCCACAGAATCTGTGTCTGTGAACCAGTCACCTACATACCAGCACTAGGGTGAGGCTGCCAGCTGTATGTGTGTATGAAGAGAGTGAAAGTGTGAAAAGGTTTTAGAGGATGAAAGGGTCAGTGTCTACAGAGTTCACGTTAAGTTGAATAAACTGGCAACACCATCCTTGTCCTCTAGGGGGCAGTGTATGTTTTAGCTCAGTGGGGGGATGGGGTGTACTGGGGCACAGATGGAAGTGAAGGGAGTGCACAGAGGTTACAGCAGCCCTAAATTGGGCCCCCTGACAGAGCAATGGAGCAAGAGATGGAAAGAGAAAGAAGGAGACAGGGGGGGAGGGGAAAGGGGAGGAGAGAGAGAACCTAAAACCCTGGAGACAAGCATGTGTCTGCATGTGCATGCATCTAATCTCATTACCCCAGGCATGATGGGAGGGGGGAGGGGAGGGCAAAAAGAAGGAGGGTAAAGACACAACAGAAGGCCTGGGCAGGTTGGATGGATAGATTAGTAGGGAGAGATGAGTGTAAAATTAAACCTTTCATCAGGAGGAAGAAGGCCGTCCCTTTTATCGCACCCCTACGCGAGCACACTCATGCACACTGCTAGACACAGATATGAACAGACACATGTACATATTTCACAGAAAACCTACACACACACACACACACACACACAAAACTGGTGGCAGTCCAGCATAACATTTAGCTTAGGTACAAACAAAAGATGATCACACACACGCACACGCACACACACACACACACACACACACACACACACACACACACACACACACACACACACACACACACACACACACACACACGGCTGAACAGCTCAGCCAGGCTGTGCTCCATATTTAGAGCTGACAGCTAAGAACTTCCCACAGCTCCAGGTTCTCCGTACATCGCTATTAAAAGAGTGCAGCGATATTTCAGGATCTCCACATTTAGCTCCCAGGGCGTACCAAAATAAACATGACGCCAAAACACTGCACAGTCAGTCACTCGCAACAAACCATGAGTAGTGTCAGATTAGTCATGGTACACACACACACACACACACACACACACACACACACACAGTTAGAAGAGTACTAAACCAAACCACAGATAAGAGCCCTTACTGCAGACAAACAGTAGTTTTTAAATGACTCACTACGCTAATGGTTCAACATGCTAACCAAGAGGAGAAAAACAAAAAGCACACACAGAAGAACAAAAACAAGCCGGCAGCGCTTACCTTTCAAATCAGCATCTAGCAACAACTCTCGACCAAATGCCTTTCAGCTCCAGCCCAGGCAGCCAATCATCTCGCATTGGTTATCCCTCAGGATTTCCTTGGGCCTGTGGATTACAGAAATCAGTCGGCCATTAAAATTGTGATACCAAACAGTATTAAAATAGCATATAAATGATTTTTTTAACCAAATAACAGTATAACACAATATGGAAATAGTTCATAAGTTGATAAAAGTTGCACTCACACTGTACATTGAAGATACGGATTTTAACAAAGTTACTGGGCCTACTGATCATAGATTAAACCTAGTCCTAGAATAAAAGCGTTTTTGAGCGATCTTTTAAGTCTAGGACTCTGCTTAATCCATAAACAGGAAACTGGCCCACTGTGAATTAGAGGATGATGTTACAACCGGAGACACTAGGGGGAAAAAAAAAAAAAAAAAAAAAAAAAAAAAGACAGACATGGAGTCACATGAAATGTAGTCACAATTAAGTCTGCTGTGTCCATTAATGACCAGTTAGAAGTGCTGAGAATCTAAAGAAAACACAGTTCCTGCTGAATAATCAGCTCCGGTTCAACCGAGGACAGTGAACGAGCCAGGTCTTTGATGCTTGTGCCACGACACCAGTGAGAGGACAGGCACGTCACTGGGGAACCACCGTTCAACTCCCTTCGCCCTCTTCACCCGCCCACCATGACTGACAGGAGGCAGGCAGAGAACGCACAGACCGTGAAAAAAAGAAAACCCGTGAATGTCGCAAGATATTTGAGAGGCTGGAATTTCTCTGCTTGTTACAGGTGTCAGTGAGGTTTTGCAGTTTGGTGAAGATTTTTTTTTTTTTTGTACTTTCTGTTTTGTCGAAGTAAACTGTACTTCAGACCCTGGTTAACAGCTTCTCACTTTATACAACCTCACACTTTCACTGGTTCCATAAGCTGTGACTTTTCAACCTTTCCATTATGAACATGATTCATATTTACAATAAATTAGATAATGAAGATCCCCCCCCCATCCACAGAAAAAAAATGTTTTGCTCCACATCGCCCCCGAGTTACCGTAATCCCCCCGAGAACACTTCTTGTCATAACCTCTGAAGCCACATTAGCTTGTTTTACACGCACGCCTAAACCAAAGTTGAGGGCCAACTCCAGACGAGCTGAACCAGATTCAAGAAACACCCCGTGTTCAAACCCCCCCCTTGCACACAGAGGAGCGCTGCTACAGAAAGCCCTTACTCAGCAGAAAGTGGAACAGAATCCTAAAGTAGCCACCCTGGTTAACCAGGGTAAGTGAAGGAGGGTCAAAAAAAAGAGGGGTGACGCAACTGTTCTTACGTCTGACTCTGTAACAGTAACACGAAACCCCTTTTCTGCCAAATGCTGAGTGGTTTGGGCTGCCACCAGCAAGCAAAAGCTGGAGCGCAGCTGTTAAAAATAGAACCATTTGCGTGTGTGAGATACAGACAAAGAAACCTCTCTGTGTGTCTGAAAGAGAGGGAGGGAGGGAGGGAGGAAGGGAGGATGCGATTCGCTGAGTGCGTTCGAGATTGTGTCCGATATCCCAGATCCCGTCGGCTCATGCGCAATGATGAGCGTGAGACACGTGTTCTGGAATGCCTGGCGGAAGATCCCTGTGGGTGAGCATCCACGATAGTCCTTACGTAACTGGCCCCAGATATGAATCAAGCTGCGAAGGAAACTCAGCTGTGCTCACGTCTGTCTTTTTCCCTGGATGTATGTGTGTGTGTGTGTTCTCTTTTGTGCCGGCATTTCGAGTGATGCAGGATGGATCATCACTGCTGGCGGCGAAGCTTTCCAAGTCCGCCCACTTTCTGCCCACACACTCTCCCTTTCTCAAGTAGCCTACATCCTGAGAAGGGTCTGCTGAGGACAGTTACCTTCCAATCAGCAGCAAGCACGCCCTTATCCTCCAGCGTTCGGGACCTGTTCTCGCAGTAACTACTCAGCACACATGGAACTGCTTTCATATCTCTGGTATCACAGCAACGTCCCACGGCTAAACCGGTCCAGCTGTTCCCACCGGCAGTCGAGGGAAAGTAAACACACATCCTTTTAAAAATATCCATTGCTGTTGCCATGACAACGAATGTGTGTGTGTGTGTGTGTGATGCAGTTTCAAAAACCTCGGCGTTATATTAAAACAATGACACAGAACACTTCAGTTTACAGTGAGAGTTGGTGTCAGACTGAGACATTAGTTCATTTATCCTGATGGAGCCTGATGCAGCTAGACATCCTCAAGCCACCAGAATTTACTCAAGTTGTTCCTGGGAACTTATTTCAGTCCAGTTTGTAACGTCCACTGACAGTATAACCAATAGATGGACACAGAAAACACATATAAGTGGAGTTGACAGAAATGGAACCAGACGAGGAAGGAAGATGTCGTCAGAATGACAGGAAGTCAGCCTCCCTAATGTGGAAGGGGGGTGGGAGGTCCCTGCTACGCCGGGTGGTAGTGCTGTGGGGGGAATTACTGTAGTTTCCTGTTGTGTGTGTGTGTGTTTCACCACACTGCTGAATGAAAGAGGAAGTCTAAAATCCATGAAAGGAGACTCTGTTTCATGTCCAGTCTACCTGCTGGACGGGCATTAGGTGCCGTCACCAGAAACCTCAGTCTGGGTTGGATGCGGGACATCCGACTGCTTCCCTTTCCCAGCTAATCTGTTGTTTAGATCAGGTTGGGTGTTTACTGAAGATATCGCATAGAAAGAACATTTTGTCCTTAGAAGCATTTGTTTTGGGTGAGCTTGTGTGTAATTGTGTTCCAAGTGTTGCTTGCATTACTGTAAGAACACACACACTATCTTTCTTTATTGAAACGCCACGCAGAAGCAAACCTGCTTCATGTTTCCCAGAAAACAAGAGGTGGAAGAGGTATCGAAAAAGGCAGAAGCGGCGGCGGCAGCAACAGCGCAAACATTTCGCTTTATTGAAAACTTGTTTTAAGAAAATTCCCCCTCCTACTCAGTCAAGCGACAAGGTTGCTTGATTCCCAGAATCGGCCATGAGGCACAAATACATGTACTACTCGAAAATGCCAGCAGCAGACAGGAAAAGACGCAGAGAAAACATCACTGAACGGGAAAAAAGAACAAAAAAAAAAAAAAACACGTGGTTTCCCAGGCAATAGTTGCCATGGTGCCATGTGCTTCTGATGCTACAGGAATTGAGCAGACTGCTCTCTATGATGCTGGTTTAGTTCAAATAAATGCATTTTCAAATTGACCTTCAGAGAACATCTAGACTCACTTTGACGGCCCCGTTTATGATTTTTTCCCTTTTTAAGTAAGCTTCATGGTAGCGCTCCCTTATGAGGAGGGGATGCTGGGGGATCAGTATAGCCATTTGCTAAAAATAGCAAAGGGTCTTTTTAATTTACTTTACACCCACTTGTCTCAGAATTTGGTTCTTGACTACTTGAGTGTTCAACAGAGAATGTTGAGGGGAAAAAAAAAAAAAAAAAAAAAAAGACTGAATTCCCATTTCGTCTGTCTGATATTAACACCGGTATGACTCACAAACACGTGTCTGTACAGATTCCTACCAAAACCTTCACTGTCATGGAACCCACGATAACACAGAAGTACGGTCTGGGGTAAAAAAAAAACGTCCCTTTCAGAGGGCTGCACTCTCCGCACAGATGCCACAATGGATCAAGTCAAAGATTAAAGCAGGAACGGGGTCAAAGCGAGAAAACTTACTTAGAATTTTATTTTTTGAGTGACATGAGTCAGAAGAGCTCGACAGCAAAACAATGACTGCACACTTGGCTGTCTCACACCACCACCAAATAAAGATTAGCTTTCCAATAAAACAGATGGAGAGGGGTGATCAAGAAATGGTTTGTTTCATCACCTATTGGGTTCCTCTCTCTTTTGTTCCCAGAGTGCACCCCCCCACATACACACATTTTATATTACAGCGATCAGGTTACATCTAGCGGGCGTGGCTGACTAAGCAGGCAAGCCTACTGACCTATATTACTCATCTATTACATGGTCCGTATGAACATGGGCTGAAGACCACCAGTGAGGCATCACTTTTCCTCCTCCTCCCCCACATTAGCACATACACACACAGTCAGACATTAACCAGCCAAACCACCACATAAATCTGCACACTTCCCCAAACACACACATATTCCCTTCATGAGAGTGCGTGATGCAAATCCCCCAGCTTTCTGTGACGTCACTCGGAGAAGGGCGGCGATTGTTCACTCCGATGTTCTCAGATCACGGGATGAATGGGGGCGGGTGATTCAAATGGTTCCCAGCCGGTGAGCTGTGATGGTAGGAGATGACTCTTCTGTCCTGACTTTACTACGCTCTGCTTCTCGCCACTTCAAAGGCAGTCAGACAAGCCAGTCGTTTCAATGTTAATCACTGTGATTGATCGTAAAACGAGGGGAAACTTCCTACACGGCCACAGCCCTATTTACTCTCGACTTGCTATTTATGACACCACAATAAATACAGCAGCTGAGCTTTCTCGAAACCATCCCAAATTTAACCAGGCAGCACAAACAACTAACAGGCTGGAAACTTGTTGGAGGTTTCCCTCCAGCCCCAACCTCAATCATTCGAACTGAAGCTTACAAACGCAAAACACGAACAACCCCGAGCGGCCGGCTGTGAAGCAAGGCGATGCAAATGAAGTTCTTTCACGCCGCGCTCAGGCAATCCACTGACGCAACGGCCCGGCCCACCCGGCCCTGCAACCCGAGACAAAGGCGTGAGATCGTCTTACACAAGGGCCAGGCTCACCCTCCCGCACACCCAACTTCCAGAGTCCACAACGGACAAATCCCATCACGGCAGAGGGACACAACACAGCGTCACTTTCATTGTGCTGTCGGTCATAAACAGCAAAACAGTCACTGCAGGAAAAGTAAGACTACTGCCGAGAACTAACATGAACTTTGTAAAACTACGTTTGGCCCAGTTTTTCCACGATGCTGTGTGAAGACAGGAGTCATACGCGTGTCACCAGCCTTTACTGGAAACAACTGGAGGAGTTTCTGAAGCTAGGAAACGAACCGGTGACAAAAAACACACACGAGCCTTCCGGCTTTTAAAAAGCAGTCGGCAAATTCCCCGCGTGGCTCAAACACCGACGAGGGCCAAACGCCATCCACGCCGCGCAAAGGGTTAACGCGGCAGCAGACCACACTTCCACACTTCCGCACTTCACCAGCGGCGCTTCCGGCCACTTTACTACGGTCCATTCACGCGGGTTCACACGGAGAACAGCGACTCGGGCCAGAAAACAAGCGACACAAGTCAACCAGTTCGCGCTCGACTTACACGCCGAGTATCACGAGCCATTCCGGGGGGAATAAAGTGAATAAAACGTTAGAATAAAGCAAATGCAGCGCGTGGGAATAAAATCGAGAAAAAGCGAGGCGAGCGGGGTTCGTAACAGTCCTCTTTATACCGGTAATCGGGGTATCCGTGGCACCGTAGCGCTCCAGATCCTGAAGCAAGTTTCTTCCTCGCTCCGCACCGCACCGGCCGCCGGGGCACCGTAATCCAGCTCCGTTCGGATAAACGTCCGTCTCCACACAGCGCCTCCTGTCCCGAGTACCGGAGGCAGGGATCGGGTTACGCCGGGCTGAGCTCCGTTTTAAAGGGACACTCGGGCGCGCAGGAGCACGCGGCGGCGCCCCGCCCCTCCGCTGACGTCAGCGCGCCGGAATTCCCTGCGAGCGGCCCCGCCCCCTCCGGTCCCGTTCCAACCGTGGGCTCGTGACTTGCCTACCCGCCGGTCGCACCGGGCGCCAGTTCCGTTCGCGTGGATATTTTTAATCCTGAGATCACGCAGCGAATGGGAAGCGTGAGGTGGATTTTATAGTCGGTCTCATACCACATGCGGATTAAATATGGCCTCATTTCGCGTGTATTATATGTTTTTGTAAAGTTACATATATTTTAAAATAGAAATTTAAATTGGGATATAAAAGTGACATTTCAACATGACCTCTCTGTCAGGACCACACTGTGAGGCATTTATCAGCTTACCACATAACATTTGACTTTTAATGTTTTATCTAGTCAAATACATTCCTTGTCCAGGCTTATGTATTATTTTGTGAGGATTTCATGTATTTTTACTTTACATCCCTATTTGAGTCACCAAATAGTTTGTCCTACCTTCTGCCTACTTTTAATCAGACACATTCTGCTTAGACCAAACAAGAATTGTGTTTTTTTTTTTTTTTTTAGATGATATTGGTGAACTAAGAAACAGTAATGCAGTATACACATGGTTGTGTGACAATGAGCAGTGAAAACACTAAACAAGGCAACTAAATGAATCCAAACTTAACTGAAGTGCACAGGGCACATCACAAGCCCCGACTTGAGGTGACCCACACATCCATGCACAGTATTTTTACCCGATTTTGTATGGTGAAATGTAGCACACACTCTATATAAGAGACGGAGGGTTTTAGACCAGGGCAGAAGGCCACGGCAGGAACAAACACAGACACAGCAGGCGAAAATATCACCCTGAACCTTCTGTTCCGACAATTTCAGCCAAAAGACTGTACACAGCACAACAAGTACCATCACAGAAAATATAATTTTATTCCCAAAACATGTGGAAACTATGTGGGAAAGGTGCTACTGTGGGGTAGGAACACAGGGAATAAAAGGAACCTGGATATAGTGTGAGTGTATCTTGGTGTGTTTTGGTGTGTAAAGCTGACATAACGAAACATACTTGGGTCTAAGAGTATAGCAAGTGAAAGGGGAAAATAAAGAAAGCAAAATTTCACAATAGTTAAATACAAAAGAAATCCCATGGGCAAGATATTAAACACACACACTCACTTCAGTGTGTGGGAGTAGGTGTGTGTGAGTGGTTGAGTCTGTGGGATCCAGTGAGTCAGCCCCCAACCCCCCCACACAGACCAACACACGCGACGCTCCTACACCTGTACCAACCAGCAGCATCCTACACAGGACTCCCTGTTAGTGGTAGATGCCTACTGGCACCTTCAGGACAGAGGGTGGGCAGCATGGGTGGGTTTTGGCTAGATGCAGGGGGGGTGTTAGGATATTAGTAATAGTTCGGTTCAAGGTCTGAGGAGGTTAACAAATGTCTTACTCAGCATACGTAGTGCAAAAGAAAATGTCAACAACTGATTGTCTAATACATCAGAATTTCTATAGATGGTTAATTCATAGCAAGTAATTTGTTTCGTTTATGAGAAGTGGGACCCCCTTTCACTACTGGTCTTGAATAGGTGGTTTAATTATAGAATATACAGATTGTTAAACACAAACCAACCTATGAAGTAAGTCGACTGGACAACCTCTTGTGCTGTTTACTGTTACTATGGTTACTTTTATATAAGTGTTAAACTTTGAACATGTCCTATGTTTGCAGGATTATGGGGCTTGTACTTAAGTGCGTGGTAAGTTCTTGACTTCTGGCCAGATCTTAAAGGGAAAGTAACACAAAGCACACGTACACTGAAGTTAATTAATCAACTGCTGCTAATCCACACACACCTACGAGACCTATGTTTTCAGAGTAGTTTACTCTTCTCATTCTCTCTACCTTACCTTTGAACCATGTCAAGTTCAGATGCTTTTTTGTTCTTTTGTCCACATGACAGTCCTAACAATTGTGCTCTTTATGTAAACTAATAGAGGGTTGAGCTGCACGTGTACTGTATTAATAGCTCTGATGCTGTTACTTTGATTAATGTTTATTAATGTTCATTATGATTAATGTTGTTCTCATGACTGCAAGTACTAAATTACTGATTACATAAATCAGTGACTGCTCACACAATTAGTACAATAACCAATAGCCTTTCATTTGAAGACATCACTAGACAAAAGTGACAAGGGGTGCAATCAGAATTGTCCTGTGGTGATGACACATGCCTCTAATACTGCTAATGGCAAGGAAGGGCTTTGTTTAAAGGTCACCTGACCTTTGACTCAACAGCATCAAACAGTCAAATCCATAGAGGACTACCCATCCATGTACTAATAATTTAGGACTTAATTAATGAAACTATCCATTCACATGTGAGTAGGATTTTGTAGGACAGGGAGCTAGTTGACTACTATTGCAACACCAGGGTCAGCAGGTCTCAGACCAGTGGGCTGAATTGACTGAACCCTGTTATTGGACATGGCACAAATGCATATCCCTCCGCACCCTACCTGCTGGTACTGTTCTGTGATATTTAAAAGCCAGCAATGAAAGGTCAGGGCAAGTAAATGGCAGAGGTTTGTGACTGAGGCAGATCTAGAAATGAAAGTGTGGGGCGTTGAAAGGTTAACAGAAGAAGATAGTGCAAGAGAGAAAGCGTGATAGAGAGAGAGAGAGAGACGGAGGGATGAGGAGCTCAGAGAGAGCCCAGTGTTCTGGAGAGGACTGGGCTGCTTCTGACTGGTGAAGAGACTCACCATTGTAGACGAAGTGTAGAAGTATTATGCTTTCTCCCTCTCACTCGGCAGACACCCCCCTCGGCCCTATTGTCTGTGCTCCAGCTGGGATATACCCACCAAGCACACACTAACACACTCACTCACACGCTTATTGTCTGCTTTGGCTGTTCGCTGCTAATTTGACACCTCATGTCTTGCGCAGCAAATGAACCACGGATTCGGCCTTAACAAAGGAGGCTTCATGCTATAGCCCGACGAGGCACACACATGCACGGCGCGCACACATAAATCATTGTAATTATGCATGGCTAAGCTAAACACTGCCTGTATCGCTCGGTTTCCAGTGCTAACCCACTGCCCTTCCCCTGCCCCGCTTGTGCAATCAATCAAACGCGCTATCGTCACACTGCTGCCTCACAATGCCCGCGCACTAACCTGCCAAACACACCCCGCTGAGCAAGCAAACGTAGCCCTGCTGTTGAACTGAGCGAGGCCGGCACTTACCTGTCCGCTTACCATGCCTCGGGTGCAAAGGCCACGCCTGGACGTTCGCTTGACTCCTCTGCAAAGCTAATCTGAGCGGCAGCTAATCACGGCTCGTATGCCGGAAACTGATAACAGGGCCGCGTTGAGACCAATGGAGCAGACCTCAGCAAGTTGACACACCAACGAGTGTGTGAGAATGCGAGGGACCATGTCTTCTGTGAACTGAGGTGCTTTACTTGGTCATTAGTCAAAGTGTGACTCAATTCACCTCTTTGTGCTTGATCAGAAGAACATAAAACTATGGCAGGAAACCACACACCCACATCTACACACACACACCTTAACAGGTAACGTTCTTTGAAAAACACGCACCTACACTGTAGTCAGATCCTAGTAGTTCTCATGAATATCCCATTTTCACAAACTAAACAAACATTTTTATTATGTTAAAATACATGATAAATAATTTAAACATAGTGACATGGTATATGACAATGTTCTTTGTGAACAGGAGTTCTTTTTTTCTGCCAGAATTTAGGAAAGAGTGGGTGAGACACAGACAGAGACACAGTCTCACAAGTGTGGGCGTACGTGGTTGGTGTGGGAGTGTGTGGTTTTGGTTTATTGGCTTGGTGAACATTTGGCCACACGATAGAAGAAAAGGTCACGGTCAAGTCCAGTTTACAAAAGATCAAACACACAGGCTCACAGACATGTATACAGACACACATTTCTAAACACTCACACACTTACTAACATACAAAAAAAACGTGAATATTAATGCAAGACTGCATACACACACACACAAGCCATGCAACATGCAGCGATAAATCATGTCTAGACAGGAGCTAATGAAAGCTGCTGAAAGCTGCAGCCTCTCCCGACAGTCTGTGAGTGTGTATGCATGTGTGTTGTGTGTTTGTGGGTGCTTTCATGAATATTTGAAGAGCCTATAAACATCTGTCACAGGGTGTAGACACAAGATTGGAATTAGAAGTCCCCTGTGTCCTGCACTCTCATTGGCTGTAGCTTGTTGGTGACTCTATTTGGTGTGCTAGATGTCTATACTCAGCGAGGAGTCTACAAGTGCCTTTAACCACTTTAACACAATGACTGGCGATCACCAGTCCTCCATCAATTTTCCTCTGATTGGGCATTTTGGTTGCTGTCTTCAAAATCTGACTTAAATTGTTTTAAATTTTATGAACTAGGCTTAAAAGTGTCTACCCACTGCTCAAACACACACACGACCTTGGAGCTACTCTCATACACACACTGGGGCCGTGGCGGCCTAGCGGGTAAGGTAGTGGAGCGTTGCGGCCCCCTTGAGCAAGGTACCGTCCCCAGACTGCTCCCTGGGCGCTGTACATGGCTGCCCACTGCTCACTGAGAACGATATGTTAAATGCAGACAACACATTTAGTGTGCAGCAGATTCTCTCCCCAGACAGATCTGGTCCACCTAGAAATCAGTGCACACCAGTCTCACCATCGTCACACTTCAGTTGTACAACTGCTGATCTTGATAAGAAGTCTCGGGGAGAAGAGTGCATGTGTGTGTCAGCAACACACAAATCCTAAAATGCCTTTGTCATGTGTGTGTGGTCCTTCTGTGGAAGCGGTGGCTGCCATGTGTTCCTTATGGTGATGAAGAGGGCCTTTGTGGTAATCTGTGTGTGTGTGGGGCTGCCAGAGTATGTGCTGCATTCATTAGTTCGCCCATATTTTTTCTGTCTGTCACACAAACAACTAAGTTCACACTCACCTATCCTCCACACAGCAGTCAGCAGAGCTAAGCGTGGCTGCTCAGGGGTTACGACACCTGACCTCGCTCCAGACAGAGTGACCCCTGACTTGCTGAGCGATGCAGTCACTAACACACACACACACTCGCGTGGAGACAAAACACAGGTGCACACAAACAAAAAGCAGACAAAACATGGATACTGATATACAAACAACAGGGAGAAGACAGACAGACAGACAGACAGACCGACGGAGAGAGAGACAGATTTAACAGATCAAATAAAATGGAAGGTTCTACACATGTGGCTTCTTAAAGACTTACTTTATAAAAAAAAAACCCCATCAAACCGCTGCCCGAGGGGGGTTGCGCGCCAGAGGGACCACCCAAGGTGAGCCCTGAGCACCGTGCATTCTGGGAGAACCGCGGCACGTCGCTCAGACGCAGCGCCAACACGACTGCATGACCCGCAGCTACGCACGCGAGATATCAGCGCTTTCTCGAAACACAAACGAACACGGCCTGAAACAGCAACAGCGTGTCAGCACCGCGTAGATCACGGAGCCGGCGCTACAGGAACCGGCGGCGACACTGGTGTACACAGCCGCGGATGAAAATGACATTCCGCACGCCTGTGCTAATGTAGACTAATGCCGCTGTTGATATGGGGGACGGGGACGATGGCAGAGCTCGAACGTGGTGGCACTGGGACTGGCCTACAGGCTATCTGTCTCCTTCGCTGCGTCCTAATGCACACATGCTTACATGAATAGACAGAAAAGCGTACACACACACTCAGACAAAGAAATGACACCGGCGTTGTCCACTGTACAGTAGTGGACACGGGTGGTGTGTGTGTGTGTGTGCATGGAAATGTGCATGTTTGTGTCTTTCTCTCGCTCTCTGTGTTTGAGCGAGAGGGAAATGAGGCGGAACTCAATCTGCCCCACACCTGTCCGTCTCTCCCTGGGGGGAGGGGTCCCAAGGCAGACCAGAGAAGCATTGGCAGGCAGGATCCACCAACACACACACACGCACACACACACACGCAAGCGGCACACACGTGTATCTTCGCTCTCAGGGTTGTGTGTCTACGGAATCAAAAGACATTAAAAGAGAAGAGG